>NW_011889021.1:224364-226234 GCF_000151845.1 Pteropus vampyrus | reverse complement strand
GTTTCCGGCTCCGGCCTCACCTGGAGTGGGCACTGCCTTTGCACTTCCCCACGAGCCGACGTATTTCCCTTTGTCACATAAACTGGTTTGAGTTGTTCTACACGATTTACATATTAATTCTTTGATCTTACAACTCCCCATGAGACAGGTGCTACAATTGTCCCCGTTTTATAGATGAGCAAGTGGAGTCACAGAGAGGTCATACTGCAAGTGAGTGAAGAATTAGATCAGCCCCCGAATGCTGCTCCCCTGGCCCAAGCCATCCTGCCCCCGCCCTGCAGTGGCCTGAGCATACCTGCTGTCATCGCTGGTGACCAGGACACGCACAGCCAGCACGTCCTGCCCAACCATGTCCTCCCCAGGGCTGATCCTCACTGAGGTCCATTCGGAGGGCAGGGGAGAGCTGGCTTCACCTTCCACATCGCCAGGGTCTGGCTCCAGGACGCTCTTGGGCTTCTTGGGGGAGGTCGGCTCATCTGCTGAGAGGAGAAGAGGGTCTAGAGAGACAGCGGGCATGGAAGCCCTGCAGGGCACCTGCTCCTCCTCCAGAGGCTTGGGCAGGCTGCTGGCAGGGGCTGGGTTATGTCCCTGGTTCTTCACTCCCTCCCTGTAGCAGAGTCGTGCTTCGTCCTGTGACCTCGCAGTCCTTCCCACTATAGTAGGCGAGGTGTGCTTTCTGGCCCAACTGACGTGAGGTTTGACCCTAAGGCTTGCTTTGACCAGTGGAAATTAGTGAATGTGGTGTGATTGGTGGCTTTAAATGGCTTGCTGTTTGGCTTGTCCACTCACACTCCTGCGACTTTGCCATAAGAACAGCTTGCCACTTCCCCTTACACCTTGGTCCCCAACTGTACGCACATGGAACAGGTCTAGAGCCAATTTATGGCTTGGAGCCTGGCCTAGCCAATTCCACGAAGCCCAGGCCACCTTCAGACCTGCAGCCTGAATCAGAGCCACCCAGTCGGCCCACAGACCCCTCAACGAGAAAAAGAAATGCTACAAGCCACTGAGAATTTGGAGGCTTGTTACACAGAAGTACTGTAGCAGAGATCTGACTCTGTACCTGGCTGATAACTGAGTACAGGTATGTGTGCCTGTGAGCTGCATGTACAAATACTTATATAGTCAGCAGATGCTACTGATACAGATCTGTGCTGACAATTTGGAGACGAATCAGGCATGGTCTCTGCCTTCAAGGAACTCTTTCCATCCCACAGGGGAGATAAGGCGCATTCACAAGATTCCACATTCATTAGAAGGCAGACCATCTAAGAATGAGGCCCAGACAAGGTGGAAAGAGAGACAGACCTATTTCAATGCAGTAAATGCTTTGGGGTGAAGGCACCATTTTAACGGGGCTTGAGGATGAGTAGGATTTGGACAAACAGAAAAGGGAGAGGTAGTGCTCCAAGGGGTGGACTTTTGTGAGCAAAAGCAACGTGGGGAAGCCCTGCCTTCTGCATGGGGACCTAAAAAGAGTCCACGTGGCTGGAGGGCAGGAGGGAATATAAAAGGAACCAGAGGAAAACGATGGCATTGACGTCCATCAAGAGGGGCCTCGAATGGCAAGGCGAAGAGCGGATTTCTCTCCAAGAGCACCCACCGGAGGGTTGAGAGATAGGGACCGGCATTATCAAATTTTCCGCATAGGAAGATGGCTCTGGTGCCGTGTGGAAGGTGGACTGGAGGACCCACGAGCAGGAGAGAGGGAGACCAGTGGGACAACCTAAAGGCTGAGAACCAAAACATGTAGTTGGAGAAGAGGAAAGTGAGGGAGTCGAGAGCATCTTGGCAGGATGGGCAGCTGCAGGCAGAGGTGACCTGTGCCAGGCTGCAGTGGCACCAGACCCATGGCCCCCACGCCCCGGGA
>NW_011889021.1:219017-224314 GCF_000151845.1 Pteropus vampyrus | reverse complement strand
CTTTTCCAGTCCCTGAGCTTGACCCATAGGCTTAACCCATAAGCTCTCTGGGGTAAAATGAGCTCATCATTAGGGACCTGGTCCGAAACCTTCAGGCACTTAAATACCGTTTGCTTCCCCTGGAAATAGATGGGGGAATGAAAAAGCCTATCTTGGGGAGAATGGGAATATTTAACCTGGGTCTTAAATGACTGGCAGAGAGTCAAGTGGCAGGGTGTGCTAGGCAGTGGGGACAGCGAAAGCATAGTCCCGGGGTGAGAAAGTACAAAACCTGTTAGGCAGTGGCATTTTAGTGAATATATATATTCTCTCTCTACATATGTATGTAAATCCAGCATACTTCTTTATATTAGGTCTCTGCCCTTTGTCTGTGGGCTTTGGTGGACTGTCTATCCCTCAGACTGCCCAAGCCCACTGGTCATGGCATCCTGGTTCTGTTCGGTTAGCCCCAGAGGTGGGCATATGGCATGGGTGGTACCAATTGGAGTCCTACTTTGAAATCTAGATATATAAACATTAATTTATGAATGTGGGACGAACCCCTCAGTAGCCCGGAGTCCCACATGGAGACGGCCTTTCTGTGGGTTGTTTAGATCTGACACGCAGAGGGGCAGCAGCTATGTGCGTTTCCGGCTCCGGCCTCACCTGGAGTGGGCACTGCCTTTGCACTTCCCCACGAGCCGACGTATTTCCCTTTGTCACATAAACTGGTTTGAGTTGTTCTACACGATTTACATATTAATTCTTTGATCTTACAACTCCCCATGAGACAGGTGCTACAATTGTCCCCGTTTTATAGATGAGCAAGTGGAGTCACAGAGAGGTCATACTGCAAGTGAGTGAAGAATTAGATCAGCCCCCGAATGCTGCTCCCCTGGCCCAAGCCATCCTGCCCCCGCCCTGCAGTGGCCTGAGCATACCTGCTGTCATCGCTGGTGACCAGGACACGCACAGCCAGCACGTCCTGCCCAACCATGTCCTCCCCAGGGCTGATCCTCACTGAGGTCCATTCGGAGGGCAGGGGAGAGCTGGCTTCACCTTCCACATCGCCAGGGTCTGGCTCCGGGACGCTCTTGGGCTTCTTGGGGGAGGTCGGCTCATCTGCTGAGAGGAGAAGAGGGTCTAGAGAGACAGCGGGCATGGAAGCCCTGCAGGGCACCTGCTCCTCCTCCAGAGGCTTGGGCAGGCTGCTGGCAGGGGCTGGGTTATGTCCCTGGTTCTTCACTCCCTCCCTGTAGCAGAGTCGTGCTTCGTCCTGTGACCTCGCAGTCCTTCCCACTATAGTAGGCGAGGTGTGCTTTCTGGCCCAACTGACGTGAGGTTTGACCCTAAGGCTTGCTTTGACCAGTGGAAATTAGTGAATGTGGTGTGATTGGTGGCTTTAAATGGCTTGCTGTTTGGCTTGTCCACTCACACTCCTGCGACTTTGCCATAAGAACAGCTTGCCACTTCCCCTTACACCTTGGTCCCCAACTGTACGCACATGGAACAGGTCTAGAGCCAATTTATGGCTTGGAGCCTGGCCTAGCCAATTCCACGAAGCCCAGGCCACCTTCAGACCTGCAGCCTGAATCAGAGCCACCCAGTCGGCCCACAGACCCCTCAACGAGAAAAAGAAATGCTACAAGCCACTGAGAATTTGGAGGCTTGTTACACAGAAGTACTGTAGCAGAGATCTGACTCTGTACCTGGCTGATAACTGAGTACAGGTATGTGTGCCTGTGAGCTGCATGTACAAATACTTATATAGTCAGCAGATGCTACTGATACAGATCTGTGCTGACAATTTGGAGACGAATCAGGCATGGTCTCTGCCTTCAAGGAACTCTTTCCATCCCACAGGGGAGATAAGGCACATTCACAAGATTCCACATTCATTAGAAGGCAGACCGTCTAAGAATGAGGCCCAGACAAGGTGGAAAGAGAGACAGACCTATTTCAATGCAGTAAATGCTTTGGGGTGAAGGCACCCTTTTAACGGGGCTTGAGGATGAGTAGGATTTGGACAAACAGAAAAGGGAGAGGTAGTGCTCCAAGGGGTGGACTTTTGTGAGCAAAAGCAACGTGGGGAAGCCCTGCCTTCTGCATGGGGACCTAAAAAGAGTCCACGTGGCTGGAGGGCAGGAGGGAATATAAAAGGAACCAGAGGAAAACGATGGCATTGACGTCCATCAAGAGGGGCCTCGAATGGCAAGGCGAAGAGCGGATTTCTCTCCAAGAGCACCCACCGGAGGGTTGAGAGATAGGGACCGGCATTATCAAATTTTCCGCATAGGAAGATGGCTCTGGTGCCATGTGGAAGGTGGACTGGAGGACCCACGAGCAGGAGAGAGGGAGACCAGTGGGACAACCTAAAGGCTGAGAACCAAAACATGTAGTTGGAGAAGAGGAAAGTGAGGGAGTCGAGAGCATCTCGGCAGGATGGGCAGCTGCAGGCAGAGGTGACCTGTGCCAGGCTGCAGTGGCACCAGACCCATGGCCCCCACGCCCCGGGAACCAGCCACACCTGCGAGGAACACCCCACGGGTCTGCTTCTTTCCTTCCTCCTCTCCGAGTTTAGATTTTGCCAGCATGGCTGAGGGATGGAACAGGGTGAGGGCTGAGTGGCTTCCTGGGCTTCTGGAGGAATGGGGGCATGGCTGACTGATGATCCCTCAGTACTGCAATGCTGGGGCCAGCATCTCTCACAGGGGAGCCCAGACATCATTGGAGGGGTTGGGGGGCACTGGGAGGTGGAGGCTTTGTGGAAAAGAAGCTGATGCTTTCTCTGGTCACTACCTTGCCTAGGCAAAAGGCCCCAAAGGAGGACATGTTCTTCTTCTCCTCCTGTCCCCCAAGGCCTGGACCACAGGCTACAGCTGGGTCTCTAAGATTCAGTGCCTCTCCTCAAGCTTCTACTCCCAGACACCTCTTTTCATTCCTGTGGGCTCCTGTCCACTTGCACATACCAGGAGCACTCATTGCAGCGGTACTAGTACTAGTAACGGAAGTAATCCAAAGACAATGACAGAAGCAACACCAACTCATCGTCCAGGGCCTGCGTGCCTGCCTAGCACCTTATGCCCATCACCTCTAACATCCTACACCCTGAAAGGGCAGTATTGTCATCTTTATCGCATGAGCAGAGGAATATGAAGTCCAGAGAGTAACTCAGCTAGGGCCACCCAGTGAGTCAGCTGGATCAGCCTCTGCTCGGACACAGAGCCGCTCCAAGTAAGGGAACAGGGTGCGCTCACCTGTGCCACCTGCCCCAAGGCTGGCTGCTCTTTGCTCTGGACTTTTCCCTGTCTGTGGTCATAGGAAGAATCCAGGACTACTATGGGGCTGGGGGCTGCCAGGGCACGAGGGACATGGGGGTAGGGGCTGAGAAGAGTCTAGCACTTCCCAGGTCAGCTGTCCTGGCCTCCCAGAAGGAAGGTCTGCTCAGAGCCGAGCATCTCAGCTTCCTCTCAGAGCTCTGGCTGGACACCTGCTCCATGGTGAAAGATGAGACTCCAGAGGCAGAGCCAGGCAGTGTCCGGGGAAGTGTCTGTCCTCACACACCACTCCTAGCAGCCAAGCCCTGCGGCTCTTTTCCGGTGAAGCCCAGGCTGCAGAATCAAGGTGAAAACTGGCGCCCCAGTTCTGCTGGCGAAATTATTCCTGTTTCTACCCAAGTCCAGAGACCCTTCTCTCTCCCCTAGAACCGAGGGAGACAACAAAACAACATGTTCTCCTGTGTAACATGATTTTACAGATTAGGAAACTGAAGATCATACCCCTTAGAAGGAAAAATGAAAGCGAAATCAAAACTCCCTTCCCCCAATCAATCAAAGGGCTCTGAGGAGTTAACCGGACTCACAGTGTCATGCTTCTCTTTCGGATACTCCCTCTTGTGCCATGAACCCACGCCCCAAGACCTTTCCCAGCCCAAGTCAACTGCAGGCTCCTCAGTCTGAGGTCCAAGCCAGAAAGCAGGGCCTTTCCTTTAATTCTACAAATATTTATTGAGGGCCCAGTATGTGCCATGCGCTGTGCTACCTGTTGGGGTTACAAGTGTTCAAAAGACAAAGACCCCTGCCCTAGAGGAGCTTGTACTCTAGCAAGGGGGAAAACATAAACGAACAGTATACATAATCAATAAGTGAACTACATAATATGGCTGGAGGTGATAAATACTATGGAAATACTGTCTTGTCGGGAAAGGGGGATCAGAAAAGCTGGGAGTACAGGTCACAGTGTTAAAGGTCAACCTCACTTGGAGGGAGACAGGGAAACAAAGATTTTAATAAGGGTGGGGTCAGCCATGTGGATGCTGGGGAAGGGCATTCCGGGCAGAGGGGACAGCCGGTGCAAAAGCTCTAAGAGCATGCCTGGTGCTTGAGGAGGCCAGTGTGGCCGGGGCAGCATGTGAGAGAAGGTCCGAGTCACAGGGGCCAGTCCACATCGAGCCCACTGCAAAGCTAAAGCAAACTAACACTCCTGCTGGCGGGTGGCAGGAGGGATGGTGGCATTAGAGCTGAGGCCGGGGTGTCTGAAGGGAGGTGATGAGTCACCTTCAAGAGACTGGGGGATCCGAAAACTAGAAAAAAAATAGATGTTGCCACTCAGCATGTATTGAGGCCTCTGTTTGGTCCCCAACCTGAAGATGTCCTGTCAGGGGCTCTGAGACTCAGCTGATCCAGAATGCCTGAAGAAAGTGTCCCTCAGGGAGACTTCTGCACAGCATTCCCTGTTGTATGAAACCAGGAAAATGCTATCAAGAGCTCGGCAAGAGAGCTCTTGCTGCTCTGAGTGCCACATCTGGCATGCTTGCCATTCTGCCTTCATAAAACCCTATGCCTGAGGCACTGCTTTCCAGAAAACAGTCTTCACAGAAGGAACCTGTCCAATGCCGCTGAGTCAGTACAAAGGGCAGGCGTCGAAGCCAGGTCTCCGGCCACGGCCAGGGCTCGTCCCATGCACTGTGGCTCTCCCAAGAGCAGCACCTGCCTCCTGGCCTGGGCCTGTGGGACTCTCTGTTCCTTTGCAGTTTGAAGATGCTGCTCTAGATCATTTCCCTGGTATCCGTGAACTTAATATCATTACCAACTTCAAGGCTGCCTCAAGGAGGTGAAGAGTTTGCAAAGTGCCCGCCCAGAAAGTGCTTGGCCCCACGCCTGGCAGGGAGGAAACCGTCAATAACAGCGGGGGCAGGGAAAGAAGCGGTCACTTCATTTACTTACTTAGGAATTAAAGAAAAAGCTGTAAAAGTGAATGAGTTCACAGAAATAAAGGACAGCCCACCCACTCTGCTTGGCCCACTTTATTTAATGTTC
>NW_011889021.1:200991-217860 GCF_000151845.1 Pteropus vampyrus | reverse complement strand
TTTTTCTGTTTCATTCCCTGCTATATGCCCAGCACGCTGCAGATGCTCAGTAACTATCAGCTGAGTAAACAAATGAGTGCATGTACAAATGAACAAAACAAATCAAATCTAGTACGCAACACTGAGCATACACACATGCCAAGATGCAGGGAGGGACAGGGACTTTGTGGTTCACTGCTGCATCCTTAGGACCTAGAATATGCCTAGAGCATGGTAGGCATTCAATAAATTCTTGAATAGATCAATAAATAAAGGAATGAGTCACTTGCCTAACCTAGCTTCTGAGTTCAGTCCCTAACACCATTCCCTTCATGAAAAGGGAAGAGTTTCTCACATGGTACAGACTCTTGGTCATTACCCCAGGCAGCTAGCTATGAAGGCAGCTTCAGATAATTGCAGCTGGGTTCAGAGGCCCAGAGCCCCAGAAATGTCCCTTTGGAGGAGCAAGGGCCTTCGTGAAGTTCACAGATAAGTTTTCATACCAGTGTCCGAAGCCCACCCTGCCAGGCAGGCTGAGGATCAGACTTCCGGAGGCAAGTGGAATTCCACATCCTTCCCTTACGGAGAAAACAGCCTGGAGTTGAGCCAGGGCATGCCATGGTGCTGTCCTCGAGTGGCCCTGTGAGCAGAGCCTTGTAGCCTAAGATCTTGAGTGACTTGAGCCTCTGGGGGTGGGACAGAATCACAAATGGTTCTCCATCTGGGTGAGCACACCTGCAATGTTCACTGTGACCTGAAACCAATGTCCGGTCCTTCCTCCTTACCTTTTACTCATCACTCCGCTGAACCAGCGTAAAACTTGCAAGAGCAACTTTGGTCATACAGGAACCTAAATGAGTATACGGTTCTTAAGTAAAGCTCTCCTACAGGTCCATGGCTTGCATGTATGGGGAGAATGGGTGAAAACAGCTATTAAGACAGTCTATTCCTAACAACTGAGGTGGCACTGACCCTTACCAATTATGCAGCATCTAGAGCAGTAAAGTACCACGCATTTTTAAGAAAGAGACCCCAAAGCCTGGCCCAGGAGCATTGGTGACTTTTTCCAAATATTACCCTCGGGTAATATTTCCTTTTAGAGTGACCAGCACAGCCCCAGAGAGTCCCATGTCACCATAAGTGCAAGCCCTGCCAGCAGTTTAGGGAAGTATGACCCCCCCCTAAACCAACCCCTGTGTTTCAAGTTTGGGCAGCTTCCATGGCAAAGAAGAGAGGAAACAATAAGCTTTATAAAGAACCATATTTATTTTCATTTACAGCATCAAATACCATAAATAAAGCTAAACATTGTTTGCTGTGTGCAAAATACAGGTTCCATGTGGCACTGTAAATGACTACCAAAGGTCATAAACATGCATTTCGATGACATGGGGGAGGCTAGCTAAAGAGGAGGCTGAGAGGGGAGGAGGGCACTCTTTGGTTGACATTCTAAAAAGGGAGGGAGACTCTGCAAGAGAAGATAAGACAAGAACGATGACTTCGTACTGGCTAGCATCTGTGCCGAGGCAGTGAGTGATGCAGCATGCAGGACAGTGCAGACAGGCCGAGAGGTCGGCATGGCTCTGGGCCACATGCAGGACAGACAGCACCTGCAACCTGAGACTGCGAGGCCTGGCTTACGATAGCTCCACCATACTTAACGTGGTGTTTCTCTTTAAAAGCACTTTGAATGTCCTGCTGCTCTACGTAATGAGTCAGCGGGGGACGTGTGTTTTGAGCAGAGCCATGAAACTGGCCGCTTCAGGCCTGGGGTTGAACTGAGTTGTTTCTCAAAGCCATCCCTGGCCCATGATGGTGATTGCTCTAGTTGAAGCTTCTTCATCTTCTGGGGCTTTATGAGCCAAGAGAGATAAGAAGAGCCATTGCAAAATCCTTGGATCTATAATGTAGGCTGCAGTAGAGAAAGAATTGCTAGGAAAGTTGGGATGATGTGTTTAAAATACAGAGCACGGGTCAAGCTGGTGATGAAGCTAGGGAGTATTTTTTTTTAAAATCCCTCCAAAAAATCATCACTTATGATTTTGATCAATGACGTTAATAATCTTTATATTAGAACCAATTCAAGAAGATGCTTGTACGCGTGTGCTTTTTCAGAGGCTGCTAGACAAAGGAGTTCTTTTCAAAGGCGACAGAGCCCACCCTATGGTACTGTCTTAGTCAGGGTTAACCCTCCCAGGAAGGTAAGCGGCTCCTGTCAGTGCAACTAGAAAAGCATGCGCGCAGGCCACAGGGAACGGAGGGCAGGCGGAGCATGCACCTGGCGTCGACGGGGCTGCCAGCTCAGGGGGCTCGGAAACAGCTTTCAAGCTGAACGCCCCCCCACACTGTTCGCCGACAACCGCCACCGAATGAATCCATTAGTATGCAAGACACGCGCAGTTAGCACAACCGGTACCACGGACGGGTGCGGAAAGCGGCTTAGGGGTTAGTCCCACTCTCTGAAAATCGGCAAGAAAACCAGTCACCTCAGAGCAGAAGTGTGTCAGCCAAGGAGTGGGTGTAGCACTGGAAGGCTGAAATGAACTGACGGCCACAGTGTAAGGTTGGAAAGAGAGAGACAGAAAAGAGAATTTAGTTTGGAGGAAAAAAAGAAAAACGATTGACAAGAGAAGACACGGGAGTTGAAAATAAGGCAACCATTAAAAATGGGGAAACTTCCCCAAACAAGTCACTGCTTGCTTAGGACAGATGAACCTTTCTGGTAGTGGACCAGCTACTTGGCCACAAAAGTGAGTATGTGTGGTCTGCACACGCCAACACTCTACTGCTCTCCAGAGCTCCCTCGGGACCCCTTGCCATCCAATTTTCTCTCTGCCCCAATTTAACTCTAGTGTCTCATATTCACTCTAGAATATGTTGTGGAGGCCTGGAAGCCTCCACCCCCCTGGGATCCACAGGGTGCTTGGTGCTGCCCACCAGGAAGGTTCAAAGTCTCAGAACATACAGACATCTCAGGCTTCTGACAGGCACGCCCTGTCTCATCAGAGTAATTCAAAACAGTCTCTTTATGGCCATAAATGACATTCTCAGAAATTCTAACTCTGGCTTTTTGTGGAGCATTCCACAGAGCATCTCGTCCTGCCCTGAGCTGATGGTAGTAAAAAATGACGTGGCTCTGCTTGTGCTCACATTGGGGAATTTACTTTTGGGAATCAAATATAAGATGAATCAAGGGCTAATCCCACCATGGTGAACATTAAAATCCCAGCGAAATTTTGGAAAAACACGATGCAAGTCATTGGACTGAGAACAGTTCCATTAAGGACAGAGGTGCCAGTTCCCATGGACTTGGCCACAGCCATGCCCTGTTTTACCCCAGGACTTCGGAGAATTGTTTGTGGAAATGCTTCCGCCCTTCTTTCCATCCTATAGAAACTTGTCACTTCAAAGCCCTCAAGAGCTCTGCTCCAAACCCACACCAGGTTCCATCCTACTTAACCTAGAAGAGATCTCCAGAGTAACAAATGCATGGAGCTGTCTCCAGCCCAGCAACTCTAGATACACTGAGCATGGCAGAAGGCCTTTTTCATATCAGCCTCTCCATTTTCAACCAGACCCAACAATGTGCATGTCCAGGCAGTGTGGAGTGGGCAGGGGGTAGGGGGTAGGGGGCGGGGAGGGTGGACAGTGGGCAGGGAGCTTAGGCCTTTTCCAGATGCCCAGAGTAAAGATTGCAGGTAGGCTCAATGCCTGTTTTTGTCCTTAATAGGGCATACTTATTTGCATCAGTCAATAAATAGCTTCCACTTCAGCCTCCTCTGCCAATCAAGACAAAGGGGAGATTCCTCCTAGAGGTCAGACACATTCCTTTGCTAGGACAGTGTGAAAATAAATGGTTTCTGACTGTTTTGACCAAATATGCGTGGTGGCTGACTGGTTGAGCAGTCAGGAGGTCTGTGAGTAGCGCTCACTGGGTAGGCCACGCTTCCCATAAATACCACTCTGAGGTACTAACACACACCCTTAGTCCCAAAGGACCTGGTGTGAGAGAGCAAATTCATCCCTCAGCCTGACCATTATGGACCCTGAGTGGCCTTGGGTCAGACTGCAGCTGGGGCTGGGGACTGGATAGGGAGCCACCAGCTGACATAGCGCCTCTTCGGCAGGTATGGCATCAGCTTGACAGAGCTCTGCACGGTCAGGTGCCTATGGACTTTCGCTGCAGTGCTCATTAGTGGGAAGGGAAAACGCATGTTTGTAGGCATCTGCTCGAAACCCTATGGTTCTATGTCATTTGGCTATTATTTGGGGGGAAATTTAATCTATTATTTTACATGGAAACAAGGGAGCAAAATAGTCTTCCTCTGGGAGGAAATATAACAGCCAACTACACACTGCCACATGCTTTTGTATGTTTTATTAGAGTGTCCTTCTACGCTTTCCTTATAAAATGATTATGCTTTTGTGCTACACAAAATTGCCCCCTCTTGACAAATGGCAGCCAAGTCTATAGATCGAAAGGCACTGGGTTATGTAAAAGCCCAAATCATTAATGTTGCAGGCACTGACTATTACAACTGGCAGCAGTATGGGAGGGGTTTGTAACACCAGTTATAAATTTCAAACCCATGTATAGAAAAACTGACACACATAGTAAAAAATGCTTTCTCTTGGCTTATTAAAAGTTAAAAATTGAAATGTAAACCTAGAAACACGGCTCACTTTGGTATAAAAGAAGTACAAATCTATATAAAAAAAAATCCTTCATATCGTGCTGGCCCTAGCACAGTGAGCAGGTGTTCACCTTGCAAGGCCAGCACAGGTGGCCAACGTGAAACTCTTTGGCTTGTGGGTTAAGGTACACTGGGCTTACTGGCCAGGGCCTTAGCTAACTACAAACACACCGCCATCTACACTGGAAATGTGAGGGCCCTAGGGGCGGCCGCCCTTCAGTGGAGCTTGATCGGCAAGTACCTGAGCACCCAGTCGCGGATGCTCTCGAGGGACTCCTGGGACTCCAGGTACATGGAAGCCAGAACCTCGGAGAACACCCACAAGAGGGGCAGCCCAAGGCTCAGGAGCTCGTATGTGTAGCAGTAGTTGTGAGCATTGTCCCTGAAATGCAGGCCAGCTGCGCGCAGGAGTCCCCGAATCCAGTTAAGCAGGTTCCGGGGAACGTGAAGCAGGCCCCACGGCAACCTGAGCGGCCAGCTTAGCGCCTTCCTAAAGGAGGAAGTGGTGATACCTGGGGGGCTGCCTGCGGGCGGGCCAATGACAGCAGCTGCGAAAGAACTTTCCGTGGGCGGGTCCCTCCGCAGAGGGGCTTCCTGCTCCTTCCACATTCTCTCCTCCTGAGAAAGATCAAAGGGGTAGGATTTAGTTTATGAGTCTCACAGAGGACCCCTTGTAGAGCAGACAAAGAGAGCCAATAAAAATAGAGCTTGGCAGACTCAGCCCCGCCCCCCCCCGCCCCCCGCCAAATAATCGCAGCACCCCCTTAACCACTGAAGAGGAAAGTGAGTATGCACAGGGAGGCGGGCAAATTCACCAGCCTTCAAAACACATGTCCTTTGACTCAGGGGTGCAATCCCATTTCTAATGACATATTCCCATTTCTAATGACATATTCTAAGCGAATAATTTGAAATATGGATAAGGATGTGGGTACAAGGATGTTCACAGTAAAAATATAAGGCAAAATATTAAGCAATCTATAGGTCCAACATGAGACTTGTTAAATTATCGATCATTTTTTATAGGCATCAAAAATTATGCCCCCAAAGAATTTTTAATGTCATGGGAAACTGTTCTGGATACAGTGTTAGTGGGGACAAAAAGGAATATGAAGTTGCAGCGATAGGATTGCAATTAGATTCAAATATATTCACACACAGGAAGAAGTCTGGAAGGAAGTGTTACAAAATTAATCATGGTTTACTCAGAATAGAGTGATGACGGGCAATTTAACTTTCTTTCTTTATATACTTTCATTTATTTACCCACTTTTCTACATTAAGCTTATATTAATGTGTAATCAGAAAAAAGCTGTAAGTCGTGGGTCTTTGCTGGCAGTGGTGATTAATCAAGCTGTAGAAGCTAAGAGCTGCCAGAGGAGGCGCTGTAACAAGTTGTCCATACTTTCAGCAGGCTGGATGACATCCAAGAATCTGGGGAAAAGGCTTAGAAACCACAGCAAAGGTTGGGTCCAATACCAAGCACCCCTGAAAATGTCACCCTGTGGTTACAAAGGAGGCAGAGCGGGAGAAGGCATGACACAGGGACTATGGGGGACTACCGGTAACTTCTGCATGGCTAAGCATATTGTCCCATCCCTGGCACATGGGAAAGCTCTATTGTGCTTCTCATGAGAGGCCAGCACAACTACTCACCTGGGAGCCAGCATCTGGTGGGACATACCCCAGAAGAGAGCTGGACAGAGGCAAAGGGACCCTTCACACCAGGGAGTATAGCCCTCCTCTTCATCTGTGGATCTCAGTCCCTCCAGGGCCAGAAATGATGGCCTAACGTAGAGGAGCCTTTGAAAACCTTCTGTCTAGGGCCTTCCGTTTCACCAACCCTTTCAAGACAAAACGTACCTCCCTTTGTTGCTTCAACTCCGCCCGTCTCTTTCGTTGCTGAGTATTGGTTTTACAGTGAATGAAATGAGGCTTGCAGAAAAACTTGCCTGTAAAAAGAAACACACACTCACAAAGGTTTTTCTCCTGTAAGCCAGAGCCACAGCATTCATAGCCAAATGCCCACCATTGTTTAGGTCGGAAAATGCCAATAATGGAACAAGCCCAGGACAGCTCACACTTGGGAAAGTTTCTGTCATCTGCCTTAAAGAAATGTCACTGAGATGAGATGCAAGAGCCTTTGCTATCTCAGAGGGAAGCTGCAGCAACGGGGGCTCCCATGGATGGGGTTGAAACTCTTAGATAATCCCCGAACCAGAGCGAGCCCGTCTCTTCCCAAGGCCAGTTGCCAGTCAGCAAAACGGACAGCTCTGAGCAGCGACATCATTTCTAGCTCCTCCTTCTTTCTGGGACCCCTGGGGCTGGGAAAGGCTCAGAACAGATGGCAGCAGTGATGGGGACGGGACACTGCCCGGGACAGCCTGGAACCTTCCAGAAAAGTCTTCTTTGTTCAAAGTTACAACAGTTTAAAGTGATGGGAATAACAATAACAATAAGAAAAACTTAGGTAGGACGCAATATATCAGGTATTATTCTAAATGCTCCCTGTAAGTTAACTTATGCACCCTCACAACCAGCTTATGAGCCAAGTACTATGATCCTCATTTATGGATGAGGAAATTGAGGGACAAGGAGGTTAGGGAACAAGCCCTATGGCTAGTAAATGATACAGTCTGGATTTGAAGCTGGCAGTTTAGTTTGAGGGTATAAAATCATAAGCACTGGGCTATACTGCCTCTTATTGTATTGGACAGTGCAAATATCAAGTGCTGAAAATTAGACAGACAATAATCACTCAATTCAATGAGTGCAATTCCCTCATCGATGACCTCTGATAGGCCACTTATCAGAACATACGTTACTATTATGGTTATTTTTATAATACAGACTTTATGAATAATAACATTTATAAACCATCATTTATTCAACCCTTATCGCATGAGCAGTATGATGCTGAACATGTGTTTCTCAACTACTCAGGGGCAATGGAAGGCGGTGTGACTGAGTGAGAAAATGTACGCAAAGCTCTTGGCACATAGTAGGTGCTCTCCCCTGCCATACACGCAGCACAGACAGCTTCCTCTTCCCCCCGGGCAGCCTCTCTCTGTCGAGAATTTCCCAGCTCCCTGAATAGCTTTCCTGATGTCGCTGTACTCTCTGAGAAGTGTTGGGCATCCCGGAGCCTCCAGAGGGACAGGAGTCCGGGCCAGAGAACAGTGCTGTGCCTGGGGGAAGAGAGTTACCTTCATCGCCATCGAAGGCGTAGGCGGCCAGGCGCAAGGTGGTGGCACAGACGCTGCAGCGGAAACACTCTCGATGGAAGAAGTGGCCCTCGGCGCTCAGCCGCTCCATCACATACACGCGCTTCTTACAGAAGTAACAGGTGTCACTGCCGCCCAGGTTCAGGGGAAACACCTTTCGAATAGTTTCCTGGGGGGCACAGGGCATCGGGAGAGAAGAGCAGTGTTAGGGCTTATGCCAAGTCTTCAAGTGCGAGGCCTAGGCTTTTAGAAATTCTGAGCTGAATCATGGGGGACCTTGCAGGTTCCTGTTTGGGGCTCATGTTACTTCAGGCGCTTCAGCAAAGAGTGAACATGGGAAGATGCACTCCCAACACAGACCCCAGAAGTGCAGGTACAGCTGTTAGCTGTGCACCCAGGTGGGCAGGCTGGCCACCAGGTGGGCATGGAGGGAGCTGTCCCCTAGGCTGGCTGCTCTGGTTTGGGGGTAGGAGTGATATCTCCTGGTCTAATGGAGTGGGCATCCATCACAAACATGCCTGCCCGGCGATACTGTCTCCAAAACTCTGTCCCTGGGGTTAAGTATTGCCTGAGTCTGGAGTGAAGTCACTGAAAGAATGTTTTAAACATCCTTGTCCAGCTGCAGTAACTTAGGTCAGGCAAGGAAAGGTGGTGGCATCAAAATTGTTCAAGAGAAAAGGGAGAGGCTGTGTCCTGCAGATCACTAAGTGGCCGAATTCCTAAATGCATGGAGCGGGGAGTGGGAGCGGGCCAGGGCAGGGGTGCACCTGGGTGATTCCGGAGTATGTGCCAAAGGGAAACCAAAGGAATTGTCAACTCACATCGCTGGTGACGGCAGTGTGCGGCCTCGCTTGGAGAAGGGGGGAATTTAAAGGAAAGGAGTGTTTCTCCATTACTGAATTCTCAATTCAGTGCAAAACGGCTACTTATTTTGGACACTAAACATTGACAGTCAGGGAGGTCTGACTATGCGGACGGCCTCGTCTGGCCTTTTCACCGAGTTCTCCAGAGTCTCAGACAGCAGGGAGAATGATGTGCCTTGTGAAACGACCCCCAAGAAAGCTGAGTGAGGTTTGCCTCCCCCTCACTCTACTCTGATCCAGCCCATTCTCAGCCTGTCATGTCCAGGCGAAAGGGCGCCTTGGGAGGGCCAGAGCCAGTGTCTGTGGGCAAAGGCTGAGGGGTGAGTGCCTTACCAGGTCTGGCGAGGTGGCCTGGGCCTTAGGTCTGTGATCATTCATGTACAGATTGACCAGGACTTCAGCGGCAGCCCCTATCCCACTGGATACTTTCCCTACTGTCAGCTACCCAAGAGCAGAGGTGGAGGAGACAGAGACAAAGGTAAGGCCAGTTAACGTGAACAGGCTGGATGTGGGAGGGGGCTCCACACCCACATGCAAACAGCACCACACATCCGGGGAGAGGCAAAACCAGCCAGGAGCAAGCAGCAGGCACTCTGGGGTTGGAGTGAGGGACAGAAATGAAACCCTGTGGCCCTGTGTGATCCAGGTGACTAACAGAACTACATTTACTGGGAGTGCAAGGCTTTCGGGAGTCAATTGAGTTTCTCGGTGCACGGATAAGGTGAATGAATCCAGAGAGAGGAAGGATCTATCCAAGGCCACTTAGCAAATAAACACAAGATTCAGGACTACTCCGGTCTCCTGACCCCCACCCGGGCACTGTCACATGGCCTTTTTTTTTATCAGTGGCTGGGAAATATTGTGCTGTTTTGCTTGGTCACCACCATAAAGGAGTGTCTGCACCGGTATGACTGGAGCCTCCAAAAGCTGGTGAGGCACAAAGGCTGAGCAAAGGAGACGAAGAGCTAAGGAACCAAGATGTCATAGACAACTGAACAGCAGCCGCCCTCCCACAGAGACTCTCCCCCTTGGCGGTCAGTGACCTGCTGCTTAGTGAGCCCCCACAGACCTCGAAGGTGAGGACCCTGCTCCACTGCGAGCTAGTTCTGAGGCAGGGCACAGAGCTCTCCATTGCTGAGCTCAGTGTTCTTATTTAGTAAAATGGGGATAATCATGTCTGCCTCACGGACGTGTGGTTAAGAGCTGAGTAAAGGAACATATGTCAAAGTCCCTGGCACTTAGCAGGGTTTGGGCCAAGATGAACTAGACTCTTCCCTCCCTTCTTCCTCTGAATCCAGCAGGCCCAGCCTGCCCTGCAGCAACCGTGTCCCTAGGGAGAGATGACTGTGTCTGAGTCCCTCCAGGCCAGGACCACAGACAACCTTGCCAACAAAAGCAATGACTAGAATGGAAGTGAAGCTGGCCCACGTTGGGCAGGTAGAGGGATCAGGATGTGGAGCTCTACTGCAGGCTCCAGGTGGCAGTGCCCACAAGGCCCCAGAGCAGGTGATGGGCATGGCCAGCCCAGAGGCAGGGAGGCAGTGGTTTTATGTGGGACCTAGAACCACTGCCTGATGGGTTGTGGGTGCCTGGCCTCCTGAGGGCATGGTGGCCCATGCCTGCCTGCGAGTGCCTGGACCCCCCACGACATGTCAAGGAGCTGGGGAAGGGGTGGGATCTGGCAGCCCAAGCAGACATGGCACAACCACACATACACCCCCAGCTAAACCAGCCTGCTCCCCTTTTCCCCACCAGCTCTGAAAGGCCACCCCGGGAACGCTGCAATCTCCTCTGCAGAGATACAAACACGCACAGCATGAGATTCTGTAAATATGGGTCCAGATCCCATGACCCTGGAGGCGGGGAGGCTCCGGACACTCCCTAGTCTCCGAGTCCAGCTTCTGGGAGATGTGGCCCGAGCTGTGACTGAGGCTGAAGGGCCTCAGGAACAGGAAGATGGCCTTTGCAAGGACAAATAACAGGGCCTTGTGTGAGGGTAAAGAAATGCCCTCAATCTAAACCCAAGACTGCTTTTGGGAGGCCACATCTAATCCCAGAACAGAAAGTCTCAAGTATACAGCAAGAAGTTCAGGGAACAGCAAAGCAAATGGCAGCAGGCTCCCACAGCTTCTCAACTCCGGGCAGCGACGCCCAGCCTCAGAAACTGAGACTAACTCGTCAGATTCCAGCAAGAGCACAGGTACTACAAGAGAATGAATGGGTGGGGGATGCCAAACAGGCTGGGGAGAATGACAAGACCCTGAGACACCCCCTCTCTTTCTCATGAAGATAGCCCCAGCCTAACGGCAACTCTGGATCTGTCTCTCCAGATCACGTGTGTGGCTCTGAGGGATTGTAGAGAATGTGGGTGTAGGCCTGCTGGGGGAGTGTCTGGTCCTACCACTCAGACAGATGGGGCCTCTTCAGACTTCATAGAGCTTGCCCCTTCCCAGCAGCTGCCAGGTTAGTTACTCCCCTGCCCCCAGCCCTTCCCCCAAGCTGGCCCAGTCTGAGAGAGATTAGGATTCTACTTTCAAGCACACTCTCTGTCATGTTCAAGTTTTCACAAATGCCAAGGAACTTGGCTCCTGTTTTCAAGAAATGTTCAAGTGTATTGGCTCTGGACAATATGCCATAGTTCGCCTGATGTTCCATCCCCCGACACAGGCCCCTGAGATAGAGGCTGCAGAATACTAAGTACTTCCTGGGTTTATATCAAAATAAAGAGGAGAGGTCAGATTTACCTCTCTGCCCACACCGCCTTTGTGTGGCCCTCTCCTCTGGCCTAGTGTGTAGACTGGCTCCATGGTGCTTCTCCAGAAAGGCACCATGGTGTTGCTGTGATACCCATGTGCAATTATTGCCTCCCCTGAGTTAGCAGAGGTTGACACTGTGCTTTCTTGGGCTTTAAATACGAGTCCCCAGTAAGACCTTATTAACCACTTAGCTAATAAGCACTTGTGCCGCTGAGCTTCCATGCAATCCTGACTTGGGGAGCAATTACGGAAGCACGTAGAGGGCTATGAGGTTGCTATAGGGTGTTGCCAGAACATGCCTGTGCAGTCTCGAGCCTGCTCAGTTGTTCTACCAGCACAGGACACTGTCCATTCACCTGGCCAGGGGATGAAGGGTGAAGACCCTGGTTTTTTATTAAGGGCCAAAAAGGCTCCTTTCTCCCAGTTAAATCCACATCCCCACTCTGTGACAGCAGCTTTCTTCAGAATAGAATGAACGCTTCCTTAAGGAAATTAGCAGAGTCTTCTACATACCTGTCCCAACCTGATGGAAACCAGCCCAGAATCGCCAATGGCCAATACCGAGAGGTGGATGGGTACTTTCTGGAGAGGTCACATGGAGACCAGGTGATAGAGAACTTATCTCAAGGGGTGGGAGGGGACCCCTCAAAGCCCACCAAAGACCGGTATGAAGGTGGACATTAGAGTAGGGATCATAGCTTCTTTTCTGTTTCCTGACAGCGGGATGCCTTATTGGCTCTATGAGAGTGAGGAGATGAGCAGCCGGACTTGTGCTAGCTCAGTGCTTCTCATACTATCAATGGTGAATGGCTACTTTTTTCTTTTTTCTTTTTTTTGTCTCTAATCTCTTGTGGCCTGCTACGTTTGAATACAATAAAAATGAATTACTGGAAATACGATCACATACTTGGATGTGCAGCAATGTCCCATTGCTTTACATGTGTCGAATGCTTACTCTTACTTGCTGTGCTCATTGGGTCACAGACCAGTACCTGCCTGTGGACCACACTTTAAGTAGTACTGCTCTAGTTAACCAGGAGATTATCAGGCTCTCAGGATCCTGAGAAAGAGATGCTCGACTTGTGGAGAAAGTTCTAGAAAACGCAGCCTGATATTGACCTCGGAGTAAGATCTGGAGGTTTTTAACAACATCCTTGCAGAGCTGCCAAAGAGTCAGTAAAGAATCTGGGCTGCTTCTCAGATGGCACTGGGCTCTCAAGAATACTTGGCAGCTGATGAGTCCAAAGCACTGTCACTAGTACAGCTTCGCATTTCCACATTCTGGGACTTCTTTTCTCCTGTCTCAGATGGCCTTCACTGGGGGAGCTGCTACTTGCTTGGGTTCCCTCCTCTACATGACTAAGAATGTCTGGCCCACCCAGGATGAGAGCACTGGCTTCTTTTGCCTGAGTAAACCCAGATTCTAACATGGTGACATAACTGTTCTCACAAGCACCATCACCAGAGGCTGAAGAAGATGGCTGGACCTCCACAGAGAGGCATTCCTGAGGCAATCCTGTTGTTCCCAGCCTGGAATATGATGGTGCCTGCCTGGATGTTGGAGCCTTTCTCATTCTGCTTCGAGCTGGCCCATCTCCCCTTTGGTTTGCCTTCCCTGATGTAATGACCCTGTCTTCCTCACTCCTGGCACAGAACAGATGCTCTGAATGAATAAAGAAGCAGCCTTCTGGGCCCTTTTGTGTCCAAACAATGGTAACTTCCCACTTTGGGCCTGGAACTCAGCCGAGAATACCACGTGTTCAGGCCATGCTCCTCCACAGAGCTTGGTCACCTGGCCTGCTGTGAGCATCCTGAAGCCCATATAGGTTAGGCAGGAGTGAGAATGGAGCTTTCAAGGGCTCGGGGCTCACCAGAGGGGGAGGTTTCCACAGGCAAGGCTAGAGGACATCTCCTGGGCCTCCCTGGGTGCCTGGGCAAGGACATTCCTCACTGAGGAGTCCATCCATGAGAAACATCAGAGGACAAGCTGGTGGATCTGAGTCCTCAGCTGTTTGGCCAAGGCAAGGGGAAGAAAGGGAAAGGATTGAAATCTCCTCGTCTGAAGGGGTCTGAATATCACATGCTCAGAGCCGAGACGTAGGCAGGGTTTTGGGGCTGTGACTGCCCCCTACATCTGTGGCTTCGTCCCCTGGTGCCAGGCACTGTACTGATCATATGCATTTAACCTTCATGGCCCTGCAAGGTGGGTCTAATAGTCCCCCTTCACAGCTGGGGCAGCTGAGGTTCAGGCAGATTCTAACTCACCTGAGGCCTCACTGTTCCTAAGTGGCTCGGATGGAAATAGGAACCTGAAGGTGACTTCTTTGCATTTAGGAAGATAAGAATCAATCTGCATTTTGGGTAAATGAGCTTTCTTCTAGAATTCTCCTCCACTGAGGAAATAGCACATTTAGTGGATACTCCAGGCGTTTTTTTTTTGTTTGTTTGTTTTTGTTTTTTTGACATAGACTAGGTCATTGCATTATTCCAATCACCCTCAGGAGTAGCTGTCATCATCTTCATTCTATAGGTTAGGAAACTAAGGTGCTAAGAGGTCCACTAACTTGTCTAAGGTCACACAGTAATTGGTGCTCTGACCCCAAGTACGACTCCAAGTCCATAACCTTCTCCCTATAGCAACCTGCCTCCCTGAGACATGCCACCACTCTGTACTTAAAATCCCTGATGCTAGGATGCACACAGGAGACATCCAAAAATCTGCCTGGCTCTATCCCTGGCACAGAGAAAAAGACAATGAGGTTGGAGGCAGCCTTGAGATCTACCCTGTATTAGAAGAACAAAGGCAGATCGTTCAGCCAAGACTGTCCGGCTTTCCTCTAATATGCAGGTCTCCAGAGTAAATGCTGCAAATCTAGTTTTAAAACAAACATCCCCAAGCGGAGAGAAAGCTCCTTTTGCAATGCACATAGCTCTTCTGACCTGGGAGGACTGAACCACAGCCCCCAGCCCAGTGAGGCCATCCCTTATGCTCTGCTGTGCAAACACTCGGTCGCCACCTTGTTCTTGTGAGAGCTCACCAGCCTTGGCAAATGGCTAGCAGCCATGGCAGAGGCCAAATGAGCAGTGGCCTCCCTTCTTGAAGAAATAAGTTAACTTGGACGATAGGGGGCTGATACCGCTACAAGTGGGCTTGTTTGATGGGATGGATGAGTCAAATGGGGCTGAGGACATAAGACTGGACGTAATTTCAGAGTCTAAGGTCTTGAACGACAAGACTCTGGGGTAAGGATCTGGGCCCTAAACGAGAGGGCCTCCGACTCCCTATAACTGTTCAGGCCAAAACCAAACAAACAAACAAACAAGCAAGCAAATAACCAACCCAGCAGGATAATTCTGAATGTTAAGGCGGAATGCCAATCTGAGAGGGTGGCCAAGTGCAGTCTAAAGGCAGAATCAGTGACCCAAGTTTGTGTCTCTGAGGATAACATATCCTCCTCATGGCAAGTTTGGCCAAGCCTGCTCCCACAAGGAAGTGATTATCCCTGGATCTTCAGACTTGTGGGGTGGGGCGCTAGGACAGGCACAGAGACATGCTGCCTGCCAGGAGGTTGTCAAGGACTAAGCATCAATTTCCAAGTGCATTTTCCTTCCTCTGGCTTCCCTGAATTGAGGCGAACTTGGGTCACTGGGCAATGAGAGCAGCCCATAATCTGTTGGGAAGAAGCATTACATCCTAGGCTCTTTCCAGGAAGGAGGCTCCCTGAGCTCCACCAAGACTGAATGAAGTTGCTTGTCACTGGATTGTCACCTACTTTAAGGGGCAGCCAGTTCTCAGAGGAGAACATCACTCTGCAAGATTCTGCAGTGTTCAATCAATGGTGGAGCTGGGTAAGGCGTGGGGTAGTAACACTGGAAATATCATCTCCAAGAAACTTTCCCTCCATCCCTAACTGCCTGCAGTGGCTTCATAGTGAGATCTGGAGGGGTCTGTGGGTGTTAAGTGCAAACTGGGTCCTTTTTACAAATGGAGAAACTAAGGCACAGAGAGGGTAACTGACCTGCCAAATATCCCAGAGTGACCCTTTCTAAGAGCTCTCAAATCATTCCCAGACACACTGTGAATGGCACAACAGGGCAGAAGCTATTAAAATATCCCAATTACACCATCAGCTGATGGCCAAGGTTGGCTTGGCAGATGGGATAAGAAAAAGCAGGGAGCCATCATTCTAGCACAGCCTGGGAGAAATAAGGAACAAAGTTGTAGAGGTGGAGGCCAGGAGACCTGGAGTTGGCCATCCCAAAGCCCCGCTCCCCTCACCCATTTGAGGTCCTCCCTGCGCCTGTGTGTGGGCTCTGCATGGACTCAGCCTCTGGAGTCAGGAGCCCTGGGCCCCAGACCCCTCCCTGTACCTTTGTTTTCTTTTCTGTGGCTCTGCTCCCGCTCCGTCTACATTTCTGGGAAGAACTCCCTGCTACTTTATTAAAATTACTGCTCTTCTCCCACACGCCAAGGTCCTGCTATCTGCTCTAATATTCCACAGGAAGTATCGTCTTGTCTTCTGACACATTATAATTTACTTCTATGTCATATTATTGTTGGTTATTTTCCACTACTAGGATATACGCTTCATCAGGGCAGGAAAGTAACTTCTGTTCATCTATGCACATCCCAAGAGCCTGAAGTACCTGACACGGAGCTTTCATCCAACAGATATTGGTTGAATGAATGGATGTTCGCTCATTGGCTTAATGAGTGACGTTGGTTTAAAGGTGCATGAAGAACCCAGGGAAGCAGCCAGGGCTTCGGTGGGGTGTGATGATGATGTGGCCAGGGACATGCTCACTGATGAGAAGTGTCTGTCAGACCCTGGAGACCCCACACGTACCCACACAGGCTGCCTTTTGCCATCACCTAGAGAACTAATACCTACTAAACTACGTCAGGGAACCTGGGAAGTGTGGTGGCTTTTCTCACCCAGCTCTGCCTTTAACTCTGAGAGGACAGTGACTAAGCCAGGTTTATCCTGAAGACGAAAGAAAAGCCGAGGCAAAAGAGGGCCTAACCAGGACCAGCCAGAGAGGGGCTGGGCCAGGGACAAGAAAGGTGTGGGGCCCTACTACTCAGCCAGGAGCATGAGCCACTGCCTGTCTACCCAGGTGCCCTCACCCCTCTCATCATCCTGTCATGAGTGACGGTGACCTTTTTTCCACAGCAGAAAATACTCCCTAGGGAGGGCAAAAAAGCTATGCTTAAGCATTGGTGACGATGACAACAATGCCGCTCTCCACCCATACAGCTCACTATCATGTGGACCGGGAATCACTGCCTCGTTGGTGAGAAAATGGAGGCCCAGACAGGTGAGGAGACTTAAGGCCAAAAAGCTGGCCGAAG
>NW_011889021.1:153032-200466 GCF_000151845.1 Pteropus vampyrus | reverse complement strand
AGGCAGTCTGTGGAGAAGAGACGCCGAACCTGCTTCCCTGAGCAACAGCTAAAGAAGTGGCCTTCACATCCGTTTTCAGGCTCATCAGTTCCAAGGGCCAGGCTTCTCTGGGGGCTGCCCTTCTCCCAGCCGGATGGTGTTCTCAGCATATTAGGTAGAAGAAGGGCAAGTGGAAAACATAAAAAGTGCCCCAGAACCCAAATTTAATAATTGCTCATGGTACATTTTCTTATCAACTTAACCACAGTTAGCTCCACACTTCCTTCCTTCCTTCGAGCCAACCTCTGCGCTGCTGAGAACATCCTTCTAGAACACAGTGCAGATCCTTCAGTGGCTCTTTATAAGAGGATAGAATGAAATCCAGTAACATGAAAAGAGTGGGCTCACTTTCACACTCATCTCTGTACCACCATAAATACTTTTATTTCCAAACTCAGGTCATACCAACGTTCTGACTTTCTAGCCAAATGTTGGCAATTTCATATGGTAAAAAATTATTTCTAATATGCTGTTTGCCATCTAAACTTTAGTAAGGGAACTGTTCCACCCTCCTCTTTGTTTCTTCTGCATCTGGCATGATGACTGGCATATGCCAGGTGCCCAACTAATGCTTCCTGGATGAGCGAGCACTGTTAGATGAGTTTTGTGTGCTGCCTGTGCCAGTATGTTGCTGGCTCCAACACAAAAACAAAACCAAATCCAAGACTGCTGTAAAGTATCTTACACATTTTCATCTTAGCCAAGCCAAGCTCCAGATGTGTCTGTGCAGGTCAAGCAGAGCAGAACATCTCAGAACATGCGGGGAGTGGGGGAAGCTAATCGTTTAGAAAAACTACCTTTCTGGCAGGAGAAATAGAGTCAACAGTTGATGGAGAGGAAGTGGCAGCTGGATCAGGAGATGGAAGGCAGGAGGGAGAAGACGGAGGATGAGTATGAGACAGGTCTTTAGAGAGCAGTTTATTCTGCACAGAACAGAAACAGAGGAAACTATGATTATCCCTGGGGAAAAGCACAGTGATGCTCGCCTTGGTGATGCAGCCCCATGCCTGTGTATTCAAGGAGGGGAAAGACGTCCAGGCCTGTGCCTCAGGACAAAATAGTAGCCTCTGACTTCGAGGCTGGGCAGGACTGTCTGGCTCCTGGTTCCATTTTCTGCTATAGTTACAACTATTGGAATAATTACAACTATTCTAACTCCCTTGTCACTCCAAAACAGCTGGAGCAAAACCATGCTGTTCTCGCCTGTGTCTGCCACGGACACCAGCACTAACTGTCGAAGTCTTCACTCTGGAGCTTGGTATGAAGCGGCAGCTGCAAGCTTAGGAAAGAAGAATCCTGGGCCACTTTAGGGCAAGCAGGTGGCCCCAACTGGGGCCTCTGTAGCTGCAGACAACTGTGCCAGCTTCACGACACCTCACGAACCAAATAAATGCAAATCATCCTCCCCATGTCAATGACGCTGAGTAGCAGAGGACACAGACTTCTGCTTCTTTCACTCAATCTCTGGAGGAGATTGAGTGAAAGAAGCAGAAGTTTGTTCTAGAGGCCAGGCTTGCCGCAGGCAAGGAGCACCTGACACATACAAGCAGCACGGGACCTCATATCGATTCTTTCATCTCCTTGGAAGCACCACTCTTCTTTTCAGCAAGTTTCTAAGTAAGTAAGTACCTGCCTTGGAGGGGGCTGTGCTTCGTATGCTAAGGGAAAGCCATTTTTCTTGGCTCAATGCTGCCTTTTGGGAAAGCAGAGCACCGGTTATGGCACATGGTTGACTTCCTCATCTGTGTCTCTCTGATCAGGCCATGGGGAGATGTCTCCATCGTGCCCCAAAATGTCATGAGCAACTGTTTTGCTTTCACCTTAAAGGCACTGTAGTGTGATTCTTGCAACCGACCAGCTTTCTCTCTTTTGTATCGACCCTTAAGTTGAGATCCTCTTCAGAAGCCATCTGGCATCTAACAGCATGTGTTTCTGTTCAGTAACATTTTCCTTTGATCTGAGCCTACTTTTCTGCCTTCATTTTCCCTTTGTCCTGATTTATCTACCTATTTTGAATGTTGTCTTTGAGTTTTTTAGACACTAACTTGAATGCTTTAGTGGCTTGAAAAATGAATTGTGCCTCATGCTGTAAAAGCAGGAGGAAGGAGGAAATGAAGCTCCAGAGACGGACTTACAGTTGCCTCACTGGAACGTCAATGTCGGAGTTTCTGGGGGGACGGAAAGCCCCGTTTACCTGCGGGAAGTCCCCATGTCCAAACATGGAGGCAAGGTGAGCCGCTTTCTCCTTAATGTTCTTTTTGTGAAATTCCCTGTTGGCCAAGTTCTGAGCCCTCTTCTGCAGTCAAAGTGAGAAAGGAGAAAGAAAAAAGAGAGAGTGACAGGGACTGGGATGGCTACCTCCAGGGGAGAGGCGAGAGGCAGTCGGGCAGGCTTGTCTCATTGTCTCACCACACACGGGACTGGACGGGACACAGGGTGTGGACAGCAAGAGAAGGAACCCGCCCTGGGCCAGTGGAGGGAGAGGGGGAATGGAAGGCACCCCAGACTCGGGCACAGGCAGGGCAAAGGGCGAGGCTTTCACCTGGAGAATCTTCTCCTCCACTAGCTGCAGCCGCCGCAGCACCCCAGAAAGGGCCAGCGCTCCCTGGCAGGCAGGAGGCAGGGCAGCACGGTTTTCTGGCCCCCCCACCTGCAGGTCAGACTTGGCTCTGGCTCTCCAGGGCCGGCTTGGGCACTCTCCACCAGCAGACACTTGATTTAGCTCTCGAAGCACATGCCCTGTCGCAACCACCGAGGGGAACTGGGAGAGAAGGAAAATCAAGCTTCCTTCCCTACTGTGGCCCTTAAATAATCCAACACGAGGAATCCCCATGAGGACCAATGACCACTTGGAGTAAGATTCCAAACTAACCTCAGGCGTTGACATTTTACCACCTGCATCAGAATCACCTGTCATCCTCCTTTTATTTATTTTTAAAAATATTTTCTTTTTAAATTAAGTTTATTCGAGTAAGATTGGTTACTAACACCCTCCTTAATGACATCCTCCTTAATGACAGTCTTGGGCTTTACCCCAGACCCACTGAATCAAAACCAGTATAATCCTGGTTATCAATCCTGACTGCACACTGAGATCACCTAGGGCAACTCTTAATAAATAACTCGACTGGGCCTGACTTCCAGGGATGCTAATTTCATTGGTCTTGGGGTGGGCACCAGATCTCGTTGTTTGTTTTTTTTTCTTTAAATACCTATTTTTAATTGAAAAAATAAATTGCTCCATAGGCAATTCTTACACACACAGACATAACATCACTGCCTTACATCTACGCTGACCTTGGTCGACCTCCGCCACCCAGAAGCAACACAAAGTTTCTCACGCTGATCAGACATCTTTGAATGCTGTGGTTAATAACAGTGATTCTGTTCAAATTCCAAACCCAAGAGGCTAGCTGCAAAGGGCCACAGCTTGCGTCTCTGTCCACCAGACAGGTCCTCGTCTGCTTGGGCACCAGGAGAGATTTGCGCCACATTTCAGCCTTCCCCCTTTAAGGCGTGCAGCCAATCAGCCACCTGAGCCCATTCTACCATCACCGCCACTTTTTCATTCGATTTAGAAATCAGCCTATTTAAGTGGCCTGCAACTAAAGCTAAGTGTTCCAGAGGCATCAGACAAAACAGACCAAAGACCATGTGGTGTGGCCTGTTTTTCCTCAAGCAAATAAAACACCGAGAGCATAGCAGTTGGTCAGTTGATATTCCTGATTGGCTGATGGCATATATTTCAAGATGCTGTATACCTATAAGGGTAGTGACCTTAAGTTGTGTCTGCCTTCCCAGAGAATCTACAGTTAGCCCTGAGGTATGCAGAAGGCCATGGAGCCCACCCCTCTGTATCAAATACCCCATCCACTGGAAGGAGCCCTACCTGCCTTTTCAGAGGTGATAGGGTGGGTGTGGGCTCCTCCGGCTTGAGACAGCGTAAGTTAACAGGAGGGTCAGAAGATGAGCACAAGACAGGCTTACCTATCCCTGAGACACGGCGTTCCTGAGAGGAAGGTGAGTCCAAAAAAGCAGCAGCAGGAAACATGAAGAGAAAGGTAAGTCAGACTGAGATACTTGGAGGGAGGAGAGGAAGAGAGGCGGGGAGGGAGAGTTTCAGGTACAGAGAGAAGGCACTGGGCTGAGCCCCTGTGAGCTGGGCTCTGCCAGGAAACCTGAACCCTGGCGCTCCGTCCACGTGGACAGTAAGTCCTGGAGTCTCCTCCTCTGGGAGGCCTTGCTTTTGGCTCAGACCTGGGGCACTGGCAGGCACGGCCACAGCCCATGCCAGGTCAGGGCGGCCAGGCCTGAGTCCTCCTGGAAATGGAAAAAACTCCTGCTCACTGGAGGACGAGGGTGCTACAGTCCTTCTGATGGAAGACAGACCTTGGCAACACTTGGGGGCCCACAAGTGACCAAGCCTCCAGAAGGCGCAATTGAGAAAGAAATTCAGTTATGAGTCTCAGGAAAATGGCCCCCTTATAATAAAACCTGGCTTTCTGGGGAAGGCTAGTTTGTCCCCAAGGGCCATAGTCCACATCAAGCCCAGGAAGATGCCTATGATCACCTCTAAACCAAGAGTCTGTCCTCTTCCTGAGGAGAGCCTAATTCTATCATGTGACAGATATCCTCCAAAGAAAAATAAAAACCCCTTGTCCCAAGCTTAGGTAGTGTGACAGTGGTATCCCAGAGGAATTCAGGGAAGCAAACTGAACCACACAGCAAACTCCGAGCCAGAGCTCAAGAGAAGTCAGCTCAGTCTGCTGCCTGATGCAGCTCTGACTGCCTTCAGCTTCACACTGACTCTGGTCAGATACACAGCCCTGCCAGCCTGACCCAAGAGAATAAAAAGAGGGACACCATGAAGATATTTGGGAAGTTGGCCCCCATTCCTACAGGCTCACAAGGAGCTAAGACCTTTGACTCAGTTTCCCCTTGTATGGACAGACTTCTCACCATGGACTTAGGGATCTCCCAGGTATCCAGCACCTCTAAAGCTCCCTCCAGCTGTACCATCTCATAGATGGCTGCAAACCAAGTCCTTGTTGCAAAACAAAACCAAATTAGGGAAGGATTTCTTCTCCAATGCAGAACAAGCATCAACAAACTATGGTCCTTGGGCCAAATCTGTCCTGCTGCCTGTTTTTAGAAATAAAGATTTATTGGAATACAGCCACACACATTGTTTAGGTATTGTCTGTGGCTGCTTTCATGCTACAATAGCAGAGTTTTGAGCAGCTGCGAGAGAGATCAGATGACTCCCAAAGCTTAAACTATTTGCTATCTTGTCCCCTTTAGAAAAGTCTGTTGACTCGTGATCTAGAAGAAGGTTCACTTGAGCTGGGCCTGGCTGGTATACCTGAAATCCATCACCAGCCTGAACATTTCTTCTGGCTTCTCAGTTCTGGTCACCAAGAAGGCAGGTCCAGTGAGCATTTGATGGGACTCACCTGCTTCAGGAGTGAGGGGTTCCGAGAGCTCTCCTCGAACTTGGCCAGCAGCTGACTTGCCATGGACTTGACTTTGTTCTGATTTCCACCTTCTTTACTGCTGCCTCCCTCTTGATTGGAGCCCAAGCTCCGGCTGGAAAAGCCTGAAAGCTGCAAAGGCCAAATCAGTGCATTGATTTTTGGGTCCTGAAACCTAGATATCAGGGAGGGGCCTGGTCACTCTTCACTGATGTCAGGGGACCAGTTTCCTAAAGAAGAATGTCCTCTGTGGCCTGAGGAAGGAAGGCAGAAGCCCAGTGGAGACAATGCTCTCAGGAGGGGACATATCTTCCCAAAGACAGGCACATCCATGCTTGGGAGCCAGACAGTTAGGGTTTGGATCTTGACTCTTTTATTTCCCAGCCCAGTGACCTGAGCAATTTAACTTCTCTTAAGTTTCCTCATCTGTAAAGTGGGACTATAACACACTTCATGTGGTTGTTGCAAAAATCAAATATAATAATGAAGTGGTATGCAAAATGGTTTTCAAAAATACATCATGTGACTGTCAAGAATTATAGAGTAGAGGGGATGAAAGAAGCAAGAGGGGTGTCAGTCAGGCAAGGCAGACTTTGGGCTCTCTCTTCTGCACCCCACTCTCAACTGCAACTTGTCCTGCTCTTGGTTGCTATCTTTAAAAAAAAAATTTTTAATTTTAAACGAATTTTAGATTTATTGATAAGTTACCAAGATAGCACAGATGGTTCCTGCATACTCTCCTTCACCTGCAGGTAATGTTAACATCTGGAGTAATCATGACACTTAACATCACTAAGAAATTAACCTGGGCACAATACTATTAACTATAGACTTGATATCAATTATAGCAGTTTTTCCACTAATGGTCTTTTTTGGTTCCAGGGTACATCCAGGATCCTGCACTGCAATTAGCCATCATGTCTCCTTAAGATTCCTCCCATCTGTAAGTTTCTCCATCTTTGTCTTTTATGACTTTGACACGTTTGAAGAGGACTGGTCGGCTATTTTGTACAAAGTCCCTCAATCTGAGTTGTTTTGATGTTTTCTCATGATTAGACCAGGGCTGTTGATTTTGGAGAAGGGTGTCACAGAGGTGAAGTGCTCTTTTCATTGCTTTATATTGGAGTACATGATATTGATGTGACTAATGACTGATGTTGGCTGTGATCATCTGGTTATGTCGTTTATACAATGGCATTTATGTCAGATTTCTTTAGCTCTTCTGCTAAATATAAAACTTGGAAAATCACCAGTGTTCACTGAATGCCTATTTCCCTTTACCATGGGATCTCCCATTACCTGTTCCCTAGGCCTCAGAAGTGTAAATGGCACTGTCATGTCAAGCCAGCACTCTGCTTTCTCAAGGAGACAATGAATCTCCCTCAGGAACAGACATTCGCAAGACAAGAAAGATGTGTTCACTTAGAAGAAATTCGTGGGAGGCAGCAAGCTATTGTCAATTTGGGGGGAAAAAAAAAAGATCCCTAAGAGTAGCAGCCCCATGGGAAACACTGTATGCATAGCTGCTCTGAAGTGTTGGACAAACACAAACCAGAGTCACTCTTCACTTCAAAGCGGGAAATGTAACTCTGCATAGTAATACAGTCTTGAGTGCAAAGAGGGTGAGTTTACTGGGGGGTCACTGTTTGTTCAAGGCCAAAGGCAGCCAGGACAGCGGATCATGCGGATGGTACTTCTCAGACATTAATGTGCACATGAATCACTCGGGGCTCCTTCAAAAGCAGATTCGGGTTCAGTTGGTCTGGGGTGGGCCCTGAGACTTCCCCATTCCTAACCAGTTGCCGAGTGATGCCAATGCTGCTAATTCTCGACCCACACTTTGAATAGCAAGAATCTAGAAAGAATTACTGTTCGGTTAAATCCGACTTGGATGCAAAATAGCAGGCCCAGAAAACAGCCCAGAGATATCTTAGAAGGGGCAGGTGCAACCAGATTTTTTCCCGCATCCCACTCCTCTGCTGCCATCAACAGAAAGAGCACAAACATTCCCTCAAATAAGCCACGGATGAAAGGCGAGAGAAGACTTCCACCTGAGATAAAGTGCATCCAAGGGAAGCTTCTTGGGAGGAGGCTGAAGCGAATCATAGGCACCTCAGGTGAGAGCTAACACCTGTAATGGGGGAAATGCGACATCTCTCCCACCCTGTTAGAAAGCCTCTGCGTCCTCCTCTCCCCCATCTCCCTGTCTGCTGGCTTCTGGCTCACATCAGAGCCAAGAAACAGGGAAGCAACAGCTCCTGAAGGGATCCCCCAAAGAAGTTCTAGAAAAGGGTCAGACTAGGGTGATTTGAACTCAATGGATAAAATGAGTTTGTGCACATTTTAAGACATGAACTGAACTCCAGGTTTTTGTGATCAGTGTTTTCCTTTGAGCATCCCAGAAAATGGGGTGAGCAATAGGCAGCTCCCCCAAGGTGGACCAGGTGGCTGTCTTTGTTGTAAAGTTCACTGCTGTGTGAACCAGTGTCCTGACCCCAGTCAAGGCGTCCACAAGAAGCAAGTCACAGACATGAACAACAATGTTATAAAAATATACAGCAATAACACCTCTTCAACCATATAAGATAGAAATCTTCTAAGTCCTATAACTCAGGTGTCACTGTTTTATATAAACTCTCTCAATTATGACATTTGCCAGTCAGCTAGCTAACACTAGCATCCTATAGCTCACTGACAGTATCTGCGCTTCCTTTTGTGGGACTAGAACGGCTTTTTCAAATGAGGTGTATATCTCAGGTCTGTTTAAAGAATTGCCTGGGGACTCAGAAACGAAACTCTGCTAATCAATTTTTCAGTAGTAGCCGGAGATCTGTGCTTGGTTTTCACAAAGTAGCCTGTAATTTTATTCTTTCACCAGAAGGTGGCACTTATGGGCACTAGGACATTGGCCTTAAACCCTGAGAGCTCAGAAAACACAAAAAGTAGAAACATGACTGGTAGAAAAGTGGGACAGTGGTGCCTCTTTACTATTTGCTGTTGATAGTAATTATAGATTGATTAACCTAGGTGCCAGATATCAGCATTTTATATAACGTTTTCTTATTTAATCTTTAAAAATCCTGCCTAGTTTCTTAAGTTTCAAATGTATCATCTGTTTTTTATAGACATGAGCTCCACCCTGGGAGATTCTGTTTCTTAAGGTTTCATAGCTAGTAAGTAGTGGAATGAGGATCAGAACCTGTTTTTCCATTAAGCCAAACCTGGAACTCAGTAGCTCATGAGAGAGGAAGGCAGGAAGGGCCAGCGCCGCTGCCACAGCCGGGCAGGCATGTGGCCACTGGCTGTCAGGCAACGGGCCTGTTTACACTGACACTGTGTGCACACGAACCTCGTCCATGTTGATGAAGCCTTTCCGCCTCCGTTTGTTCATGTCATTATTCTCTTCAGTTTGGCTGTCCACCTGCAATGGCCAAGAAAGCATGGTGAGCTCAGAACCATCAAGGACTGTGGTTCCTCTAATAGCTCTGAGCCAGCACTGGACATACAGCCCTGCCTACCCAGAGGACCGGCAGACATAAAATGCCCTGCACTGTGAGCAATGTGCTCACTAGAGTTCTGTTCAGATGCAATGGAGGAAGCCTCACTCTACCTGGAGAGCCACAGGTTCTGTCAGAAAGGGGTGGGGATCACATTCCCAATCATGTGGAAATTTCTGGAAGCACAAAGACTCCCTGTGACAGGGCAGGGATGGGCTCCATCATCAATGCGACCTCGGGCTCAGGGCAGCCAGGCTTGCTGAAGTCCCTGAGGGTGCTACCTTATGGAGACCACCTTCTACAAGGTGACACTGACTCACCTCGCAGGATTCTTGGGACTCAGAGCAGCTGCCCAAGGATTTGATGGTAAATTACGTCTGCCATTCAGTCACCATTACAGCTACTGGCACGATATTTTATTAACTTCAAAGAAGCATTAGACGTGGTCTGAACATGATGAAGAGTATACAGCTCAGTTTGACAAGGACAATTCTGATTTACTGCTTTTTTCCTCCCTTTCACTCTCAAAAGCATCCTGGTTTTGACAATAAATTACACGTTTGCCCTGCTGATAACCCCTTACAGTATACTTTCTGCTGTCCAAATGTGGACATTTAAAATCTGGAGAACCTCACGCTGCCCAAGCTCACTACATTTCCTCTGCAAGGGCCACCGAAGGGCCACCTCTTGTCAGGCTTGTCTCCAGGGAATGAGAGGGACTGCGCAAACTGAGCTGATGCTGTGGCTGGGATGGGTGTGGAGGCCTGGATTTGGTATCTCCTCTGCACCCTGCAGGGTAAGCCCATTCTTGACACTGGGGTTCCACCCACCACCAGTCTCCAGCTGGGGACTTCTCCAGATGGCCAGCCCCCTGAGGACCACAGAATCATCCCCACCAACTACGTATCCCTTCTGCCGGGAGCCTCCTCACCCTTAGAGGGCCCTCCATTGCAGCCCAGATTAACCCCCAGACTTTATTTCACTTTGGATACAGTAGGAAGGGCTGCTGGCCACTCTCTCCCCTCAAACCCAGGAATATAAGCCCAATCAGTCCCATACATCCTAAACTTGCCCAACCACAAGAAGATTTTTTTTTAACTTCCCAGTTGTTCTGGAACAATAAATAATTTTGTAGATTATTATATGATAATATGACGATGATATAACAGTAACAACATCGAAGCCCTTAGCACATGGAAAGCACCTGCTTCTCCAGTTCTTATCCTCCCCATCTTCCTTACTCCCTCCCCGTATTCACCAGAACCTTTAATATTTTTAAAGACAATATTAACCATAGTTTAGTCATTGCTACTTGTCTAAAAAGTTGACCCATCCCATGCCCAGGCAGCAAAAATCAACGGATCAAAGGTTCCTGCTTTCCCTTCAACATTTTCCTCAGCTTCCAATAAATCATGATTCTGTGAATGGAAATTATTTCAACCCCAGCTCTTGGGCAAACACCAAGAGAAACAGATGACCTTATTTGCAACAATGTTGGGCCTCAGAGGCACAGGCTGTCTGGGCCTCCAGCTACACAGCCTCTGAATGGCTTGCTGGCCTGCAGAGTGGAGCCTGTGAAAGTACAGGATGTCCTACCCAACAAGAACACTAATCTTAAGGTTTTCTGTTGTTTTTTTTTCTTTCTACCTTAAATGAGGACTTGGCTTCTCCCTCAAAGAGCAACACATCTCTTTTGCATTCAACAGTCCCGGGCGTGACTGTTCCAACAATAGGAGCTTGTATAGGTAGGTAAAAGCCAGTATGTTAGCCACAGGCGCAGAGGGCACTCCTGGGGGAAGTGTGCTCCATGGTGGTGCCTAAGAAGGCTCCAGATCCTTCACGGAGAATAAAGGAAGTGAGTGGGGGCAACCACAGCTTCTCTGCTTCAGCCTGACTCGCAGGACAATAAAATGCAATCTATATGGAAAGGTTAGCAACACAGATATACAAAGCGTCTCTACTCTTCCTTATGGGTTTTTATCATGGAAGCGCTGATTCTCAACTAAGAGCTAGGTTAACACAAAAAGGGGGAGAAAATGCAAACTTGAAGATTTACCTAATTTTTTTCTTATCTGTATATCTCTATTATGGGATCCAAAGTTGCCTCAGTACCCTTATCTCCTTGAGCTGTATTTGCTTTACAAATAATTGAGGTACAAAGAGGAAGAAAATACTTATTGCGCCTAGTCAGAGAGAGCATGAGACTAAACCAATAACTCACTTTCTTTTTCACCCTAAGAACACTTTCTTATCATGATTTCCCAAGGATCTAAAAGATTCTATATACCAAAAGGCATTTATTAAACTGATGTCTCCTTTAAAAAGACATATCTGCCAATCTGATCATTTATTTGATCAGGTACAAGATAACCGTGTTCCCACACGGCCTGACTTAATGTGATTTTAGCCCAAAGCAAACAAACTATATTTAGTTAGCTAATGTAACCTAATCCTAAAGAAATTTAGATCTGGGTCATAGGGAGAAATTGGCCATTGCAGGCAATGGCCTGGTTGAGTAGGGGAGCAACCATGAAATTTAGAAAGATGGCCAGTGTCACTAGCAAGAGAGCTGTTCTTCAATGACAGAGCAGTAAAGAGTCATGGGTTCGAGTTCTGGTGCTAATTAGTTCCTGGCTGTGTGAACTTAGGAAAATCAGCTAACTTCTCTGACTTGTTTCCTCACCTATAAGATATACTATCAAGCTCAAAATTATATGAACTAATGAAATCGTGTAGGTACAACATTTCTTATAAAATGTTGTGTAAGTGTTAGACACTGTCACTCAGGTTAATGCTAGGTAACAGAAAATCTGACTTCTAGTTCTGACTTTGATGTTCACCACCTATGACACTGCAGTTTAATCTTCCTGTGCCCAAGTTTCCCCATCTGTAAAATTGGGATGAGAATACATTCCCTGTTTTCCTCAGAAGGTAATACCAGGGACAAACGAGATAGGAATCTGCTCTGTGTGAAATGCTGCATCGGTCATGGCTGCAGTACCGAACTAAGTGTTCAATCCAACTAGTTTCACTCATCTTTTCAGAAGATGCACATCTTCATTTAATCAGTAGTTATAAAAGACACGACCTGCTATTTATGGAGGCCCTTGCACGTGCCAGAGAAGGTGCTCAGACCTGCAGCACACATTTGTTCATGGCGTCTTTACTGCAATGCAATGTTTATTATTATAATCATTTTGCAGACAAGCAAAAGAACCTCCTGAGAGGTTTGAACATGTGCTGAATCCCCAGCAGACCTAAATATGTATATGTATCTACCTGGCTACAAAGCGCATTTCCATTCTGTAAACCAGCTCAGAATCTCAGGCTGCAGTTGTACAGGATTGAGATCAGCCTGGAAACCACCAGTGCTGGAGGGGCTGTTCACGAGCCCTGTGCTTGCCGGGCAGCATCAAGACCCGGAGCTCTCGACTTTCCTAAACCTTCTTCAAATCTCTGAATCGGTAAGTACTAGAAACCTGGAAGGGAGCTTTGGCTTCTAGGTGGATGGTTCTGTGAAAGCAGGTGGGGGAGGGGAATGAAAGGAACTTGGGAAGCCCCTCTAGAAGGTCAGCTTTCTTGGGCAGGGTCCTTGCTTGTCTTGTTCATGGCTCTACCCCCAGCTCCGAGAAGAGAACTCAGCATAAAATAGGTACTCAGTGAATATGTGTTGAATGGGTGGATGGAGGAAGTACTTTCTCATATAGCACCTGGAGAGTGTTTGTGGAGGAGGGACAAGGAGAGGAGAGCTGGGAGGGACCCAGATCAGACACTGACTTGAGTCATGCTTTGTGCATTTCACTCTACCAGGCACCAGTGCTGGAGGAGAACCTGGGCCAGAATCAGTCAGCTGAGAAGGATAAACATCCTAGGGCCACTGACTGGGCTTCTGGGCTGGTCTTTTCATGGACAAGTGACAACATCTATGCTGCGTTGTCCTCCAAGGAGTGGGCTCAGGATGGAGAAAACAAAGATCAGGTACCCTGAGTACATATGGAACGTAATATGTGTACTGGCTGAAGTGGTCATAAATGCAGGCATATGTATGTTCAGGCATCACCTGTGGTGGTGCATGGTGATAAGAGCTCTGGAGTCCCCAGGGACTGTGGCTTGCCATGAGGCTCTTAGATGCTGATCAGGATCAGAGGTAGGTCTGCAGAAGTAGACCAAGGGTTTCTTAAGAGGAAAATATAATCCTGAGCTCTCCTTTTCCCAGGCATGGACCATCCAGTCTTCAGAGCTGATCAACCAACCCCAATAGCTACCACTCACCAGAGGGACAACCCTCTCAGTGGATGGATAGAAGAGTTACTCTCTCTAAACGTAAACAAGGTCCTCCGTGGAGGAAAAAGTCTTATTTCACCTAATGTTGATCAGTCTGCCTGGGATTTTGATGTTATTGGAATTAGAGATGAGAGGAAAATTTAACACCTACAGTGAAAACTAGGAGGGAGAAAGATTTTTAAGACAGGCTCAGCAGAGAAATGACGAACCCTCTTCAGATTATGATGCCGCACTGTGAACAAACGTGGGTGGCTCGATTCCCATATCATGATGCCCTCTGGGAGTTGTGAGGGGGCAGGGAGGGATGGGAGAAGGGAGTGAGCTTGAATACAGATACGCCTATATGTACAAATATTACGTGTGTGCTGTGGTGTAGAATCATGCAAGCATGGTCTGGCCTCCATCTCTAGTCCTAGGGGCACGTGAGCTGGGGTACTGAGGGTTGCACACCTATTGGCACTGATCTCTTCTGGGTGTAACCGTAGTGGAGCCTCTGCGTGTGCGCAGTTTTCAGAGTCGCCTGTGTCGACACCCTCCGCGTCCATCCCATGGGAACTGGAGTGGACTCGGGACTCTTGGTTGTGAGAGATGTTAAGACCAAAGAGCATTGTAAATACATTCCCCTAACCAAAAAGTGTCCAGCTACAACGGGAAGGCATGGTCGAATGGGAGGAGGTGCTTTCCATGTGGCGCAATCACTGCACTGGCACTGAGGGTGGACAATATGCTGGGGTATTTCGGAGATGACCAAGGCAGCATGTGACCCATGGCCTTACTGTCATCCCATCCTGAGGAAGCATTCACTTGGTTTTAGAAGAAAGAAAAGGATAAATAATGCCCATGCCATGCACTTACTTCAGTGACCTAATCTCTCTACCTATCTGAAGAGCAGGGCAAATTTGGGGCATTAAGTGGGATGTGTGGGAGGGAGCAGATCTGTGGCTCTTCACCCCTCTGAAGATGGGCAGCCCCTGGGCACACCGTGGAGGAGACGTGACATGGTTCCAAATCGGCCAGGGCTGGCCAGGCAGAGCCATCTGCTCCTCTGCATTTCCTAGCAGAGCCAGCGGTGAGTGGAGCATAGAGCAAGGCCCAAGTATCCCTCAGGGGTCTAACAGGTCTTGTTGACTGCTGACTTCTGACCATTCCCACCTCCTGAGCCAGATCTGGCCTAGCTGTTTCAATTGCGTGACCCCGTAAACAGAGGTGTGGTGAGTGAAAGGTTTAAACAGTCCGCTTCAGTTCCCCTGCTGTTCCCAGTTGTAGGCTATGTGATGGGAGAAACTGAGTGAAATGGAGAAAGGCAGGAAATGCTTGGTTCAGAGAGCCTCCAGAAAGGCTGCATGGGCTTGCTTGGGCTGAGTGGGGTCCTTGGCTTCAGAGGAAAAAAACACCTGGGCTGGGGTGGAACAAGCCTATGTGCTCTCCAGAAGACAGCTTTTGCTCAGTGGGACATGTGGTGGGTGACGCAGCCCTCCCACAAAGCCTCTGATTGAAAGCTTGGGGAGCTGAGTGGGACAGAGCAGCTGGGTGCAGCTCAGCCTTTTAGCTGCTCTGCTGAAAACCCTAGCCAACCTGGACACCTTCCTTCCCAGCCCTAGTCTGGCTCGCCCATTCCTTGCTATAAACAAGATGTGGGAGAGCATTAAGTATCCTATCCCGCTCCTGGAGTTAGCACAACTGCTTGCAACATTCTAGAGAGCACAGACCTCAGTGGAAAAAGTGACCACTGCTCCCACAGCTGAGAGAAAGAAAGGCCCAGCCCCACCCTGGGCGGAGGGGCTGGCAGGACATGGCATGACTGGCCAGAGGCTGAGAGACTGTCAGCAGCCTAGAGAGATTGAGACATGTAAAGGCCTGCAGCCCTCTGCAGAGCCAGGGGAGGGCTGCCCTGCTGGTCTGGGAAGGGAAGACAAGTTCTGTGCCACTACTTACAACTTAACATCTCTGGGCCTTTCTTTTTTTTTTTAACCTGTAAAATGAGCACAATAAACAAGATAACTTGTATTATCCCTTCCACAGAGATGCCACCATTCAAATAAAATTATAATTTCTTGTTAGGCCGATAGTTCCCAAACTGTGTACCAAGGCACCTCTGGCACCATCGTAAACTCATAGAGGAGCCACAGGATATTTTAAATTTTCTAGGAAACATGATAAAGTCTGTCATATACCTTGCAAAATATCCCTACCGAGTTATTTGGACTTAACTACTTAATAAATGGACTTCTATATATTTGTTTGGATCTAGGAGCACTGAAAAAAATTGCTGAGATACTAGGGAACTGTAAGTTAGGAAAGTTTGGAAACCTCTTTATTAGAATCCTAGTTCTTCAAAGGCAAGGACCATATTATTCCTCTCTGTATTTCCTTCTCTCATCAAAAACAAACAAAAAATTCACCCCTAATTTTGGCATACAGTAGGGTTCAATAAACAGTTGTTGAATGATTGAATAAAAAATAAAATAATGAAACAGAATGTGTACATGTAGCATCACCATATACCCCTACCACTAAATGGCCATTGTGTTCCTGATCTAAATAAACTGCTTAACAAAGTAAGAAATCATCTCCTTTTCCCCACTCAGGAAGCTGAGCTGATCTATCACGACCTTCCTATAACCACTTTTAAGTCACTGAAGCTAGCTACACAGTGCCATGGGGAACTTCCAAAAACACTCAGTTACGATACTGAATTTTACTCGTGTCTTCTGTGAGCGCTTTATCTGTGTAATTTATCAGCATAGACAGCATGACATTCTCCAATCTCCTTGCCCCATTCACGTGCAAAGAGAAATCAAACGAAAACGCGGCTGAGACTTACTCGTGGCGTCCTCTTCCTTGGAAACGTGAGGTTGAGATAGTTATGGGAAAGGGATGATTTGGCTACGCCGAGGTCAGCATTTTCTCCATAGTTTTTGCTCCAAGAATCTGCCAGGAAGTAAAAGAAGGACTGAGATCTGGATCCTGCCACAGCTACCCTAGAGCTCGGGGAATGTCGTTGCTATGAGGTCCCTCGAAAACCATCTACCCCCTAACTAAAGGGGTAAACGGCCTGGGTAGGGGGCTGATGTAGCTCTATCAGTGACCTCCCAAGGGAAGGGGTAGATCCCCCAGTGTCACATGGCACCTGCCACACATACCCACTTGCACAAGTGTGGGTGGGTGGGGTCCACCCCTAATTGGACTCACAGTCAAAGGGAGGGAAGGCATGGGTCAGCCCCAGAACAGAGGACACCGGTGTGGAGAGCAGCCAGACACAGGCAGAGGGCGGTGATGCCTCAAGGGCTGAGCAAGCCTGGTCAGAAAGCAAATCCTTACCTACAGGCCTCAGCGGGGTGCCCCGGAAGAGCTCATAGAACTTGGAGAGGTACATGACCATACTGAGCTTGTCGGGCTCCTGGGCTGATGCCATCTCTTTGCCTGTGGTCACTGGGGGGATGCCAAACTCACGCTCTGCGACATCGAATGCCAGCTGGTTGTTCTCCACAGCATCATCTTCGTTCAAAGAGTCAAAGTTGCTAGAGAATCAAAATAGGGTGAAATTCAGAGAGAGGAGGCAGAGGCAAGGGGAGGACAAAGGAGCAGTGACCCCGGCCCCTGTCCTCAATCATCTCCCCCGCCCCACTCTCCAGAGACTCAGCCAAGAGAAAATGCTAACCCTGTCCTTCTCACTCAGGGTGGGACCAAATCAGATCTGGGCCATGATAATGTCATTGCTGCCTGGACTGAAAACAATCAGAAAATGATTTACACCACCTTGGAAAATGTATGAGCTTCTTTACTTTTAAATAGTTCCCATACGTTCTCTTCTTTTTAATTACAAAACTAACACAGGCTTCTTGTAAAACAAACAAATAAAAAGAATTCAGTTATATATATAACATATAACATATAAATTAACAAGTGAGAGCCCCACCGCCTTTTCGAGGTAACCCGACTTCCTAGTTACCGACTGATAACCCTTTGAGAGGTTTTCTTTCAGCCCTTTGGATGGATTTGCGCATGGCTGTGAGGTTATACTGCACACGTTGATTTAAATACAATATCAGTAGATGTATTGTGCTTTCAATATCATGAGGTATTTCCACAAATATAACCCAATCTGCCTAAAGAACCTGATATTATTTCCAATTTATAAATGAAGAAACAAACTCAGAGAAGATCAGTGGCTCGCCCAATGGTACACAATTAATTGATCTGGGTCTCAAATCTAATGCTTTTGGCTATAAAGCCTCACACTGGTCACCAGAATTAGGTCATAATTCCTTTCTTGAGGGTAGAATTCCAAGATGCGAACACTCAAATTTCCCAAGTGTGGTGATGGAGGGGGCAAGGGGAACTAGTATAATCACTGAGCCTGAGTCACTTTTGCTCCTCACATATTACGAACATAGATCAAATAAGTTGTAGACAGAGTAATCAGTGCAAAGTGAAAACAAACAAGAAAAAACTCAAACTGAAAATATGCAAAGAGAAATGAGAAATTCTGAACCAAATTCTGAAGATTCTGCATCTAGCAGAACAGCCCTTGTTTAACTTGTCTCCAGGGTCCCCTTGGGCCATGAGGGGTTTGGCAAGTCCAGCCTGGGCCCCAGACTCACATCAGCTCAGGCCGGAAGTGGTGGATAATGGCACACAGGGCCAGGCCACTCCGCCAGGATGTGGTCAGGTCCGTGACGTTGACATGCTGGTAGCCCTCAGTCTGCTGCTGACACCAGGTTAAGAGTTTGCTGGGTCGGATGTCTGACTCTGCAGTAGGGAGAGACAGACAGTGGTAAAGCACTCTGGAGAAATCTCAATAGCCCCCCTGGGGATTCCCTCTGACTGCCACCATAGCTGGGGACTAGAAGGAACAGCACCAAGGCAAGGAGCCCTGTCAAGGACATGGCAAGCAGGCAGGATGTTCTGACAGGAGGCATGCTCTCCTGCAGCAATGAGTCCCTAAGACCCCCTCTGGCCAGGCCCGGTAAAAGGCTAGGAACACAGAAGTGAGGACGACGTGGATTCTGCCAATATCTCCTCTACTGGAGAAGACAGACATGGAGGCGGGTGATGATGACACAGCGTAATAACGGAAAAGCAGGGGGCCAGGGATTCCTTCTGACACCCTGGGGAGCACACGAGGCAGTTTGCCCTGAGTCTGTCAGGGCAGGGAACTCTCCAAAGAGAGTCACAAAGGAGGCACACTTGAGTTGCCTCTTAAAAAGTGTCTAGCAATTCATCAGACAGAGGAAGGCATTCCAGAAAAACAGAAAGGACTGTGCCATGGCAAAGACTCTAGAAAAACCTGCCACATTTGTATAAAATGGTTGATTACAGGGGTGGCAGCGGGGGGCATGTGGTGTGTGGAGGGAAGGGAGGAGTGGCTGGAAAGGCCAAGCTTGCCTAACGGCAGGAAGGATGCAAGGTCGGGGCAGGCGATGGAAGACAGGTCTTTTAAGCAGGATGGTGACCAAAGCAAAGCCTAAAAGATGCTGGGGAGTTAGTTATTCATTTATTCATTTAATCATTCCTTCCCTCCACCACTGAGCACTGGCCTTGTGTCCAATACTGTGCTAGGCTCTGGAAGATCCAGAAAAGAGTGGAGCACATGGAGCTTGTTATCTAGCTGGGGAGACAGACTCCCATACTTGAACCAAAAGAAAAAAAGCTCCAGTGAAGTAATTCAATGTGTTAAGTGCTCAACACATTAACTTCTTTATGATGATTATACTGTAGGAGTGTCATTTGTTTTACAGAAGAGGAAACTGAAGTACAGAGGAGAGAAGCCTGGCCAAGGTCATAAAGGTCACTGAAGCAGAGCCAGGCTGGCTTTAGGGCCTGTGCTCCTTGCAGGGGTCCCTGAAGGGTCGTTTACCCCTCCTGGAGAGGCCCACAGATCTCCTCACTGAGCCCAGCCTCTCGAGAGGGTATTGGTGCAGCTCCTTAGTGATGTACAAATGCTTCACCTGCAAGCAAGAGAGACCACACAGATCACCTACAAGCAAGGGAGACCACATCGCTGCCCACTAGCTTTCTCCTAAATTCTAGTCTTGGGGTCTCCAAACCCGACCTGCTCTCTACTTAATGTCAGCCACCCTTTCACTCTACCACTGGACCTTCAGCAAGGGAACTCAGGCCACGTGAGACATAGAGCCATGGATCTCAATCATCTACCCAAATGTGGAAGGACTCAAATGTAAATATATGTCATTGGCTAATTTTAAAAATTCATACAATTCTTGGTGCTATTGACTGAAGAGGTTGGGAGTTGTATGGCTCTGAGTCAATGGGAATGAAAAGGACTAGGACCCTGGATGGAAAGGACTCAGTATTCAGCCAAGTAGATTATCTGAGAGAGGTATGCTTAGCAACACACACGCGCGGTGACAAACATATGTAAATATATGTACATACGTGGACCTATGCTTACATGTGTTCTAGTTCTCTCTTGTGTGCTAGAGAGCTGCTGACTCTATGTCACTCCTGTGCCTGACTCTATGTCACTCCTGTGGCTCTTTTGGGCCAAGAAACACTGGTGGCCAAGAAACAGTGGTGGCCTTGGTCCCAGGGATGAGACAAGATTTTAGGTGACATCCTCCTTCCCACTGGTCAGTGAAGGGTGTCTTGGATGGAGCTCTGAGGAAGGACTTACTTGATGGGGCCGGACACAGTTGGAGTTGAGGTTTGGGTATCGCGTCCCGGGGTCCAGCGTGTACTGCTCAAAGTTCTTGTTGATGTTCTCTGGGGTCGTTTGAGGTAACAGCCGGTAAAGACTTTCTCTGGAAGAGGGCAGAGCCCAGGTCAGGTACTGCTCTCGAAGCCCCAGGCCTTTGTCTCCACACCCCAAGCCCACTCCCGCCTGCCCTGCTCTCAAGGGCTTTTTAGATGTGTTTCTATAACCCTTCACTGCAATGCCTGGCCCTCCTGATTCTTGAGATCTGAAAAGTAGTGAGAGGTTCAAAGGGGCCGAGAGGAGGCAGGAGGGAATCCGGGAGTCGGGGATGCTGGCCTCCTCCCCCAGACAGAGCTGGCAGCACAGTGACCTGTGGTTTTGCTATAATCACCACTCAGCTATGCTGCCTCCTGTGGCCTGTCTCCCGTGACCACAGACCTCCACACCCAAGACCAGAAAGTCCTGTCCCAAACCCCACAGTTCTGACTTTTCCCAGTTCACCAGCTGTCGCAACCACGTGGCAACAGCAGGGATCTGGGAAGAAGCCCAGGATCTCAGCATTGGAAGAGGTCTGGGTGGTCAGGGAACCCAGCCCCCAACAGGGCAGGACAGACAGACACTCAGCACTTCAAAGGAAATTCCCGCTAAACCTCTTCTGGCTCCCGGCTACTGAGCAGTGCCACCCCAGAGGAAGATTTCTTTTTGGCACCTACTACCTAAGGTCTTGGCCCCCAGAGAAAGTCACTGAAGGAGGTAGGTCATGATGGAGAGCTTCCTTGGGGGGCTCTGATGAACAAATCAAGCCACATGCGGGAAGGCAGACGAGAGGAGACAGAGGCTCCCGGTTCATCCAGGAGCCGCCTCATGGCCAGCCTCAGTCCCCCTCCTGCCTGCACTTCGACGGGGCCCTGCTGCCGATCCTCACCTTTCAGCCAGTAGCTCCAGCGGAGGAGTGCCCTGGTCCCAGCTCTTCACCATCCACGCCGTGTCAAAGGCGGCCAGGAAGCCGCGGGCACAGCCTGTGCCCATGGGCCAAAAGGGCTGCAAGAGAAAACATGCAAATTCCTGTCTATTTTAAGGACCCCCAGCCTGCTATCCCTTTTGTTCTGCATTTGCCCAATGCCAGGTCCATGCGAGGCACTGAGAAGACAGAGGTGACAGGGTAGCCCACCAGGATTCACTACAAATACAAATGTCTGTAGCACAAGCCACGTGCAAAGGGTGCTATGACACAGGAACAACAAAACTGCTGTGGGGCTCAAAAAAGGGCAAATTCTGATCCTGGGGGCGTGGGGGGATGGAAATAGGTAATGCTTCATAAAAGAGTTGCATTTATGCTGATTTTAAAGAATGGATAGGATTCTGATCTTGATCCTTTGAGGAATAGAGGGCAAAAAAAAATAAAAATAAAAATAATAGTGGGCAAAGGCTTGCTGGTTGGAAAATGACAGCCTGATGGCAGAACAGTTGGTCTGGTTCGGGCATACCAGAGATCGGAGGAGAAGAGTACTGAGAGGTAAACCGGAGAAGTGGGGTACAGAGTGGGGTGCTGAGTGCTCAGCCAAGGAGCTTAGGTTATAGTCCACACATAATGGTGAGTAAAGAAGGATTCACCAAGCTCAGTTCTAATATAACTATTCCATGTGAACCTGAAGCGTGGTTTGAAATTTGATGCTTAACTTGAGATAAATACATAACACTTTTTAGTTAACGCTTAAAGATAAAAATGTATCCCTTCAGAAAGCGTTTATTTAAACTCAGGATCCTAGCATTTGCTGATTTTCTGGGAAGAATTTTGAGCAGAGAGGCCATGGACAGAAACTGGACTTTGGGCCCTCATACCTTTCTTGCATTCTACACAATCTCCACATTGAAAAGCCACAAAGACCCATCTACACGAGGAAGACATCCTGGCCCAGCCGAGAGCTCACGTGCTCTGTGCAGGACGGCCGTGAAGTCCAGACCAGGGCCACCTAATTTTGTACTTTCACAAAGAAGTCAGCCCAGAAGAACCCCAATGTTCTCTTGCCATTATATGGACAGACTGTCCCCTCTGAATTTATTGAAAGGGTAGGCTCCAAGGCCAGGATAGGCCTGGCAGAGTCCTGCTAATGGACTGAGGGTCTGTCCTCTCCTCAACTGCATGACAACAGATGCTGCCAGCCAAAACAAATTCAAGGACCTGTCCTTCTAACAGGAGTGAGGGGGCTCAAAATGCAGGCAGTACCTCAAGCAAGCTGTCGCCCACCAGGGCCACGAGCAGCTGGTGTGACTGACGCTCACGCACCAGGGCCGCATTCTCTGAGGCGTACATGGAGGTGAAGTCGAACATGGCCACGTCGGGCTGCCCGTAATGGTTCATGGCAAAGTCTAAAGATGGGAGCTGGTAATTGGTGGCAAAGTCTGCAGCTTCACGGGCGTAAGAAAGCAGGTTATCCTGGTTCACATTCTCTGCACACAGCAGCATCTCTGTATCAATGTAGTCCTGCAGGAGAATAGGAGCAAAGTGCAAGGATTCATACCCACTTCTTCACAGAAGGATTTGCAATGGGTTTGTACAGTGAGACTAATCGAAACGGAAACAGAATATCAGGGCCAAGGGAATTAAGAGAACCCAAATCGGCCATCTGTGAGGACCAACAGAGTTCTGATTAAGCATCGAATTTGGCTTTGAGATTCCTGGCATCCAGGACAAAAGGGAAATGGGATTGATATATTACAGGACTCTCCATATCAGAAAGAAGGAAGCATAGAAATTCCTTAGAGGAGGCAATTTTTTCCTGGCACCAAATTCTAAAAGAACTGCCTCACGAAGAGATTTCAACAGAGAACACTGTTGTAATGAACAACGTACTCTGAAATGGTCTTACAGCAAATGCATATGCATATTTCATATGGCTGGTTTCCATGATAACTTCAGTAAAATTAAAAGACAAAAGAGCAAATAAAAGAGTGATTTTATAATGGACTAAGCTAAGTGAATGTGGTCTAGATACACTATTTAATGGTCAAACAAGACCAGAAAAGAAATGGACACTTGACATAACTCAAACTTTCTCTGCAGAATCAGTTACCCTTCTTCTTGATGGGCTGAGGGCTACTCAGGGCCCTGCTTTGCTCTCACCGTGTTAATTGCTGTAGAGGACTAGGCTGCTCATCCAGCAGGGACCCTGGCAGTAAACTGTAGGATGCCTGTCTCCCAGAGTCAAACCTGTTCATTGTGTGGCTAAAGAAACTAAAGACTATCTTTCTCAAAAGGTGACACAGAAGGTTCACATCCTGGGGAAGGGAGACGGGGACTAGTGTATATAGGTGGAGGACCAACACAGGCCTTGGGGTCATCAAGAGCAACAGGTCAAATTCCACCTCTGCTATTTAATGACTGTGTAAATTTGGGCAAATTATTGAACTCTCCTAACTTTCCATTTCCTTCCTTCCTTCCTTCCTTCCTTCCTTCCTTCCTTCCTTCCTTCCTTCCTTCTTTCTTTTTTTTTCCTATTTTCTTACGTAGGAAATGGAAATAACGAAATCTAGTTCACAGAGCCATGTGAGGACCAAATGAGACTGTTATAAAATCCCCAGCCTGATGCCTGGCACATGGGAAGTACTCAATGAATGGGAATTCTTGTCCCTAATAATAATGATGGCACAAAACACAGCATATGGTGAAGTACATTCTGGACCCATTCGAGATGCCAGCAAGAGCATTTACAAAGGTCTAAGAAGGCGCAGCCTCATTTCCAAACAGAGCGACCAACTGGGTCATTTTCCCCTATAGCCATGATTTCAAATACCTTGTTCCAGGAATTCTAATATTTTCATACCCAAACCACATCACCCAAATTGCACCCAGCATTGGCCCAAGAGCCTTCTGTCAGGTCACGGTGCCCAGGCTGGATGGGCTCCTGTTATTTGCTTTCCTTTCTCATACCTGTTTCTACAGTAACTTGATCATTTTCCTCCCTTGAAGTGTGGAGATGAGATGGGGAAGAGTGAATGGACAAGCCTCAAAAATCCCCCTCTTCAAAACATGCTGTAAGCACCCCTGAAATAGATCAGGTGGCCAGTGAATGTGGACACAGGAAGAATAGTTACCTCAAATATTGAGCTAGAAAGAGGCTGTAAACCACAAGCAAAAGTCAGACAGTGCCTGTTTAATGCTTCAAATGAGGGTGGACTCAGCCTCAGGAGACATCTATGAGGTGTCTCCTCTTCACATTCTTGGCGACCAAGCTCTCATCGTGGCAAGAACAAGCCTGCTGTGTCCAAGAACCCTAGCCTGCATATACTGGGCCAGTAGAGGCAGGGGCCTGCGGGTGGGCTACCATCCTTGTCGGGGAGGGCAAGATGGACACAGCTGGGAGCCCAGGTGCAGTTTCTTGAGGAGAAACTTTCCTTTCTCTTCAGTAGCCACAGAAAAAAGCCCAGCGATCAGCAGGAACAGACGGGGAAGCAGGTCAGTCAAGTCATTCAACAAACATTTGCTCAGCCCCTTCTGTGTGTCTCTAGGAAGATGCTGACCCATACGGGGAGTGGAAAATAGAGAGGACTTGCCATTCCCCTGCAAGCAAGTGAAGAACGTTAACTTAAGTGGCTCACGGTGATGGGTCAGCTTTCGGCTTATGCAAATGCTATGAGCCTGGCTGGACACCAGAAGACTCAGGCCAGAGATCCTGAAAAAAATGAGTGTCCAGTTCTCCCATGTCTAGCCTATGGCCTCCAATTTCTAGACAAGAGTTCATATCTTATACGTAGAGGCCCCTCAGCATCAGCTCAGAAGATGCTGTCAGTCTCTGAGGGAGGAGGAAGGCCTTGGTGAGAACAAGCATGGGCCTGGGATCTGCTCCCAGCTCCTCCACAGTTACAATGAGTGGGACCAGAGTGAGTCACTCTCACCCACCTATGCCATGACAGAGAATCTGAGACAGGAGTATGGAGGGGCTTTGATAACTGCCAAGAAATCGAGTCACCATGAGCAATATGGCCTGGACAAATGCCCTGGGGTGACCTGAGGGAATCTTATCATTCCAGAAGACTGGAGTACTTGAGTACTTGGCCAGTGAGTGAAACAGAAAAAAGTCACCTTTTGCCTGATGACCCAGTGGCTTTTTGCCAAAAGCCCCTCCAGCCTCTGCAAAGATGTCCATTGCTCTCATATCCCTGGACCCCAAATAATCCTTCACTATCTGACACAGACATCCTGACAGAGGAACAACTTTGGGAGGAACCCCTGTGGGAGACAGAGGGAAGAAGGGACCACCTTACCTCCCCCCCAGGTCAGCAGCAGGGGACCAGATGTTGAGCCCATTGCTCACACATCTGCTGGCTGTGTTCAGTCAGCTTCATTTACAGCCTCCTGTCCAGCAGCTCAGGCTCTCAACAAAGACCTGACCAACATGGAGATGGCCCAGGGGAGGGCTGGGTTACTAATGCCACCGGCGGGCTGCCAGCACAAACTGGTGAGAGGACAGGCACATTCTTCTCTGACAAGTAGCAATCAATGTTCACCGTGCTGCCTGGGCTGTAGGCTGACACCCAGAGAGCAGGCTGACCCTGGACTGCCTGATCCTTATCTTGAGGCTACAGTAGCAGCAGTGCCTGGAACAGGGGCTCAGGAAATATGGAACACCTGACCGAAGGAGATTCCAGCCCAGGGCCACCACTCCATGGTCCTTCCTGCCAACCCTGCTCTCTGTTTAATCAGGAAAATGCAGAGGCCAGGGAGCCAGTAGGACAATAAAGCAGGTGTCCAAACCAGATGGAGAAGTTATGGAGGGAACCTGCAACCCACTAGGTGCCGCACACAGTGCTAGGTGCTCTGTGTATGTTTTTAAATGTACTTCTTCCAAACCACCCTTTGCAGCAGAAACTATTATTCACGTTCTGCAGATGAGAAGACTCAGGTTCGGAAAGGTTAAGTGGCTTAATCACAGTCCTGAGTTAATACGTGGCAGAGCCAAGATTCCATTCAAGTCTATTTGACTGCAACAGAGCTGTGACAAGGGGGCCAGAGGACAAAATTCACAAGTGAAATTGCCTCCAAATGACATGTGACCTCCCAGAAAAGCGGGCAGGACTGAAAGAGACAGGGAAGGAAAAGACTCAGCTGGTCTCTCAGGAGTGAAGACCCATGCAAATACTTGGGCAAGGGGCTCAGCACCCCTCCCCCACAGCTCTCCACAGAAACCCGTCGTGTGTGTTGATGCGGGCTCCTTCATCCAGCCCTAATACAACATCAAGGAGAAGGAAAATGGTGGGCAGTGGCTCCTTCTCTCTTTCTCCCCGCTTTTTCCATTTCTGGCAGGATGACGTCTGCTCCCACACTTGCTGATGCTGCCAAGCCCAGGTCACAAAGAGAACAACAGGACATCATGGCCAAGGGGTACGCACATTGATGATGACACCTTTGTCGAGCAGGCTCTGCTTCTTGGCAGTCATGACAAAATAGTGGGTACAGTCCTTGTAGTAAACAATGTTCTCAAGATCAATCCCTGAAAAGAGAAGCATTCATGGACTCAGTATCACCTCCCGTGTGCCAGGAGCTCAATCTTCCTTCATCATTTACCTGCAGAATATTCATGTTAGATGAGTGTTTGAGACACATAAGGCTGAAAAAGATAAAACTGAGCGCCAGTGTTTATCTGCCTCAACTCAGCCAGCTTTTATAGTCCCACAAAGATACTATTTATTTTCTTTTAAATTGAGATATAATTAACATAGAGCATTGTGTAAATTTAAGTGCACAACATGTTAATTTGACACATTTATGTTTTACAATATGATTAGGGCACTGTTTCTTTTAAAGCTTGGAAGTCCTCAGGGGCTGTGGACCAGTATTTCCAAGTCAGAGCTGAGTAAGCGCTACGGAAAGGCAAAGTGCTGCTGGTGGCCTGGCAGCGAGGCAATGACAGAGCCCAAATCTGAACCCAGGCCTATCTGATTCCAAGTTCCACCCACCACACCCTCCATGTGGCCAGAGATGCAAAGAGCTGCGTGAATTCTCCGAAGACGATGCTAAGCCACGTTTCTACCATGTCCTTGCTGTGTGTGGAAACCCAGGTGCCCTGGGAGGAGCCACTCAGGTTAGGGGGCTGGACTGTATCTTTTTGCACTTTCCTCCAATTGCAAAAACAGTTTATAGATTAGGTTTCTGCATTTAAAACAATGTTGTGAGATGAGAGCTTAGCTCCGTGGCTCTCAAAGTTGGATCCTGGCCAGCAGCATCAACATCACCTGAGAATTTATTAGAAATGCAAGTGATCAGGGCCCTACCCAGACCTACTGAAGCTAAAACTATGGGGGTAGGGCCAGCAGTCTGTGCTTTAATAATCCCGACTGGTGATTCTAGTTCACGCTCAAGTTTGAGAACCTCTGGCTTCTTCAAAGCGAAAGAAACAGACGCATAGCAACTTATCAGCAGTCAACACAGAGGCGTACTGGGTAATCACAGGGACTCCTTTATTACCATTAAATAGGAAACGGCCATCAGTGCAGAGGGCCCCCCAGAGAATCAGAGGAAATTCATCGCTGTCACTGTGCGAGGGACGCTGTTGTGAAATGATGGCCAAAGGTGACGACCACAGCAAAGTTTAAAGGAAACTCATTGAAACCTTCGGGAAAACACACTCAGTCTCCTGCCATAATTTTTTGGTGGTTTATTTAAGTATTTATTTTCTTGGTTTTTGAGGGGAAGGGAGGGTCGGAGATTCTTAAATCATTCAAAGGGACATAATATGCTGAAAGGAAATACTTTTTTTTTTTAATAAAATAATGCAACTGTGGTGAAATTCAGAGGGTCATGCAATGGGCACAAATCACTGCGGCCAGTGAAAGGCAGAGTCTGGCTCAGGAACAAATCCCACTCCTAGAAAACTATCTTCACAAAATAACCCAACAGAAGCAGTTTTAGCTGTAACAATAACTGAAAGGTCTAAATTGGGAGTCAGCAGACTTTTTTTATGTAAAGGGCCAGATAGTAAATATTTTGGGCTTTGTGGGCCACCCAGTCTGTGTGGCAACCACTCACAGTGAAGCAGCCACAGGCAATATAAACAAATGGGCATGGCTGTGTTCCCATAAACCTTTATTTAGGGACACTGAAACTTAAATTTCATATAACTTTTAATTTGTCACAAAATATTCTTTTGATTTTTCTTCAGCCACTCAAAAATATTAAAATCATTCTTAGCTTGAAGGCAATACAAAAACGCTTGGTCCAGTTTGTCGACCCCTGGTTTAAGCGCTTAAGCAGTAACAATACATCCACTTAGTGAGCTATCCCGCCAAAATGGACCATCAGGTGGACTAGGCTGCAACAGGGACTACATTTAAAATGTGATACTGAATGAGGGATGGATAACCAAGAGTACTGGCACTATGATGCGAGCTAGATCTCTGTAAAAAGAATTCAGGTGGAAAACTACCAAAAGGAAGCTTACGAAAATGAGGACTATTCATGAGCTACGTGGCGCTAGGTGTGGATGATTTATTTTTAGTGTAAAGATTTAACACTGCTGTGGCACTGCCTTTTCAAGGAGAAATATATTTAAATCAGGTTAATAAGAAAAATCTGGAATTTACTTAATTGGGAGCAGGTGTTTCATCCCTCACTTTCCCCTCATTCTGCTTTGTTCCCGTCCCCGCTCCCCACCATCCTTATAGACCACCTGACAGTGTTAGTTATGTGTTTATTGACAGTCTTCCCTCATAAAGTATAAGCTCCAGGAGTGGGGTTTTGTTTGGCCCACTGTTCTATCTCACACCCTTGAATAGCATCTGGTACCTAGTAGGCATTCAATACATATTTGTTGAATGAATACTTTATTTTCTCAGGGCCCTTGTTTGGGGGACAACTGATACCCCTGGGTGAGTGTCATGCTCCCCAGCCATCTCTGGACATCCTTCAAGAGGAAGGGCAGGTGGCGCACTGCACAAAAGCACCTACTCTTTTTCAGGGGCCACCCACAGGTTATTGGCTTCCCACTTAGCACTTCCTGAATCTCATGCTGACCTCCGGCATACACTAAGCAACCTGCATTAGGACAGTTAATGTGGGTATCCCTCCCTGGACAGGGAGCCACTTCGGGTGGGGACCGTGTTAGCCTTGACTTTATACTCCACAATATTGAATATCAGCACACAGTGGGCATTCAGTACATGTCTCCTGAGTAAATAAATGTGCATCTCTATTCGGGTACAACATCGAGAACTTTCCTTCCAAGATTCCTCCTGTCCTCAAAGGAATCCTGCCCGTTATTATCCTAAGGAGAAATCTCTGTCTTCACTTAATCAGAGTGAGTCTCCCAGTCCCAAGAGCCAAGAAAGCCAGCTGTTCGTTGGGGCACTTTAGGAAGCATGGACAATGGCCTGGTTTGGAGAAAGGTGACCATCTCACCTGTTTCTTCTTTAAGGTCCTGGAAAAATTTCTGATTGAAGATGAAAGCCACACCACTAATTTCTTCTACTTTGGCCTCAGCTGTACTGTTTCTGTTAATGAAGTTGGCGGTGATTGCTATAGCCAACTTCCCACGAAATTCTTTTCTTCTGAACCCTGTGTAAAGAAAAGGGAAGAAATGGGTATTCTGGATTTGGTGTGAAAACTGAAAAAGATTATTGAGAAAGCTATTCTCAGATGCCCCCCAGGCCAGTAAAATCAGGATTCTAGATGACTGGAGAACAGGGGCAGGCAAAAATGCCAAGGTTTGCACCCAAAGAAGAAACACATCACCAGAGGCCTAAGTCAGTGGGACTTTTTCCTTTTCTAAAATCTATAAGACCCATTATCCTGGTTAGACTTCAACAAACAAAAGGCTGAAGTGATGTTCTCTAACAGGCAATCACAGGGTCATCCTGCTAAAGATGTGTTAGACATTGTTGCTAGGTATACTCCTGAAAGACCCACGTGCAATTTAAAATTATACAATTAAAACTACTTTATTAGCATTTCTGTTTTTTCCCCCTCTGAAAAGTGGGATTGTGAGATTGAATTCCTGTAGAATAGGAATATTAACAAATTTTCTTTCTGTCTCAAGTTCACAGTAGTTGGCACTTAGTACACATTCAATAAATGTATAATGAATATGTATAACGAAATGCATTCTAACTTGCAATTAAGTTAGTATAGTGATTCCTCAGGGTAATTTTTTTCAATGGTTTACACTGAAATTGCCTTTTAATGATGATAGGAATTCTGCACCCAATTACAATGTGGTTTCCCCCCACTATGAATGCACTCGTGTGTGCACACACATGCATGCGCACACACACACCAACAAGCAATTCTAAGACACCAGCTGGGGGTTCTACAATTATTCTCGATTCTGATATTGTGTATCCAGAGATAGCATCAGATTCCATAGGTTAGAGGCTCAGTACCACAAGACTGCCCTCCACTTCAGATGGCAAGTCCATGTTTCTGACCAATCAGCTATAGATTAGAAGTTCCAAGGACCCCCCCCCCCCCCCCCGCCGCTTGGATTAATTTGCTAGAGCTCATAGAATTTCCAGAAACATTTTACTTGCTAGATAACTCAGGAACAGCCAGATGGTAGTTTTAATTGTATAAGTTTAAAGTGCATGTGGGTCTTTCAGAGATGCATAAGACGAGGTATGGGGAAAGGGTGCTGAGCTTTCATGCCCACTGGGAGCACACCACTTTCCCTAAATATCCATGTGTTCACCACATGGAAGCCCTCCAAACCCTCTTCCTTTGGGTGCTTCATTAGTTAGGCAGGCTTGATTAAATCATCGGCCACTGGGGAGGGAACGAAATCTCTACCCTTTTTCCTTCCAGGCCATCTCTAGGGATTTTCCAAAAGTCACCTCATTAACATAAATTCAGGTGTGGTTGAAAGGGGCTTGTTATGAATAACAAGGCACACTTTTCATGTTTATGGCTCTGAAGGGATTTCAGGAACTGAGGAAAAGAGATCAAATATTGTTAACAGAAGATGCTCCCATTGTTCTTATCACTCAGGAAATTTCAAGGGTTTTGGGAGCTCTGTGCCAGAAAGGGACAAAGATCAAATATATATTCCCTATTATAAATCACAGTCTCAAACGTGGTTACACAGAAAACCACAAGCAGGTGGTCACATTTCAATGGACCATTTTCTAATCCCCCTTTCTTTTTAGAATCTACCTATTCCTATAGTTCTGAATTTTCCCTATGCCCTAGACAGTGCTGTTTAACTCAAGGCACTAATCATACTAGCAGACTCGCTGGACATGACCTTTGTCTTCAGCCACCTTTGAGAATTCCCCTCACATTCCCTTACCATGTAATCAAGCCTCATGCTGATTCCCAAACTTCTGTCAAATATCCCTTTCACTAAAAATCTTAGGTATCTATTCAAAACCTACTTCTTTAAGTTGTTTGTCATTAGACCTTAGTCAAAACAGTCAAAAATGGCCATCATTCTCCAGTATTTTTTTAACTTGGGGTGATTTTGCCACCCAGGGGGCATTTGGCAAAATGTGGAGACATTTCTGGTTGCCACAACTCGGGCTGCTGCTGGTTTCTAGTGGGTAGAGGCTAGGAATGCCACTAAGAAGCCTACAATGCCATGGGGATAGTCCCCAAGATAAAGAATTATCTGGCCCAAAATGTCAGTAGTGCCAGTTGAGAAACCCTGCTCTAGTCTAAATCCTTGGTCCAAAGTTGCTCAAACGGCTCTCCTCCTTCCCATCCTTCTTTTCATGTTCACGAAATGCCAAACCATACTCATGCTGAGCATGGATCCTGGATTTTCAAAATTCAGACTGTTTCCTCAAGCCAATAAAATGGCCCCATAAACTCTAACAGCACAACATACAGATTGGCAGCTTAAAAATTCTTTGTCAGATATTGGTTGCTGATTACAGGGGATGGGGAGTAGGTATGGAGGCGAAAAGAGAGAAATGCACTGGCTGCAAAGCAGGTGGGAGGGGCCTTGGCTGGCCCACCTCATATCCTGAATTCTCTAAGATCTGCCTGCTGCCCTTGAGCAGGGCAAGCTTGACAAGCAGACTTGCACCCAGTCAAAGAGATGCCACGCAGGACTACTTTATCACCATCCATGGTCTCGAATTAGTAGTTAGTGCAAACCAGTACAACTTGTACATTAGTTAATTAATCTTGGAGCTGGAGTAGAGGTGACTGAAGTCCTGTCCTGGCAACTGGGTTCCTCTCTCAACCTAACTAAATCCTACGCCAAGAAAATGTGTTATGCTTCCGAATTTAGAACTCAGAGAAGCATGGTTTTGCACTGTGAGTTTGGGCAAAATTCATCTTACTGCTCAGCAGTGAGTGTGCTCAAAAATTATGAAAAGATGGGCTCCTTCTTCTGGAATATTATACTTGACAGTAAACTCCTAGTATTACTAGTATAAAAATGCTTATCTTAGTTAAACGGTGTATGCAAATGCTTAGCATCATGGCTTGTACATTGGCAGGTGTTCAATAAATGTTGATTTTTTTGCTTTTAATTTTTGTGGCATTTTACCTTTATAAAGCATTTTTACATATAAGTCCTTCCCCAACCCTTACAACAATGCTCTGAGGTTTTATGCCGCAAGTTTTACAGCTGGGAAAACCGAAGTTTGGAGAGAATTAAATAGTTGCTCTCTAAATACTCAGCCTCAGTAAACACACAATAGAATATACAGATGTCAAATTGTAACGTACATCTGAAAATTATATAATTGTATTAACCAATGTTACCCCACTAAACTTAATATAAACAAACAAACAAACAAATAAATACTCAGCCTCAGGTACGGCAGTGTGGTCTGCCCTTCCATCAGGACCCCAAACCAGCTTTGGTAACGGGCATCTTGCCCCTTCTTCTTTCACCCCCTTCTAGATACACCCCCTCCTACTATTAGCCACCCCACTCCCACCCCACCCCCACCCCCCGCCAAATCCTCAGCCCTAAGAAGGAGAGTCCTCACCTTCCAGTGTGTTCCTGCGGCCATCAGCACCAATGATGACATCAAACTCAAACTCCGACAGAGAGTGGTCTGCAGGGAGAAATTCTGCCCGCCAGCCAATTTCTACCAGGACAGAAAAATGAGATGAGTTGGCAGAGAGAGGTGGGAGGACAGAGTGATCATACTCCCAACGTGTTAGTCAGGAGAAATGGACATTGCCACCAGGTACATAAGCACCTGAGACACAGCCTCCAGAGGAAAGACCTGGAGTTGCCCAGATTCACACTTGAATCTGGAGTCCTCTGGCTTTAGTTTCAGTTCGATCCAGGACAAGGTAAATCAGCAGCACTAAGTCCATTCCTGCTTTTACTGGTTTCTAGAAAGGTTAGGAGTCTCTCTTCAATGATTCTCAAACCAGTATCACTTGCACCTTATTTTTCTCTGCAGAATCCACCATGTTCTCTTTATGCGCCCCCACATTCCTCAGTGCCCTCTCATTGCTAAACAGATCCAAAAGGATGCGTAATGAAACCAATTTGAATTCCTACTTCATTGTGCTCAAATGGTTCTGTTGTGTAGCACATTCTTCTGTGAAACCACTTTCAGGTGAAACCTTGCTGGTTACTCATAATTAGAATTTAACATCCACTAGAGGTCTGGGAGAGGTTAAGAGCACATGGGTCTCTGGAAGTTAAATAGTGGATGGCTTGCTACAAAAGTCAACTAACGCCTTTCCTAGATTCTCAATATTCTGGGCAGAGGACAGAAGAAATCAGAATTGTAACCTGTGTGTGAAACTACTGAGGTCTCCAACACTAAAGTGGCTCAAAACTGAAAGCCATGCCCAGGTGGCAGGAGATTTTGATAAGATGCAGAGGCATCATGAACAGACTCTGACCATGGTGTTTATACAAGATCAGAATTTACATAAACATACTAAAAGAGGGGGGAAGAAAAATTACTAAATGAGATATAACTACAATGGATGAATTTTATGGCTTGCAAGCTATACATCAATAAAGTTTAAAAATATTATATGCCAAATAATACTTTGAATATTAATTTCATATTTGGTCTAGAAACTTCACTTTCTTTACTGAATTTTAAAAATAACATATGGGTACAAGTTTATCCACATATCTGTGTGTGTACACGCTCGAAGAGCATGCAAATGACCTTTATCAAACAATCAAATGTCTTCTGTCCTGCTTTCTGATTAGACTTCATTTGTCAAAGTACTGCCTCCGAGTGACAGGGTAACTAAATTACAAGTTTGATGGCTTAATAATAAATCTCCTCAGAGCTGAAGAGGACAGCAATGGCCAAAAAGGGTAAAATGTCTTTTGATGGAATTGTGGCAAACAGCTTAGTCTTACAGAAACATCCTCTCAGAGCTGCAAATGTGATTTCCATTTTGCAATAACCGATTTCTAGGCAGAAAAGGCAAATTGTACTGTACTCTGATTTTCTTGATCTTCGGGAGGTTCTAGAACCTTCACGAACTCCACATTCACATGGATTTCAACTCCCAACATCAGGGCCACCTTGAATAAGATGAGCTGCAACTGGCGAATACCTGTTAGAAAGGAAGGGAGAAAGAGATGAACTATGAGTAGCCATGTCTGAGTGTCTCCTTTGGGATCATTATTTTTATTTTTATAGATGAGAAATTGAGGCTCAATGACACTAAGTGACTTGCTCAAGATCACAGAGTAGTAAAACTAGAATATAGACCCAGATTTGTCCGATTCCAAGACTCTGCTCTAGCTGTTAGATGATGCTATCATGATGGAGGAGGCTCTCTCTTTCCTGCTTCCTTCCTGAGGTGCACTGTGGGTTTGACAAGATGACGATGGAAAGAAGAGTAAGGGGCCATAGGTAAAGTCAGCTCATTCTGTGAGGACGAGGCCAAAGCTGTTAGCCATCCAGGGGAAGGAGTGGGGTGGGGAATTCTCTCCACAAACCTGGGCTCATGGTTCTCCACCTCCTACCCACTCTCCTAAACTTCCCCAATGAGTGCCAACTTGTTTCTCTATTTTGTTCCCTGCCTTTCAGCACAAGTGGATATGCCCCCCAATATTTTTCTGCAGAGCACAAAGTTTCAGACTTTCTGTGGGTCCCTCTGTATTTCGTGGGCTTCACTCATTTAACATTTATTGAACATCTGCAATGAGCCAGGTGCCATGCTAGGCCCAGGAGATACGGAATACTCTCTCTAACGGAGGAAGCAGAGGTAAACAGAGTGGGGCAGGGCATCGTGGTTGGGGGCAGGGGAATGGCAGAACAGGCCGGAGCTGTAGTTCTGAAAGCCTGAACAGAGGAGGGACCAAGAATATCAACTCCCACAGAGAGATTAGAGAATATAAAGAATACAGGAGGTCAGGGCACTTGGGAGTTAGGAAGCTTCTGGAGACCTTGGTGAAACACTCTGTAGCTCAGGGGTGGGAGAGAAATCAGACCACAATGATAGGAGGCATAAATAGATATAGACAAAGTCTATATCTATTCTTTCTAGAATAAGTACTTTGAAGTAAAGAAAAGTAATGGGCAATAACATAAGACTGGAGGGGCATTTGGGAGGTAAGATCAAGTACGGGAGACCAAGTAAGGAAGCAGGTGAAAAGGAGGGAAGTCCAAGAGGGACTAGAGTTGGAAAGGAGGCAGCCAGTTATGCCTCTGACATTGGGTTGAGAGGAAGGATTGTGTACTTGGATGGAGGTGAGGGCAGGAGGAAGGAGAGGGGGCTGGAAGGGGAAGTGTCCGTCAGTGGCTTCTCTTCCCCAGAGCACAGGAGGGAGGCCATCTGCTAAGAACGAGGAGGCTGTAGTGGAGGTTTGGACCAGCCCCAGTGGGAAATGGAGGAAGATGCTGACACAGGACACGCTGAGAACTGGTGAGTAATGCTGAGGTCCAGGACACAGCTGGGGCTGGAGACCATGGTCGGTCTGAAAGGAAGCCAATCAGCTAGGGCCTAAAGAATCCAATGTACCTCCTGCCTGTTGGAGGAGGCCTGGCCTTTCCTTATAGTTTCAAGATTCCAAGTCTAACTGGTTCCAGCACACAGTCGGTGCTCAATAAGTTTGCCCTGCCTCCCTTCTCACAGGTATTGGAATTGCTCTTGACAATGACTGCCCTGAATCTCAGTTCCAGAATCCTTCCAGTGTTTCTGCACACTGGGATATTTCCAAGGACTCGGAGTTAAATGGAAACCCCATCAGTGGGGCAGAAAGGGGCTGCTGGCCTGGAAGGCAGCCCAATAGTCCTGGGGCCCTCACAAGGCCTCCTGGTGCCCAGCTCGGCCTCTCAGGAGGGTCCGATGAGAAACTGGGGCTCAATGTCACTGTTCTAAATCAGTAACCAACACACATTCTTCCGTGGGTGGTAGGAAATATCCTGAAAGCTGACACTGCAGTTTTCTAGGCAAATCCAAATTACTTTCCAATGGACTCCTGGAATTTTCTCAACTCAGAATGGGAATAAACTCTGGGGCCACTGCTGGTAAGTTCTCCTGTGTCTAACTAAATTATACCCTATGAGGCTGATTATTCTCTCTAGTCATTCCCACTTGGACCCCAGACCCTTTCCCATCAGTTCCTGTCTTCATATAACATGGCTTTCAGGGGGCTCCACCTGCCCGTCGGTTGAGAGACTGCAGCTCTGAGTTCTGGAGTTTGGAGACCCTGGCTGCTTTTTGCTCATTGTACACTGTTGGATGTAAAGCATTTCCTGAGTATCTACTACATTCCAGGCACAGTGATAGCACATTACAAGCTTGACCTTCTTTAATCCTCTCAGCAACCCTGGTAGGAAGGCATTGATCACATGTTACTTACCTCTAGGCCTCTGCATTCCATACTTCATTAACTCATTCAACGGAGGTTTATTAAGCATCTACTGTGTGTCCAGCACTTTTTTATGCCCTGGAGATACCCTTGTAAGCAAGATGTGACACAATCCTTGACCTCATGGTGCCTACAGCCTAGTGGGGCATAGCACAGGACCTGGCACAAGGGACAGAGCAGGCTCTTCACAAAATATCTGCCAGTTGGATGTGTGGAGTCCCCAGGGACATGAACATCCTGGGGACTCCTCAATGTGGAGAGATGTATCCCACCCAGGGTCGGCCCCTTCCCCTCATGGGGTGCCACCATCAGCTCTACTTACTGATGTGGTCGATGGAGCCAGCACAGAACTTTCCATAGAACTTCTTGGCTCCCAGTCCTCGCAGGTCATGGATAGTGAAAGGCCAAAGGTGTAGCACGTTGTTCCGGGAGAAAGTGTCCCTCTTCTCTACCACGACCACTTTGGCCCCTAGGTAGGCAAGTTCAATGGCAGTGCGCAAACCACATGGTCCTCCCCCAACAATGAGACACTGCAAAGGTGAGAGAGGAGAGAGACACTCAGTGACCTCCAGGACTGTAGACAAAAACTCCTAGTTAGCAGCGTAACTGAGGAGCAAAACCCCATCCACCCAAATCAGCTAGCAAGTGCAAACCGAAGCACCTGTCAGGACCTGCCATTCATCAGTCCAATGTACATTTCCTGTGGGCCTACCATACTCTAGGCACTGCGCCAAACCCTATGAGGGATACAAAGGTAAAGGGACTTTTGTGGGGGGCACAGTAAGATGCATGTGGGGTTCAGAGTCGGACTGAACTGGGCTTACATCTCAGCTCTGGCCTTTGACTTCTTAGTTTCCTCATCTGTGAAATAGGTCTACTACTCTTTTTTCATAGGGTTATTGAAAATAAGATTTCTTTTCAAAAGCCTAGGGTGCATCTTGGTGATCTTGGATCAGGCAATGGTTTCTTAGATATGATACCAAAAGCACAAGCAACAAAAGAAGGAAGAAATAAATTGGACTTCGTCAAAATTTAAAACTTCTGTGCTTCAAAGGCCACTATTGAGAAAGTGAAAAGACAACCCACAGATTGGAGAAAATATCTGCAAATCATATATTTGATAAAGGACTGGTATCCAAAATATAGAGAGAATTTTACAAGTTAACAATAAAAAGATAGATAACCCAATTAAAGAATGAGCAGATAATCTGAATAGACACATTTTCAAAGAAGATATACAAATGGCCAATAAGCACATAAAAAAAAGATGCTTAACATCATTAGTCATAAGGAAATACAAATTAAAGCCACAATGAGAGACCACGTCATACCCACTGGGATGGGTATAATCAAAAAGACAGACGAAAAGTATTGGCGAGGATATGGAGAAACCAGAACCCCCATGTGTTGCTGGTGAGAATGTAAAATGGTGCAGATGCTTTGGAATAGTTGGCCATTCCTCAAAAAGTTAATATAGAGTTACCATATGACCCAACAATTCTACTCCCAGGTATATACCCTAGAGAAATGAAAATATATATCCACACAAAAACTTATGTATGATCATTCACAGCATCCTTATTCATAATAGCCAAAATAACCCGTGTCCCTTAACTGATATATAAACAAAATGTGATATATTCCACGATAGAATGTTATTCAGCAATAAAAAGGAATGAAGTGCTGATATATGAATGAACCTTGAAAACATTATGCTAGTGAAAGAAACCAGACGCAAAAGGACACATTGTGTGATTCCATTTATATGAATTGTACAGAAAAGGTAAATCCATAGACAGAAAGTAGATTAGTTGTTGCAAAGGAAGTGGGGAGGGGAGATTGGGAAGGGACTGCTGATGGGTACAAGGTTTCATTTTATGGGGATTAAATGTTCTCGAATTGGATGGTAGTGGTTGCACACATTTGTGAATATACTAAAATTACTGAACTGTATACTTTAAAAGGATGAATGTTCTGGCATGTGAATTATGTTTTAATGAAATAATTGTGTATTAAAAAAAAAAAAGCATATAGTACCAAGTTTGACACACACTAGTCTGGATGTTATTCTTATTGCTGAGACCTAGTCCTAAGAACTCTCAGCTGTAAATTCAGGCTTGTGAAATAAATAAGTTGAACTCCATGTGGTTAGTTTTATTTGGACCTCAGAAGGGGAAAACTGGAAAAGACTTCACAGAGGTCTTTAAAAATTATCATCACTACTTTCTTCTTCCTCTCCCCCTCCCCCTCCCCCTCCCTCTCCTCCATCATCATCATCATCATCATCATCATCATCATAGCTTACATTTGTTGAGCACTTTCTTTGTGCCAGATGCTGGTTTAAGTGCTTGATGTGTTTCACCTTTTAATCCTCACAAGAAATCAAAGAGGCAGGAACTACTATTATCCCCATTTCACTGACAGGAAAACTGACACACAAAGCAGCTAAGAATTTGGCCCATGGTTTTACAGATTGGAAGGGGCAGAGGCAGGATTCAAACCCAGGTAATATCACTCCAGATCTCACCATGCTGTACTGCTTCTAGTTTGCCATAATAAAAAGAAGAAAGAACATTTCAGCAGAGGGGATGGCCCATTTAAAGAGAAAAGGAAAGAAGTTCAGGGCGGCTGGAGAAAGGGATAGTTTGGGGGAAGGGAGAGGAAGGAGAGAAAAGAGATAAAAGTTCATCTGCAGCCAGATGCTGATGGCCTTAAACACCAGGTGAAGGAGTGCGGCCTTGCTCCTGTAGGCACTGGAGCCATGGTGGGCCGACAAAAACAGGATCTTGTACAACTTTCTACATGCTATGTCTTATTGGACACTGTGACATTGCACAAGATAAGGGTCCTTCCCCCAAGAAAGCTACAGCCATTTAGGAGAGAAGGTAAGATACATAATGACCTAGCTAGTTATACTGGGCAAAAGCCCTTTATTTAAACACAATCTTATGAGGAGCATCAATACTATTTAAAAAGAGAAAAAAAATGGCAGTTTTCTGGCAGAGTCAAAGACATCCCCTACACAGCACCTTGCCCTACTCCCAGGCAGTACCTGAAGTAACTTCTTGAGGCAAGAGTTCACCTGGCGGGTCTAAATAACCGAGGATACCCCTGCAAGGCAAGAGAGAAGGAGATCTGCACCCACACTTCACTTTTCGACATTATAGAGGCATCCAGAAACTTCCCTTCTGCCCTGGATCAAATCTTATCTTACAAAAATGCATTCCCTTTCCCCTAGCAAATATTCCATAACCCATTTATCACTCATTTGGGGCCTCCGGTGTCCCAAAGGGGAAGCGCGAACAAGCATATCAAAGTTCCCACACCACAATCAGTGCAGCTCACTGCTTGGAACCTTCCAGGGAGTTTGTAGAAGCCCCATCAGGGGAAATGAAGTAACCGTTGAGATACAACTCACTCCAGAGATGTAGGGAACGAGTGTGCAAATCCCTTGGCTTCCTTTCCGGTGGGAGCTGACTCGAGACGGCCAACTCCCCCTACACCCAGCCCCACTTCTTATCTCACACCCCAAACAGCTTCTCAGGCTCGGACATAGCCAGACAATGACAGGCATTTCGAAGCAAGACTCCAAACCCCAGCGCTTGTGAGGTTGGCTTTGGGGTTAAGTCTAGATTCACTGCATTTCTTTGCAGTTAGTGCATCTTTTCCTGTTTGCTGAGTTCTGTCACTCCAGGGCCAGGGATGGAGACGGGGTGGGAGGATGTGGGGTTCGGAAGGGCAGGAAGAGGAGGGGAGCCCTCCTGCATCCTTTCATCCACTGGGCCTAGGACAGGGCAGGACAACCCCTTCCCACCAGCTGGGGGGCTGCTGCGCATTTCTCACGCACACAGTAGCTGGTGTACTGTTTCTAACACCCCCTCTCCTCCCAGCTAAACCTGAGATCCCATCAGCAGACACTCAGTTTTCCCACCACCCTGGGCCCCGGCGCATACTTTGGACCTGAAATTTCAGAGACGCCAGTCATACCGTAATCTAAAGTCAAAGTAAATACCCATGGGTCTAATTATATAAAGGGAGAAAATTTGGTGCAGATGTTATCAAGACAGGAGAGAAGGCGGTTGGCAGGGGCCAAAGCAGTTCCTCTCGGAAAACGCTTGTTATGATTAACATGGGAACTCGGAGTTCTGACAGGAGGCCGAAAACTGTGGCTGCTGCACGCCTAGGCGAGGAGCCGGGGAGGAGGGCTTCCCCAGCGTGCCCACAGTGGATGATGGCGTGGTGCGAACGCCATGGATGCGAAGCGGTATGACAACTCACCCCCCAGGAACTCCCTACCTTTCTCAGGCCCAGCTGGGCTATCGCTGCTGAGGGCTTACTGCCAGGAAAGAAAACTTCTCATTAAAACTCATACCGGAGGCCTTTTTCCTTGTGCCCTAAAATAGGCGGTGCATTCATCCCACCGGCTCTGTCCTTAGTGCCAGAACTAGGCTATCCATGTTATAATTATCTGCATCTGATTCCCAGGTCAGCGTTAAGTGTCCTCTGCGGTAGTGAATGCTCAGAGCCCAGCACAGGGCCTGGCACACAGGAGGCCTCAATAAATAGTTGATGGATGCACAACCTTCCCACACCTTCGCCGCCCACCCAGCTCTGTCTGTCCCTAGCCGGGATGTTCAGTGCACATCAGCCAGGATTTATGTCTATAGATTCCCACCCAGGCCGGGGGAGCTGGGGTCTGCCAAGGCCACCAGCATCACGGACGTCAGCAGATCTGTGTGCTTTAGGTGACATAAATTTATTACCCAGTGGGGAGAAGGGCAGATCCAACGCCAGCAGGAAGTCCATTGTATAGATAAGCTTGGCAGTACTTAGGCCTACATGTTTGCAGAGAGAGACAAACACCACATGGAAAAATCAGCTTTTTATTATCAAGGGTTGAGAAGAGACAAGGGGACTTGCCAACAGTCAAAGCCCAGCTCGCACAGACTCTTCTGCTATCCCAGGGCGGTCCGGCAATCACTACCTACTTCTTGATGACACAGTGCATCTCTCAAAGCACAAGTGGGTGGGTGTGCTGAGACTGCACCAGGAATGCTAACAGAATTTGGTCCCCAGAGTGAGCCGCCAAGGGGACCAGAGGCTAAGCCAGGGGTTAGCAGTCTGGAGACTTGATTTCCGCTTTTGAATTCCGCCTCTAATTTCCTTGGGAGCTCTGTGTACAGACACTCCAGTGAGATGGGGCACAAAAGCCAGCACGTGGAGACGGTAGGCAGATGGGGTCTGTGTTCACTAGCTCACTTCCCTGGGCTCCGCACCTCATTGAGAAGGATGATGATCGTGACTAAACTGCATCACGTTCATCCAGCACTTTGTACTTGCCAGGCACGGCCCTAATCACTTTATGTATTTCATCTTTCCAACTGCCCTGTAAATTAAGGACCATCATCGTCTCCACTTTGTAAATCAGAAAACTAAGGCATAGAAAAGTTAAGCAACTTGCTCCAGGTACCCTTATTATCCTCATTTTTGAGCTAAGAAACTGAGGCAAAAGAGGGTCAGAAACTTCCAAGACCATATAAACAGTAAGTGGTCAAGTTTGGATTCCAACCCAGGCAGTAGGGGTCCAAGGCCTGTGTTTGGAACTGCTTGTCTGACAAGAAAGCCTGACCTTGGGAGGTGTGGTCAATGAAGTGAGGCTGGTTTTCACTCTTTCTCTGCATTGAGTACACAGCGGCCTCCTGAATGGAGCTGGGGTTCAGGCTGAGTGCACGGCCTCTGCATGGAAGGAAGCCCTAAGCCTGCATTTGGGCTGAGCTTTTTGTGCTTCCCTGGGGTGGATGTTTACCGGCTGGATGGAGCTAGAGTCCATGCAAATCCTCAGAAGCCACTCTGGCAGGTGCCACGGCAGCAGGAGTTTGGGCTTGGACAGTGCAAGCCTTCTCCAGTGCCCAGGTGGTAAGAGGAGCTGAGCGACACAAGGTCATGCGTGGTGCTGTCTCCCTGGTAGCAGCGGCCCTCCCAGCATGCTGACCCGCAGGCCATCTCCCTGGGCATCGCTCTGGTTCCAAGAACGTGCCACCACACTTCCTGGTGAGGCATTCCAGCCTCACTGGCTCTTAGGACAAGCTGCTTATCTAAGCAAGAAGCAAGAAGGCCCTGACCGTTACTGGGTTACCACGAGTGAAAACAGCTCACTTCAGAATCACAGGACTGAGTTTTCAAACCCAATGGGCCACTGCCATGCTATTGTAGGGGGTTTGTCCCAGGGGCCTGCCCTCACAGCCCCACCGGGCAGGCTCAAGAGAGATGAAGCCACCTAAGGTTCTAGCCACGGAGGAGCCTCTGCAAGGGGGGTGGCTAGATGGGGACTCTTCATGGGGACTTCAGGGGCCGATCTGGATTGGGACCTAAATCTCATTTGATTTGATGTGGTCCTGCCTCAGTCAGGCTCTCCTGTGTCTTGGACACACCCAGTTATTCCTGAATAACAATTACGCACTACTCACTAACTTCAGAAATTTACAAAAAGGAAATGAAAAAAGATATCCTGTTCTCTGCCTGCTCTCATATACAAATTCCTGAGAAACATTCCATTCCTCTCCGTCCTTCCCTTCCAGCCTGAGCTGGTGCTCTCCTCCGATGAGCAAGTGTAACCACTGACCACAGAATCTCGATTCTGGGGGACAGTTTTATCTGCAAGCATTCTTCTCCTTGGCCCCGTAAGTACACTCGTGTTGGACCCCTGGTTTGGCACTTATAAGAACAATCCTCAAGGTTCTGCTGCCTGCCTCTGGGTGCTGCTCATAACTCACAGCACCTCCCCACCCAAGGCATGAGTTCCCAGAAGTCAGGGGTGTGTGCCACCCCCACCAAGCCCCCTGCCGGCAGGAGAGACCAATGAGCAACAGCTAGCAAGGCCACGACTCCTTTCACTTCAGATGTTGAAGTGCGTAATCAGCAGTGCCAACCCTATCCCACCTTTGTGGGTGCCTATACATCCCAACTGGGAAGAGCAACAGTAATAACAGTATTCATAACAGTAATAATAAAAGTCAGAGCCACCACTTACTGTCTGCTTACAATGTGCATGAACTGTGCTAAGCCCTTTCTAAGAAATGCATACAGTTTCATTCCTACAACCACCCTGATTTATGTATATTCATTGCCATTTGGCAGATGAGAAAACCGGAGTTTGGGAAGGTTAACTGACTTGACCACAGTTAAGACCCTAACCTTTAATCCCAGAGTCCATGCTTGAAATCACAATCTATATTAGTTCTTCCAGGTTTCTGTGGGGTATTATATGGTGGAGTATTAATATGTTCCTTCCTCAACTAAGATATGTAAGGACCAGTGACACCATGTTGTAAGATTGTAGAGGACGCAGGAGAAGGCTCATGTTCCCAAAGCTCAGGAAACTGTCCCTTTGGAGACTAAGGAAGGAAAACAGAGACAATGAATGCTATATTGTTTGGGGCTACATGTGACTGCTGTGGGAAATTTTTTGGAGGAACAGGTTGGTGACTTTGGTCAAGAAAGTATCCCTCCACGAGATGGCCCATGAGTGGAGAATTGTAGCTGGGGATTTGGAGAGACAGGAGAAATGGCGTGCTGAGGTCCCAGCTGAGAAAGAGGGAGGTGGTTTGGAGGGAATGGAGAGGCCCTGCTGAGCAGAGGTGAGCATGGTGCTGAAGAATTCTGGGGAGGGCGAAATCCGACGGGGAGGGAGAGGAAGCCAGATGGTAGAGGGTCTGGGACAGTTGATCAGAAGGTTTGGGCTCCCCTACTCTCTTGACTATTGTGGGTTTTGAGTAGAATGAAAGTGCTAGTTTAAGAGAGTTGGTTCCAGAGCAATAACAACAAAGATAAAGAGAGAAGAGACAATAGAGGCTGAGGAACCAGTCCCAACAGCACTTGAAACAGTCTATCCACTCCTGAATCTCTACCCTCTGCATTGAGCACAGATGCTCAGGTACCTTTGCTGGTCTCTTCATCTTCCTGACCTCTGCACTTGGGATGGCCTGAGGCTCAGTCTCAGTCCTCTTCCCTTCCTGACCTTTATTTTACATCATTTACTTCCATGGCTTTAAACACTATCTCTGTGAGGTTGATGCTCAAAATTATCCCCAACGCCCAGACTCTTATAACCAACATTTCATCTGCTCTAATAAACATCTCATATGTAACAGATCCACAAACTTTTGATCAACAGCCCCCGCCCCCCCAAAAAACCCCTCCTCTTCCCCTAGTCATTGCAAACTCAGTAAGTGCACATCCACTTTCCACTTTTCCAGTTCCTTGAACCAAAAATCTGGAATCGACCTTGATTTCTTTCCTCTCACCTCGCAACCGATCCACCAACAAGTCCTTTTGACTCCACCTTCAGAACACACCCAGAATCCAACCAGTTTTGCCTCATCCCTGATGCCACCCAAGATACTACCATACTTTTCCCGCCTTGATGTGAGGGCTCCTACCTGGTCTCCTTGCTTCCGCCCTTGCTCCCTTGCAGTCCACCCCCGCCCCCACACATACAGCAACCAGAGTGGTCCTTCTCCAGTCAGATCGTGTCATTCCCATGGCACACAGAACGCAAAATCAAATCTTGTCATGGCCTCGAGAACCCACATGACCTTGACCTCCAATTTCCCTTCTGTCTTCAGCTGCTGCCACTCTCCTCTCCCTCCCTGTGCTCCAGCCTTCATGTCCTCACTAAGCTCATACAGGGCCTTTCACTTGCTCTGCCCTCTGCCTGGACGATTCTTTCCCTAAATACATACATATGCACATATATACTCTAACGCAAAAAAATAAAATATACATATATTTATGCTAACACAAAAAAGTAATCTATTGTAGAAAATATATAGGCCTAGTTTTATATTTCTTCTTATTAACATCCAGCTACAACAACATTATAAGTATTTGTAAGTATTTCCAGCGTCTACTAGTACTACTAGTATATTTTTCCCTTGTGGGCTTTTTTTGTTTTTTTCTGTTTTTAATCTAGTAGCTTTACAATATTTTTTCTCAACATTTTATTATAAAATTTTTCGAATAGAAAAGTTGAAATAATTTTAGTGAACACCCAATTAACTACCCACCACCCAGATTCTATAATCAGATTTTATTCTTTTTGCTTTATCACATATCTGTTCAGTCATCCCTCTACCCATTCATCAAATTCATCTAATTTTTTGGTACAATTCACCAAAATTGCAGAATCATTACATTTTTCCCAAGTACTTCAGGCTGCATATCGTTAAGTAGAGTGAATGCACATGTCTTAAATATACTATTTGGTGTGACAATTTACAATACTTTTTGCTTCTTAAAGCATCATCGCTTTTCTCCCCATCGATGCTCTTTCTTCCAGTGAACCCTATGGGTTATTGTTCCTGAGGCTCTGGTGCTGTCACTTCAGTGCACTGTTTCAGCAAGGAGCTTCTAGTCAGTGTGGGGGTGGGGGTGGCCGGGGGCTGACCGGCCAGCTCTTTTGGCCCTCTTTCTTCCCTTTGGGAGAGCAGAAGTTACATGCCCGTCCAAGACCCCAAAAAAGGGTGTGGAGGAAATTCACATTCCTTTAGGAGGAACAGGGGAAAGAGCCTTCTGAGATGGACTGAGTCCAGATGTATTCAAAGCTGAAAACTCTAGGGCCAGTTATAATCTGTATGTGGGGGAAAAATAGAGCTAAGATACACAAACAATCTAGCATCCAGAAATAGATACAGTAGTTCATTTTTATCGCTTTCTCTTTTTGGTCACTTAGTAAGCTTTCACTTTTAATAACCTGTGAGTTCAGTAGTAAAGGGGTCCCCATGTTACAGTGATAATAGCTAGCACTGATAGTCTTTTATTTACAAAAATAAAACCCATATCCGTCATGCCATTTTCACAGCTATAACTATCAAGAGATGGAGCCAGGATTCAAACCCAGGTGTCTGGCTCCAGAGACCATGCCTTTACCCATTATGCCATAGAGACCACTACAGGTCAGGGAGAGAGAGATGGTAGACTGGGAATCCACACAACCCTCTATTGCTCCATTTCTCAGTGAATTTTAATTATTTTTCAAGTCTGTCTATCTGACTTCCTATGATCTCCTCAAAAGTAGAGGCATGTCTGGCTCACCTTTGCATATCTCAAACAACTAGCCGGGCATAGTTAAGTACTCAGTGTTAATTAGGAAAAAAGAGGCAAGAGTACTGAGTGGGCCAGCATCTTTGGGGGCCAACCTGGTGTGCTGGCTGTGAGAGCAGCAAGTACTGGCAATATCCAGTAGGAAAACTACAGCGATGGCAAGATGCCCTTTCTGGCCAGGACTTAGTGACTCCTGGAAGGGGCCAACATCATGGGTAACTTAATCCAAGGAGAAAGGCAGAACCCAGGTTGAATATCTACTAACCTATACTTTTCCAGTCCAGATGACAATATGTCAATTTGTCCAATGACAAATATTTTCACTTACCAGGTGCCATGACTAGGGGCCACCTGAGGTCAGGAGAAGCATTTACTGAGTATCTTACATATGCCATCCCTGCAACAGATGCTTTAAGTATGTAACTCATGTCCATTGTGAAAGGGGCATTGCCTTTCCCAGTTTACAGTTGAGAAATTGAGGCTCAAAGGTGACATGACTTAATAGAGCTGACATTTGTTGAACTCTAACTCTGTGCAGTGTCAAGCACTGACCTAAGTGCTTCACATGCATCAATTCATTCGAACATCTCAACATCCCAAGATTAGGAAACTAAGGCACAGAATGGTTAAGTA
>NW_011889021.1:150611-151787 GCF_000151845.1 Pteropus vampyrus | reverse complement strand
GTCCATTGTGAAAGGGGCATTGCCTTTCCCAGTTTACAGTTGAGAAATTGAGGCTCAAAGGTGACATGACTTAATAGAGCTGACATTTGTTGAACTCTAACTCTGTGCAGTGTCAAGCACTGACCTAAGTGCTTCACATGCATCAATTCATTCGAACATCTCAACATCCCAAGATTAGGAAACTAAGGCACAGAATGGTTAAGTAAGTACCCAAGTTCACATCACAGTTAGGAAGGAGGAACTGGCATTTGCACCCAGGCATCTAGCATCAAAGCACAAACTCAGATCTGCCATGTTACACCTGCCTAAGATCACACAGCTAATAAAGGGCAGAACCAGGAGTCACTAACAGGTCTTGTGACTCCAGCATCTAGCTCTTTCTTCTACACTGCCCACTCTCCCAAGAGTTAGGGCCTCACTATCTCTTTACGGCCCCTTTTTTCTCCCTTGTGGGTACTGTGACTCCTCTACTAGTGTCACCTCATCCCATGACCACTCGTGGCCACAGGCAAGGCTGACCCTATCAGTGGACAGTAGCCTTGTCCCAGGCTGGCCTCTACAGAAAGGCCACTTTAGACCTGATAATGGATCCACATAAGAAAAGTCCAGGGGTTCCTTCCACATTCACTGACTCCTATTGTTCTGAGGTCAGCAAAGGAGACACTATTTACCTGGGCCCAGCAGTTGTTTTTACAGCCATCCCAGAGCTGAGCTGAGGGCTCAAGGAGTTACAAGGCCACCTCTGCCACTCCGCAGCTGTATCAGAACCAGCTCACCACTCCACCAAGAGCCCTGGAGTGTTCCCCAAGAAGGAGGTGGTGGGTAAGAATGAAGACTATCTAAGAATTCACTATAAGAATATGCTGGTCTCCATCTTCTCCTTTCGGAGAGTCTCTAGCCCCTTAGGGAGGTGCTGAATGAATATAGCCTAGGTGGGTCTAATCATGGCTTAATTCAGGCATGCAAACAAGACTCATCAGCCCTCCACAGAACACCACCAAGAAAGAGTACATAGGTGGCGAACTGAGGGGCTGGGCTCTGAAGCAGGCAGGCCATTTACCAGCTGTGTGACTTTGAGCATAGCAGTTTATTACACTCAAGGTACTTGGTCTCACTTTCTTTAACCATAAAAGAGGACTAAGGGTAGTTCCTACTAACTAGGGTTGTTATGAGGAT
>NW_011889021.1:145111-149756 GCF_000151845.1 Pteropus vampyrus | reverse complement strand
CAATTTAGTGTGAACACAGTTTATTTGTGACTGATTACAAAAGCAGATGGGCAGTGAAGTACCTATGGACTTGTTAAAAATGGAGGAAAGATAACTAATACATACAAGCCGGTTTGTTAAACAATTTGTTTTGAAGCATAAGTTTTGGGGAGAAGGAAGAGGAATCAAAGTTGCATAAAGGTGGAGATTTTCTCATCTTTTACCAATGAAACAGCTAGGTTCAGGTAGAGGAAACAACTTCAGATGTCACAAAGCCAGTTAGAGATGACAGCAAATCCTAAAGTTTCCCAAGGGAAAATACATTTAATCGTTATACTTGGTCCATCTCCCGCGGGGAGGGATACACATCTGCTACCCAACCCACAAAAGATGGCTGTATAGGAAATTCCCGAATCCGGACGTGGATCATCAGCTCCAGAGACAAACCTCAGGGTATTTATATATAGATGCCTTCCCCAGCCAAGGAGCTTTAACGTCTTGCAGATAACAGAATACTGGGTCCCTTCTAGCATCTCACACATGCCTTCCAGGCCAGGGAACCCACTCTTACCAGTGCAATGTAGTTTTGACTCCACTTGCAGCTTCCATGAAAGAAATGAACAAATTTGCTGAGAAGCTCTTGATGAGTTCCACGTGGGTCACCTTACACTATAAAGTGGCTTGTAATTAAAATATTTCAAAACTGTGAATAGACCACAGTGTCTAGACATTGGGAGACTCCAATCTTACACCATCCTTCCCACCCATTATTACAACCTGCCAAAGAACATGTTATGTTTTCTTTATCAGAGCATCTTTAAAGTCACGTTTCTGGAAAGCTTCTCCTCATGGCCTGCTGAGAGCTGCTTGAGAATTCTTTCTGCCATGAAAAGAAAGGCATGCATGCCTGAGCATCAGGGGAAAACTGCTCTCTGGAGGCAAGCCTGGGCCAGTGGAATAGCTGTGGCATCACCCCTCAGGCTGGTTGAGGAAGTCCACATACAGAAGGCGGGACATCCGGGATCCAGGTGTATTGACTATAACCTTCCCACTAGAACAAACAAACTGCTTCCCCAGCTCAAATATAGGGTGGGGTGGTGGTGAGGGGAGTGAGGCATGAGTAGGTGAGGACATGGTTTGAGCTCTGCTGAGCTATTAAAAAGAAAATAAGACCTTTGGAAACCACTATTCTAGCCTCCTATAGCACCTGATCCTACCCATAAGCCAAAAAGAATAGGATATCTATCATTCATTTGTTCATTCATTCATAAAGCAGTCAATGAATATTTTTAGGCATCACGTTGGGTGCTAGGGAAATAGAAATCAACATGTCACATTTACTGCCCACAGGCCTTCCACGTTAGCACACATACACAAAACACACTGAAGGATCCTGAGCAAGCTGGAGTTCACCAACCATACACAAAGAGAGATTGGAAAAAGAAGAGGCAGGGGCCTGGAGAGAACCCACTCTCAGGTTGGGTGAAGAGGTCCCACTAGGTGGGAATGGAAAGGAGAATTGGATGAGACACACTCCATAAAGGTTAAGGGATTACAAATAGGAGTAAGGGGGTAGAAACAGGAAGTGAAACGGATTCAGAGTCTCAGAGTGGGAGGGTGGTGCCGCTGTGAACTAAAATTGAAAATCAGAAAGAATAAATTTAGAGAGTAGGAGGGGAGAGAAAGAGGGAAATTATAAATTTAGTTTTCAATTTGCTGAGTGTCAGGTATGATAGAAAATCCAGAAAGACATATAGAAATCCTAATAGTTGATCCAGAGAACCAACAGAGTAAAAGATAGATTTTTTAAAAAATAATAATAGTAACTTCTATTTAGTGGAGGTCTACTATGTGTCAGGTATAGTACATGTCCATCTCATTGAATCCCAACTAGAAACCTGTAAAGTAGGGATGACTGTGCCCATTTTACAGATGAGGAAATGGAGGCTCTGAAATGTTAAGTAATCTGCCCATGGTCACAGGTATCTGGCTCTGGCCATTTATGTTCTTCCTACTATGCCCTAGGGCTTCCAGTTTTGGAGTCATTGCCCATAAAAGAGGATGACATTATCCAAGGTGAGAGTGTCCAGTAGAACCCGAGTTCTCGACTTTGGCTCGTGGACATTTGGGCCAGGTCATTTTTTTTGCTGCAGGGGTCTGTCCTATGAATTGCAGGATGTTTAGCAGCGTCCTTGGCCTCTCCCAACTAGATGTTAATAGTACTTACTCTCCCCAGAGCGTGACAATCAAAAATGTCTCTAAATATTGCCAAATGTTCCTTGGGAGTGGGGAGGAGGCAAAATTTCCACCAGTTAAGAACCATTGCCAAAGTAATATAATGTGAACCACACATGTAATTTTAAATTTTCTGGTAGCCACCCCCCCTTTTTTTGAAAAAGTAAAAAACAAAAACAGGTAAAATTAATTTTAATAAGGTATTTTATTTAATTCAATATGTAACCAGTATAAAAAGTATTGATGAGCTATTATGCAACCCTTTCTCATACTAACTTTTTCAAATCGGGCATATATTCTACATTTACAGCATGCCTCAATTGAACTTGCCACATTTCAAGTGCCCGAGCCATGTGGCCAATGGCTTCCATATTGGACAACACAGATCTAGAGGAAGAAAGGTTTCACCCACATTTATGCACGGTGAAGACCGAGGAGCAAAAGGCAACACTGAACAATGGTCAGAAGGTGTAATAGACGACTTTGGGGGTGCTGGTAGTTCCAGCTTTTCTTATCTCCTCTGAGAACAGCCCCTCCCCACCAACGACCCAGTACCCCATGGGATGGGGGGTGGGGCAGGTGGAGAGTGAAGAAAAGTATCTGGTAAGGATAGGTGAAGGGGAAACTAGGGAGAGCCAGGGGAGGGGCCCTGGGAAGCCCCACCCACACAGACGTTGGGGAGTTACCGAGGCTTTTAATGCAGGCAGCCACCAGACCGCAGCGAGGGAGGCAGAGAGGCAAGGAGTAGAACAGAAACAGACAAGTCATCCACAACCAGGATGTCATCTACCCAGTCGCCTCTACCAGCAGCTGCTGACGCAGGGCTGATTCCAGCCCCAGCAACCGCTGAAACAAAGCCCTTGAAACCATAGCGTCTGAGTCAGTCTTGAGTGAGATCTGGAAAAATCAAGACCCCTGCCCGGGACGACTCAGCAAATATCAACACATCTTTTGGGTAATTCAAATGGAAGGGCTGGGGGCTTCCACTGTCTGGACTTCTTTCATTCACTCATTTGGCCACTACTACCCTGAGAGGAACATTACTGACCCCAGATGGAGACACAGGACCACACCGCTAGACATGTTCAGGATACAATAGTAATTAAAGAAAAAAGCTAACTGGAGCACTTAATTAAAAATAAAACTTAGAGACAGTCCCCCTCTTGAATATGAAATCGGTTAACTGATGTTTATATAAGAAAACCTTCTACAATTAAAAAGCAAACAGCTTCATGGGATTAAGAGGAAGGGAGAAGTTATAAGGAAGGCACTGGGGCAGGAAGAGGATGGAGGTAAGGGAGACAGAAGGAGCAGGGCTCTGGCCTTGGGCAGGAAGCAGGAAATGGCTTTCCACCTCCGCCCTCTGAGTCTGGGTCATCGCTCTGTTGGATACTCTGAGGAGAAACACTACTCGCCACTCAGAGGCTCCTTTTGATGAGCGTCGTGGTAAATCAGGGGCCTCGCCAGATAGCCTTGAGAACTAGGTTTAGAGGGCAGCCTGGGTGCACTCCAGCTACCCGTGGGCCTCAGGGCCTGAGCCTCTCTTGCCTGCCTCCATCCTCTGTGAGGGTAGCTCTAGAAAGAAACCTCCTCTTACTTGCTGTCTGGGGTTCCCCTCACTAGGTGCTGAGCACCCCTGAGCTGCCCAACATTCTCAGAGGAAATCAGCTTCCATTCTCCATACTTCTACCAGGCGCCCGGGCTGGAAAGAAGCACATTCTCTTGATCTCTTCTAATAGGAGCTGTCATCCTGATTTTGCAAATGGGTAAACTGAGGCCCAGAGACTGAAAGCCAACCTGTGTACTTTCCACTCTGTAACAGGCAGAATGAAGATGTGTGTGTGTGTGTTTAATATAATAACCTTGAAGGGGAAGGTTGCCTACAGTATTTACAAACACACACACACACACACACACACACACACACACACAGTACATGTGAAAAGGGCTTTATAAATTATAGAGCATTTTTATAAATGATAATTATTATTAAATTTACAGAGAACACATTGTCCTCTAGACGAGCTTATGGACCTACTTTTAAATAGACTAAAACCCACTTACAGAGTTCCTTCTGGTCTGTTATTAAACTAAGCCAAAAAAAAAAAAAAAAGTGCCATGTCTAACCTCTGTTTCATCCCTGCATAGGCCAGATCTTGTTTGATTTTTCAAAACCCACTTTTTAAGCAGTGGAGAACTCTCGACCTCTTTGCACAGTTTCCAGCAAAAATGCAGGCCCCAGTTATTCTCATAAAGGAGAGCCTCCCCTATAGCTGGCTAGAGGGCTTCTACCTCCCATGCTAAGTGGGTAGGACAGGAAACCCCTGCCAGGGCGAAAAACTGGGCCCTAGTTAGAGCTACTGGACCTACCTTCTAGCTCCAGGACCCCTCTGCTAAGCATTTACTATGTGCCTGGGAGGACAGGCTGAAG
>NW_011889021.1:142245-143241 GCF_000151845.1 Pteropus vampyrus | reverse complement strand
TTATCAACCCCTCTTGCCTCATCTCATTCTCAGGAACATTTTCTTCCTCCCACTCCATTCTCTTGCAGGCCTATGCAGAACACAGGTGGTTTGTTCTGGGCTCAGAGCTAGAGCAGAGGCTCTGTGTCTCAGCTGGGATGGGGAGGAGGACATGCAGAATGTGGACAATGGTTCTCTCCTGCTATACTCCAGGATGGATGCCATCAGGCTGAGACTCTAACCACCATTTTAACAAACAGGGCAGTGATCAGCCAGGCACACCATACATTTTCACCCACTCTGAAAATTGAGTCGGAATAGGATATGGTTCCAAGGATCAGAACAGTTAAACAACTGAAAAACAAAACCGCAGTACATGTCATCTGAACCCAGTGACCACAAAGCCTTTCTTGATTCAGAGCTTAATTAAGAAAAACAAAAAAGGAGCAGGATATGGTTTCATGATGGCATCAAGCCACTTCCCCCACCCCTACTCCTAACTTCCTGTACAAAGAAGCATTCCGTCACTTTAGCACCTTCTCACCAAGACAACAATAGGCCCCATTTTTCCACTTAAGAACAATCAGTTTGAAACAACAGATGGAGAAGCAGTGAGGCTGGACGTGGGTCTGCAGGGCCACGCAGGACAATAATTAATGGGTTTCCCAGGTCGGCTATCAGCTGTTCCAGACGTTAAGTGTAGGGACTGTTCTTAGAGCATGTTCCACCAAAGGCCCTCTCACAGGCGCTCCAGGGAGCAGATCGGCCTACGCATTCCCAACCCGTGAGCTCAGCCTGGAGGTGAGCCAGGGAAAGCCAAGGTGGACAGCGGAAGGGCCAGGAAAGGTCTGCAAGCCTCTGGTTCTCACTGCTGCTCCAGAAAAGAAGACTGTCAGTCCCGTGGGCGTTAAGTCACCAGCTCTGACTGGAACAACAATGGAGTGAATGGTTTTAATTAAAAAATACAACACATTTAAGAGAGACCTTAGTGAGGCCATCTTCTAAAATCTCTCATAT
>NW_011889021.1:129733-138020 GCF_000151845.1 Pteropus vampyrus | reverse complement strand
CTGCCTCCCCTGGAAGAGCTGAGCAGTGCAGTCAGGCCCTGGTTGTCTCCAGCCTCAGTTTGCTCATCCATGGAATGGCACCAGTAATATCTACACACTTCAGAGAGCTGCCAGGAAGCTCATAGCCGGCCCCAGGCAACACAGCAGGGGATGGCTCTGCGATGGCCAGACTCTGTCATCTGGACTGGAAGGAAACATGAGTGGCTTAGAACAAAAGGAAGGGATGTGGGCAAGGAAGGCCCTCTGTGTGGGGAAGTGCTCTAGAAATGGGAAAATGTGAACATTTCTTCACTATTCCCTCCAGAACTAAATAGTAGTAATGGTTTCTATTCCAGCAGTCACATTTACTAAGTGCTCGCTGCTTTATCTCTAGCATCTAGAACACTGCTATCATGACCCTAAATAAATATGATCAGTGCTCTAAGCCCTTTACAAACATGTCACATAAGCAGGAAGAATTTTGAGGGATGCAGGCAAGGAGCCCTTCCTTTGGCCATTAGCTTTTTAATAACTTTCTAGGCCACACAAAGCCTTCCTTCTTCTCCTCCTGCCATGTAAACTCCTAAGGCAGAGAGATTCTGAGCACCTAGAGGCTGAGTGATGGCGATAACCACACCAACCCCTGAGGTTTAACAGGGAATTAAAGACTATAGGGCTCAGTGTGGGTGAGTTACCACAGTTGTTATTACACCCCAAATTAAACTCCACCCAAGCCCCCTCCCCAAGCAGACTTAAATAAGGGATTCCTAAAGTTATTTCCCCAAGCTCATTCTTATGTCAGTGCAAACAGGGGGAAGGCCCAAGAGTGGGCTTTGTTTAATACAATGTCTGGAATGTATTCACAAAACCTTTCAGAGAGCCTAAACAATTTCGTCACAAAACTCAAATATCAGACATTTTCTGGGACAGACGACAAGGTAGGACACTCAGGAGCTAGGTGTCCCTAAGGCAAACACAGAGACCAGCCCTTACCTCTCCTGGGCTGGAATTTCAGAGATGCAGCTGAGCACCAACCCTGCAGCCTCTGTGGGTAGGTCTGACCAGTGGTTAGGGCCTGCAGGGGAGCCCTCCTCTGGGATGCAGACGCCCATACTAAACCACTAGGGAGAAGGTGAACAAGGAGCAGCTCACAGGGCATGACGCAGCCAAGAGATAAAAGAACCCCACTGTTAAGATTCCTTTCCCCTGAAAAATAGTAATAATGACCAAGGTGTGTTAAGCACTGTTATAAATGCTTTACGTATATTAATTTATTCGGGGCTCGCAATCACACAATTAGTTACCATCATCTTCCTCATTTTACAGTTGAGGCAACTGATGCACAGAGAAGTTAAATAACATGCCAAAGGTCACACAGCATAAGTAGATGCAAATCCAGGTTGATGGACCCTGAAGACCATGTTCTCAGGCACAGCTCCACATCCATACCACTATCTCACTCTTGGCATGAAGAAGTGAGAGCCTTGGGGCTGTATATCTCAGTGGAACCCTTGGAACACCTACCTGTCCTATGTGCTGTGGCAAAAAGTTTCCTCTCACCTCAAAAGTCCCCAGCCAGCATCTTACCAGTGACACTGAAGACACAAGACACGTTATCAACCCCTCTTGCCTCATCTCATTCTCAGGAACATTTTCTTCCTCCCACTCCATTCTCTTGCAGGCCTATGCAGAACACAGGTGGTTTGTTCTGGGCTCAGAGCTAGAGCAGAGGCTCTGTGTCTCAGCTGGGATGGGGAGGAGGACATGCAGAATGTGGACAATGGTTCTCTCCTGCTATACTCCAGGATGGATGCCATCAGGCTGAGACTCTAACCACCATTTTAACAAACAGGGCAGTGATCAGCCAGGCACACCATACATTTTCACCCACTCTGAAAATTGAGTCGGAATAGGATATGGTTCCAAGGATCAGAACAGTTAAACAACTGAAAAACAAAACCGCAGTACATGTCATCTGAACCCAGTGACCACAAAGCCTTTCTTGATTCAGAGCTTAATTAAGAAAAACAAAAAAGGAGCAGGATATGGTTTCATGATGGCATCAAGCCACTTCCCCCACCCCTACTCCTAACTTCCTGTACAAAGAAGCATTCCGTCACTTTAGCACCTTCTCACCAAGACAACAATAGGCCCCATTTTTCCACTTAAGAACAATCAGTTTGAAACAACAGATGGAGAAGCAGTGAGACTGGACGTGGGTCTGCAGGGCCACGCAGGACAATAATTAATGGGTTTCCCAGGTCGGCTATCAGCTGTTCCAGACGTTAAGTGTAGGGACTGTTCTTAGAGCATGTTCCACCAAAGGCCCTCTCACAGGCGCTCCAGGGAGCAGATCGGCCTACGCATTCCCAACCTGTGAGCTCAGCCTGGAGGTGAGCCAGGGAAAGCCAAGGTGGACAGCGGAAGGGCCAGGAAAGGTCTGCAAGCCTCTGGTTCTCACTGCTGCTCCAGAAAAGAAGACTGTCAGTCCCGTGGGCATTAAGTCACCAGCTCTGACTGGAACAACAATGGAGTGAATGGTTTTAATTAAAAAATACAACACATTTAAGAGAGACCTTAGTGAGGCCATCTTCTAAAATCTCTCATATCACACAAGAGGAGCCAGAACAGAATAGGGAAGAAGGGAGAGGGGAATTAATGCTTTTGAAGACTTCCTATTGCCAGAAATGATTTTTTTGTGTGTTAAATCTGGTAAGGTACATTTTAATATTGCTGCTTTAAACACGAGGAAATTGGGACTCGAGCCACTAACGTGATCGGCCCAGAGTCACCAGCTAGTAAGTGGAGGAGCAGAGATATGACCCAGGTCCATCCCAGGTTCTTCCCAGCACACCCCCACTGCCACACACAGGCAGGCCCCTGGCAGCTCCCGATCCCCTAGCCGCTTCATCAGACCAGGAGTTCTTGATCCTTTCGATGCCATGAGTCACTTTGGAAACATGGTGAAGCCTATATAGACACCTTCTCAGAATATCTTTATAAATGCATAAAACAAAATGTTAATGTATTCAACACACCTACCTAATCGTATATTAAATAAGCTCTAGTTGCAGACCTAATATTTTACATGTTTTCCAAACATCAAAATGTCCTTCAGTAAGAGAGTGAATAAATAAACTGTGGTATATCCAGACAATGGAATATTACTCAGCCCTAACAAGAAATGAACTACCAATTCATGAAAAGACAGTGAGGAACTTAAATGCATATTCCTACATGAAAGAAGCCAATCTGAAAAGGCTACCTACCGTATGATTCCACCTATATGACACTCTGGAAAAGAATCAAAAAACTGTGGAGAGAGTAAAAAGATGGTTGCCAGGAGGGAGATGGATGAATAGGCAGAGCACAGACGATTTTTAGGGCATGAAAATACTCTGTATGATACCATAATGATGGATACATTTCATTATACATTTGTCCAAACCCACAGAATGTACAACACCTAGAGTGAACCCTAAGTAAACTAGACTGTGGGTGATGACGATATGTCAATGTAGATTCGTCAGTTATGTAAATGCAACACTCTGGTAGGGGATGTTGATAATGGGGGAGGCTATGCACATGTTAGGGCAGTAGCACATGTACCTTCCCCTCAATTTTGCTGTGAACTTAACACTGCTATAAAAAATAATAAAGAAAAAAAGTGATGCGACCACCAAAAAACAAAAACAAAATCATTGCCATGAATCCCCAGCACGGGGGACAGTAGTCCACCCAGTCCTTAAAGCTGTAGGGTGAAATAATGTTACCATTTACTGAGTGCTTACAATGCTGTAGGCTTTCTACTAAGCTAACTTACAACTCTTTGAAGTGAGTAATATTACCTTCAATTTACAGATCTAAAAATTTTGGTTTCAAAGTCAAATCTAGTACATGTCTGGACTGTCACAATCAGAGAGATCGCAAAGCAAGCTGCTAACACTGTTTCCTTGAACCTCCCTATTTTAAATCTGTGTAAATAAAACAAAATAAATAAGATGTTGAAGCTGATATAAGGCTGCAAATGCCATCTTAACTCCAAATTTTCAACTACTACATCCATCAGACAAGCTTCACGGTACCAGGGTGTTACTGAGAACCTCTAATAAGCATATGCTCAAATGTGAAGTTCTAAAACCATAAATTCATAAATACAAAGTAATGTTGTCTATCTTAAATAATTCAGGCAGCACATCTTTTAAAAATAAAGGTAAGAATAATGTCTGATCCCCCGTATTCTTAACACCCAGTACTGAGTGTTGAGACATGGTGCTGCCAGAGGTGCGATAGCTTTCAGATTTTTCTGAGAGTCATTGCCTAAAGTCCTCGAGCAAAGGTCAATCACCTGGGCACTAAAATCTGGGCTCCCTGGTTTTAAGCACTCTCGCATTCTTTCATTTATCTCCTGAAATTCCTGAATTACTGCCCCACATCTCAGGCAACTCCTTTATCCCAATTAAGCCTATGTTTCCTCATCTGCAAAGTGGGAATGATAATGCCAGCCCTTTTACCTCACAGAGTTCTGGTGAGAATCAAGTGAGATATTGAATGCAAAACTGTCTTGTAAGCAGAAAAGCTTTATGCCAATGCAACGGATCGCTAAATTCTAATGAATGATGAAGTCGTTCGATGTGATCTTGAGTCCCAGCATAAATCTGAGAGGAAAAAATACCAGAGGCTCCTTCAGCACTGGAAGGAATCATAAATCCATGCTGCCCACACCTGTTGCTGAGTTCAGCCGCATCAGCAGAGAGGCCAATGACATGGTCGTTATGGAAAACCTTTCTGCCAAGAAAATACGAAAACGCTGGGAGAGTTTGAACCTACTAATCCTCAGGTTTACAATTCCTTGCAAAGAAACATAAACCACATAGTCCCCTCCCTCAAGGATCAGGACTTATGGCTACCCCTAGGCACCTAAGAAGAATAATTTCAAGGAGATGACAACTTCCGGTGTCTAAAAGAGGCCAAGTAGATGAGGATGCAAGATAGTCAAGGTCTGGACTCACTCCAAGGCCCCCACTGACCCTGAAAAAAGCATTTCTGCTGGAGCAGAGGGAATGAAGCCAGGTTCCAGTGGACTGGGGAATAAGAGGGAGAGGAAGCCATGGGAGCAAGGAGTACAGAGATGATTTCCCTAGGAATTTGGTTGAGAAGGGAAGAAGAAACAGAGCTGATGATACTGGTTTTCATGAGAAGTAGGATGGCTCCTTAAAGGGATGGGGCTGAAGGGTAGAGGGAGAGATAAAGCATGGGGACAACGCAGACAGAAAATAGGCTGAACTTTCTTAAAAGGCTGTCTCTGCAGCACTAAGATGCTCAGGATTGAGTCATCATAACTTGGTACTGAGAGCATCCTGTCGAGCTCTGTGGCTTTCTCCAACAGTGCCAGGCAGCCCTTGAGGACAGCACAGAGCTGGAGTCAGACCTACTAAGGAAGTTCAAACTTCGAGCCACTGCTGAAGATGATTGCACAGAGTACACAGGCTTCGGGCTGGGTAAGAAAATGAAGGTAAGGGGAGGTTAGGCTGATGGATGGGTAGAAAAGGGAGGAGCTGGCTGAGGACGAAAACCTAGGTTGGCAGCAGATTTTGTGAATGACACAGTGACAGAAGCAGCAGCTTAGATCTACGGATAGAGAGGAGCATTCCAAGTGAGAGTTTAGGTGGAGAAGTTCTGGGTGGGGGCAAACTCCAAGGTGTGGCCCTGGGAAGGGTTGCTGGGTGAAGGTGGGAGGTGGAAGCTGCTGGAGCCACAAGGGTTGAGGGCCTCTGAGGAGAGGGTGTTCAGCAGTTTGGACACTGGAAGTGTAGGAACACTGGCCAGAGGCAGGAAGGAGAAGGGGCCAAGGGGAGTGTGGTGAGTATAGGGCATGTGAGAAGGGAGTTCTGGAACACAAGGTTGGAGAGGTAGAAGACGGGCAGTTTAGACAGGGCACCAGGCCAGACTGAAGGTGGAACTGTAACTTAGCATAGGTGCTGGAGAGCCAGGAATTTGAGAAAAGAGCCACAATCAGGTCTGTGTTTGAAAGGATGACCCTGCAGGGTCGGCAGCTGGGCTGGAGGAGAGAAAAGGCAAAAGGGAGCTCAGAGACTGGTGACTGCAATCACTTGAGTAAGAGATCACTGCCTCCACCGAAATGGGGGCGGTGGGAATGGAGAGAAGGGGGTGAATATGAATAAAATGGCAAAAGAAGGTGCAGCAGGACCCAACCGCTGATCACATGTGAGGGTGGAGAGCAGATGAGAGTCTAGGATGACCGTAGGGTTTTGAGCCTCAGGATTTAAAGAAGCAGGGAGAGAAGCGGGTTTCAGAAAGAAGATGGTAAATGTGGTTTAAAGGTGCCCAAGGGACATCCTGAAGATGTCCATAGGGTACCCAAGTGAGGTCATGGATCGCGAGAGGGAGGTAAGGGCCAGAGATACAAATGTTTTCTTGGTGGGGGCGGTGACAGCTGAGTATAGCTGAGATTTCCCTAAGAAAACACACCCAGCAGAAGCAAAAGGAGTCAGAGAGCACTAAGTATGTCCTATGGAAAAGGAGAAAGAACATGAAGACAGCTTTAAAATATAGGTCAAAAAAGATGTGTCATAAATTTAATTGGATAGTGTCAAGAAGGGAAAGAGGTCATTAACAGCTTACCAGGACTTTAAATGCTTTATGGGCATTTTGCATATAACCTTCACCCCAGCCCTATGAGATAATAATTGTTATTATTATTATTTCCATGTCATAGATGAAGAAACAGAGGCTCCAAGAGGCAAGGTCATACTGCTTGATCAGTAAGCAGTGGTGCTGGTGTTCAAAATGAGCTCTTAGAATAAAACTTAAACTTGTTACAGTGGACCACATGAAAGGCCCTTCAGCGATCTGCCTCCTGTCTACTCACATACCCAGCCTCATCTCACACCATTCTGCCCCTTGCTCACTTCACTCCAGCCCTCTCTTGGCTGCCTAGCTGCTTCTTCCATCTGGCTGAGAGCTTTCCCACCTCAGGGCCTTTGCATTTGCTGTCCTCTGTGAACAACCGGCTATTTGCCAGCTGGCTGCTTCACAACTGGCGATCTCAGCTTAAATGTCACCTCCCTGACACTCTGTCTAGAATGAACTTCCCTCCCCCAATTCTCTATCACAACATCCACAACATAATATCCTTCTCGCGATGGCATGACAAAATTATCTTTGTGTGTTTCTGCTCTCTCTCAACTAGACAGAAAGAAAGCTCTACAAGAGTAGGGGCCTTCTCTGCTGTCTTCACCGTTGTCTCTAGTGTACAGTACAGAGAACCAGCACTTAGGTGGCAGTCACCAGATAAGTAAGATAGTAGATGAGTAAATTAATAAAAATACTCCTTCTTGTATTGTTAGTGTTAAGTGCTGTGGACATTTGAGACGATTTTTTTCCCTTGAAGAAGACTAAATCAGAATGACCAGGTCTGCCCTAACCTGGGCAGCAAGGCTGGTTTCAGCCTGTCCCAAATCTGCTGGTCTTTGAGGAAAGAGCAATCAGCTCCTCTAAGACATGACAAGCACAGGATGCAATAAATTCCTTAGGCCTGATACGGTTGTTATTCACAGATGGGAGAGACTCTAGTCTACCTTTACTTTTTTCATCTCTGAGATTTCGCAATTCCTCCCATGAGGAAGTCAGATCATGTGACTCTTGGCTCAAAAGCCTCTGTGACTTTAGATCTTATTCAGAGTAAAAGTCCTTCCAATAGCTTCAAGGCCTGCAGACCTGAGTCCCCCACTCCCTTCCTAGACCTATCTCTGACCACCAGGTACCTCCCCACCTCACCCCCAGCCTGGTTCCTTGCAGCCACATCAGGCTCCTTGCTGTTTCAAGGTCACACCAAGCACACTTGCTTGTCAGCATCTCTGTGCCTGCTGTTGTTTCCTTTCTCTAGAACTCTCTTCCCTCTAAGAGTTACATGCTCACATGCTCATTTCCTTTAGGTCTCTGCTCATATGTCACCATCTTATAGAAGACTTCTCAGTATATACAATATGAAACAGCAACCCATTTCTGCTCAGGGCACCTATGTCTCCTCACCTTGCTTTATATTCTCCCAAATGCTTACTATCACCACCAATGCACACACATGCATGTGCACACACAGATACACACACATATGCTCATACACTCAGGTCAGGCATATCTATTTATTGTCTGTCTCTCACTCAGAATAATGTAAACTCCAAGGGGGCAGGGATTTTGTCTGTTTTCTTTACTGCTGTATCCCTGGCATGTAGTAGACACTCAAAATGATTTCTTGAGTGAATTAATAATTGTAAAAAATCTAGCT
>NW_011889021.1:86145-126910 GCF_000151845.1 Pteropus vampyrus | reverse complement strand
CTGCTAGAAAATTTTAAATGACATATGTGGCTTGCATTGCATTTTTATTGGACAGCACTGGCCTAGAGAATGGCAGAGAATTTAGCCACCGAGCCTCCAGCCACCATCTCTCTCCTGACATCTGATTTAAAGATGAGCCCCTATTTATTGAAGTCTCTGCAGTCAGGTATCAGTTACTTGCAGCTGAGTGCAGTCCTTATGGACTCAGAGGGGAGAACCTAAGGGTCGGCCCAGTGAACCGCTTAGAACCTGACCTGTGGCGGGGGATTGAACTTAGCCGGGCGCCCCATCCAGCTGCGTAGGAAGTAGACAGGTATATTAACACTAAGTGGGAAAATTCTCTGTCATGGAATATACTGAGCTCCAAGATACTTTTTATCATGAAAAAAAAAAGAAAAAGGAAAAAAAAAGAAAAACAGAGCAAAAATCTCTGATGAGCTGGAAAGAGGGCAGCCAGAGGATCCCTCCCAGTCTGGGAAGCAGAGCATGAAATGGCTTCATGGTTTCCTTTTGCCCTGCCTCGTGGTACACAATCTCTGGCTAAGATTATTTGGATAATCTTAGCCAGAGGTTCCCTAAGGCTTTGTGCAACCCGGGTGGGCCAAGAACTATAAGAGGATTTTCTTTTCTTCTCCAAGAAAAAGAAGGCCCAGCCCTTCAACCTCCCAGGCCTATTGGCCAATTTCCCTGTCTCCCTTGTAAGCTCTACAAGTAGCCGGATGCTAGTCAAGGTCCAGACAGGGCTGTGGTCATCAACCCCACACCACAGGAAAGGATGCTCAGAGAGCAATACTCTGATGCAAATTTGGACAAATAGACTGATGCTTAAATAAAGAAATAAAGGGATTGGCTGCAACTGGCTTCTGCAAACCATGATCAAGGCTTGGAAATATCAGGATTCACCAGTATAGCTCCAGAAAGAAGAACAATATATATTAAATAGTACACTATTTACACAGCTTCAGAAAGAAACTTGAGTTTCGGAGTTCATTTGTCTAGTCCCTGAGCAGCTCCCCTATGCCAAGCCCTGTGCTGGGTACTTGAGACCCAGGGATGAGCCAGACATAGTCCCTGTCCTCAGGTTGCTCACAGTGAGTGTGAAAAAGAAGAAAAAAGAGAAGAGGAGAGGACAGGAGAGGAAAGGGGAGGGGAGGGGAGAGAAAGAGAGAGAGAGAGAGAGAGAGAGAGAGAGAGAGAAAGAGAGAAAGAGAGAAAGAGAGAAAGAGAGTACGAGAGAAAGAGAAAGAAAGCAAGAAAGAAAGAAAGAAAGAAAGAAAGAAAGAAAGAAAGAAAGAAAGATAGAAAGAAAGAAAGAAAGAAAGAAAGAAAGAAAGAAAAGAGAAAAGAGAAGAGAAGAGAAGAGAAAAGAAAAGGAAAGAAGGAAGGAAGGAAGGAAGGAAGGAAGGAAGGAAGGAAGGAAGGAAGGAAGGAAGGAAGGAAGGAAGGAAGGAAGGAAGGAAGGAAGAAGGGAGAGAGGGAAAGGAAAGGAAGGAAGAAAAAGGCAATCAACGAGGGACACCGATCAGTGAGATCTGGTAGGACAAGAGTCTGGGAGCCCATCTGGAGCACCAAACCCAGACCAGGAAAAGGTAAAGAAGGGGAAAGTGGAGGAGAGATCAGGAAGGCTCCCTGAAGGAGGTGATGCTTGCTTAAACTCAATCATAAAGAGAACAAGTTAGCTAGGCCAGGAAGGAGTTCCTGTTCAGCAGTAACAGTATAGATCCTCCCTGGACCAGGGTTCTAAAATCTCCCATTCTTTGAGGAAATTTTAAAGAGGAAAGTATATACTTGTATTTTTTTTTTCTTTTGAAGAACATTCACCTTCACTAATAAAGCAAACTTCTTAATAAAACCATGTACAGGCAATAATTTTTTCAACTATAAAGCACTACACAAATGTTGGGTGGTAACACTAATGACATTGTGACTGTGATTGTTACAGGAGTGGCAGTGAATCCCTACCATGTTCCTGCCAGACTGCTCTTCACTCGGTGGCCCCATTTGAGATCATCCAGCACATTTTCCAGGACTCAATGGATGTCCATCCAAATGCCTTCTCAGCAAGGCCAAGCAAATCTGAGTAGCCAACATCCCGTCATAGTAGCTCCCTTTTAAAGGACTCTTCTTAGCATTCTCCAGCACCGTTGGTGGGAATATCCACTGGAAGAACCCCCAGGGAGGAGAATTTGACAATGTCTGTAATATTGTCAGTGCAATCCACATATCCATCTCCAATATTCTCACAATCTATCGAATAGCTATGCTTTCGTGCGCATACAAAGTATGTATGAGGAAGTACACCGCAGCACTGTTTAAAACGGCAATAGACTGGAAACAATCTAAGCAGGTAATGAAATGTGATCTAGCCACAAAATGGGAAGCCATTAAAAGCTGTGAAAATGATAAAAGGGTTAGACTCCCACGTATTGATACAAAACAATCTTCGAGATATGTTTTCAAGTGAAAAAAGCTAGGTAAACAACAAATATGTAAAAAGAATTCCATTAGAAATAAGGGGGATGCACACATCCATATGCATATGTGTGTGCACAAACACATATACACATGTAGAAACTTTAAAGAAAGGCACACAGGCAATGGGACAGTGGTGGCCTCCAGGGAGGGGACCAGTGGGCCTAAAGAAAACACATTTCTTTGCACAGTATATTTTGTTGTCCTGCTTGAATTATTTTTCAATCATGAGCATTTCTTTTTTAATTAAATAAAACTAGTTATTTTTCTTTAAAAAAAAAAAAAGAGGTCTTTATTTATGAAATGAACTACCATGTACCCAGGTTAACCACTTCCTATGAAGACAGGAAAAAAAGAGTTTTTTTCAGCTTAATATTTTTGGGAATTGATTTTACTTAAGCTCATATATAACATCCAATGCACAAATTCATGCAAATCCCACATACTCCATGTGGAGTTGTGGCAACAGTGTAGAAATTAACATAACCTGATTGGCAATCTACGCTTGACCATGTCTGATGTAGCAGTGCCCGGAGTCCTTTGTCAGGTAAATGGACAAATGCAGAGTTCAGCCAAGTTTTTTGTTCAACTGGGACAGAATTTCATACCCCAGAGACCATCCTCTGCTCTACTGGTTTTGTCTGCAACTGTCCATATTAGGCAAAGCAGTACTTGGCATGGCCTAGCCGGTGCAACAGAGCCTGGCTTTGGGGGCTGTGGTGGGTGATTTCAGAGGTCCGGAATGTCAGATAGGCTTATCTAGGCCAGGAGATAGCAGCCTTCTGCTCCCAGCTTCACCCCTCGCAATCTCCCACCCTACCTCTCTGCCTCCCACTGTGCAGCTCAGGAACCTCATAATGAGTTGGGCCCAGGCATTTCCAAGGCCCAGCTACACCCAACTGGAGAGCCACGGGAGAGGCAAAAATGGGCAAGGGTCACGTTCTGGAGTGAAAGGTGTGGGCTGACTCTGCTGGATGCTCCCAAAATACTGTCATTTCCTTTTCAGAAGTTAATGTAAGAGCCTTCATCATACGGGCTAGCCCCATTTCTGCTGGTGACAAAAGTCCATGACTCATTTCCTGCACACATGTTTTTATGGCAATGATGTATGAATGCCTTCTGACCTGAATTGGTTATTTGTAATTACTAAGCCATTCCAAGGAGGGTGATGGAGAGAACTCTGGATTGGGAATTGGGGCTCATCCTCGATAGTCCCCCAGGTCCTAGTCTTCCAGGTTCTCTGTTTGAACGTAGGACCCTCTCTTCACAGCCTGGCCTCAGAAGGCCTTTCCTTCTGGTCTGCTCCTGCCATTCATCCATTCTGCTCTCTCTGGCTCTCACCCTCTCACTCATTCCCACATTCCCATTTCATAAGCAATGCGCGCTTCCTAGATTATCTCTCTCTGCCTTGTGTTTCCTCTAACTCTTCTTTCAGCAATACGAGGCAAATTCCTACTCCTCTGTCGAACTCCAAATCATACCTCCTCTTCCAAGAAGCATTCCCAGACTACCCCAGTCACATATACTCCTGGAGAAGAGTGTACGCACCTGGAAATATCTAATGAATGAATGAACAGAAGAATATATGAGCAACCCAATAAACAGAGCCCAAATCCTAGCAATATCACCCACTAGTTCCAGCCGAATAGCTTTAGCTTGCTGAGACTCTGTTCGTCACGTGTCAAATGCAGAGATTGTACACCATATTCCCTCGAATTCCTTTAGCATTAAAGGTACATATAAAATAAATAACCAGACTCCATGATTTTGTGATTATGGTATCCCATACCAAATTACGTACCGCATTTTCTTCTGGGTTGCTTTCCCCAGGAACATTACACAACTGGATGCAGCATTTGATCCTGTTACTACCCTAATACAGAGGCAATATCAGTCCTGAGAGAATCGATTTGGACTGATCCTTGGTTCACACCATTCTTACCCAAACGGATCACACCCAAGGAAAGAATTATTAAGTGCCTGACAAAACCTTCATAAATAATAATCAATAATAAACAATGATCTCAAGTTAGGTTTTGCAAACGGCATCTAAGTCACTGCCCTAGTGACATTGCAGGTCCTTCTCCCTGTTCCCCAGCACCTGTACCAGAGGCCTTTTTCTTCAGATTCTGGTCATTAATCTGTTCCCACTAACACCACCAACATGAACACACAGCCACACTCACATATATTCATATTCTCTCTCTCTCTCTCTCTCTCTCTCTCTCTCTCTCTCTCTCTCTCTCTCTCTCTCTCTCGGAACAGCACAGTGCTTAGCACATAGTAGGGGTTGATAAATGTTTATGAAATGCTGAAGCCCAGATCCACTCCAGATGGTGCTGAGATGTGTCCACATTAGCACAAGGTGGGAGTCCTTGGTTGAATTTTGTTCATCCTCACTCTACCTGTGGCTAACCAGGAGCTTGGCTATGTGCCTGGGAAATACACCTGTGTTCCATGGCATAGCATTAATGATCAGCCATGTGTACACTAATGCCCAGCATTTCTTGTTTGGTTAATGCTCAGCATAAATGACTACACCCAAATGAGGGGTGTGAGCAAGATAGTGTCTGCTCATGTTGGAAGAGCAGGAGGACCACATTCTGTGTTTTGCTTGACTGACTCAAAGAGTATAAGCACTGAGCTCTTAGATCTGAGCACTAACCATCCACGTGAATCCAGTATGGAAAGAGCCTGTACCATAAGCGGAATGCAAATAAACAGTCACTGTAGAAGACACCTGTTGTTTATCTGTTTCTCACCTTCATGTCCCTGGGGACCTGCTCCTCTCTCACATCAATCATGTGATGCTTAAAAGGGCGCCAAAGACAGTAGCTAGCTCCCCTGGCTTTGGCCACAATAACTGGTGTAGAGGTGAACCTATTGGAATCATTCCCTGAGGTTTGTTTGCTCCGCCCCATCCCCCACCCCCCGACCCCAATATTGAGCAGGCAGAGAAAGATTCTAGCCTTTTGGGTCACAGAGCTATAAAGATATGAATTAGAGGCTAACAATCTGGAGAAAATCTCCTTGCAGGAGGGAAGAATAGTGCCAACACAGAACTAAACATCCACGAGATAGATGGGATAGGGGATGAAACATACTGAGTGTCTAGACCTTCCTGTTTATACGTTTCTGATTTCTCTGTTTCCTTTAGGTTAGTTGGAGCAGCTAAAGTGGCCTAACACAGCATGACTGTACTAAGAGTGCATTTTCAAGTGCATTTTTTACTCTTCAGCTAGTTTTTATGAGATGGGCTACCACACATTGAAAATGTCTTTGTTCCTCCTCCTAAGAAAGGCATAAAAATCCTGGGGAAGAGTCACTCTTATTCAGTCAGCATCACTAGATCAAGACGTTTGTTCTTTCTCTTTGTATCTCGGGCACCAATGGTGACCTGCCAACCACAGGATGTGAGGTCTCTTCTATTTCAAGCCATCAAATTTTGTAAAATAGGGGCTGGCCAAACAGGCTAGGAAACCAGCTAGTGATTTTTGAAAGAAGGACATTTACATGGTGGTCAGGCCCCCATTCCATCTCCCTGCTGGCTGACTCCCTCTGAAGGTCTGTCTTCAGATTGCCAGGAGAGTCCCCTCAGCAACTAGAAGCTGTTGAGTGTCTGGGGCAATGCATTTCCTAATAAGACCTGAAAACCTTCCCTGAGAAAACATATTGCAGTTCAGCCACATGACTTCTACGGGACTCTGTTAAAAGAAAGCCACCTTATGCAATTACTGAGAAGGGTAATGCTTTTAAAGCTAAAAGCTTCCCCCTCCTCTAAGTCGGAAGAGCCGCCCAGTGAACTATGAACCACATTTACAACAACTAGGAAGTGAGGTGCTGGGTGGGGGTGGCACCTAGGATACTGGCACCACTCCTTTCTCTCCCTCTTTTTCTTTAGCACTTCCATCTCCTCTGTGGAAGGCTGAAGCTTGGCAGGTTATGGGCAGGCACTGCCAGAATGGCTAGTATGCTCTGGACTGAAGCGATTGGTTTCTTTCACTCTGGTGCATGCTCCATGCTCTTCCCATGCCCCATACAATTGTGCATCCCAGGCTCAAATAAGCTTGGCAGCTGTCTCCCCTGGGGGCAAGAGAAAGCAGCCGTATCCCACGGTGGATTCAACAGCTCCTCCTCACCAAAACAAACACACAACAGTCCTGATCGCCATGGAGAGTTCAATCCTCTTGTCTGGGATTGGCACTGACTAGAATTCCAAGGGCTCTGGCCGAGCTATCTCCTGTGAGGTCTAAATACAGCACACTCAATTTTAACCTAAACATACAGCCTGGACCAGTGCCCAGGGCTGACAGCACTCAAGGCCCAGCCAGGAAGTCTTGACTACTGGTTGCCCCTTCAGCGATGGGCACTGACTGCAGAGATATCAGAGATGTGATGTGCTGGTCAGCCCATGTTCACAGATGTTGCCTGAGGCCAAACAATGGGGGAAGTAATCAGCTTGTGGAGGGTTAATTATAAGCGTGATCATGAGAGAAAATGCATCCTGGGGAAGGGGGTGGGGAGGTGGAGAATGTGGAGGAAGAGAGAGAGAGGGAGGAAAAGGCAGTAAGGACCAAAGACCTCTATCATAGCCAGTTAAAGCCAGGGGACCTTTCTAAACTGTTTGCTCCCAGGGGAACACAATGCTATGGAATTTATGCCTCACCATGGAATCTGGCAGACCAAGGTTGTCTTCTAATTGTGTGACTTTGGGCAAGATAACTGACTTTTCAGTTTTCATATCTCTAAAATGGCCCAATGGACCACTGTGGGTGTTCAGTTAAACCATGTACATAGAGTGCATAGCGCACAGAAGTTGGTCAATAAATAGTAACTACTAGAAGTAGTAGTGGCAGTAGTAATAGCAGAAGCAGGATAACATCAGCATGCCTTTCTTTTCTCTGTCTCGGAGAGGGCACAAGGAGAATTGCTGAGACCACTGCGTTAAGATGGAAACTCCCAAACAGGATAAGCTGTGCACATACAAAGAAAACGTTCGACTGAGCAAGACATCGAAACATACCTACACCTGTTAAGAACCTTAGAATGTCAAAACGGCGACAACTCCCTACACCTTCAACAAGGGTAACGGATGTCCACACGGGGGTTCCCTTACCTTGGTGTTCATACACGACTTCCCTCGCTTATATTCTTTGTGGGATCCACGCTTGTCCAATTTGTACCACAGGGCTTTGGCCTTCCAGGTAGTCACCTTGGACTTGAGCTTGGAATAAAAGTTTCTGTGGTCCAGAGGGTCTAGGTCCAGGTGTCGAGTGAGGATGTTGAAGGCCTGGAGGGTGCCTTTGCATGTGGAAGCCTGGACGAAGTTCTCGAAAACCTGCCCGGCCTGGGTCTGCTTCTCGTCCTCGTTTTCCCCCATGTTTCAGGAGCCACGTGGAGCAGACGTGTGGAGAGGACGGAGGAGGACACCATGAAGTACCTGGAGAAATGTCACACCTGCGGAGACAGGTCGAGGCAGAGGTGAGCTCCAAGGGTGGGGCAAGGATGGATGCTGACAGGGAAAAATAAAGTCCTTTAAGATACTATACATAATACTAAACACAAATAATCCATAGAAAATGTGCAATTCTAACCTGTCAGTGCCACCTTGCTGGCCATCTCTTGCTCCCCAACACCCCACTCCTCTTGCTGGCTAAAGAGAACCACAAATTGCTCCAAGTCATGCCCTGGCTGATGTGAACATTACCTGGTCAATTTTGCTATGAGCCAGATGCTTCTAGAAATAGTAACTAAAAAAAAGAGAAAAAAACAGAAAAGCACTCTAGATTTAGCAGCATTGAAAACCTATAATTCTTGGCAAATTCTTTGCAAATTCATTGACTAATCTAATGTAACCCAGCCACATGATATTAGTACACAGACCAACGAAACAAGCACATGCCTCCCTAGGTTTCATGACCATCTCACCTATCATTAGACTTCAATCTTTCAGTCTTTTTTCATTGTTGGTTACCAGAGGGTAGGTCTTTCCCCTATACAGGCAACAGACAACAGCTTCTTAAAACTTCTATTCCTGGTATCTGCTGAAAGCACAGCATCTACCTCCATCAGACACAGAGAAAGACAGAGACACGTGGGTCTCCTCCTGATGTATGAAAGGAGCCTGTGCTTTGTAAGCCCAAGCTGTGAGCTATTTGGAACAAGTGCTTAGGCTGGTGGAAGAAAAATGCAATGGGTGTTCATTCACATCACAAAAATAGCTTGCCTGGGTTTTGGCCATCGTCCTTTCCCTTTGCACCGCTCTAACCTCAGGCATTTCTTAGCAGAGTCATTTAAGTTTCAAAGGAACAAAAACAAAATTAGAGCTGATTTTCCAAAGCACTGGCTATTTTTCCAAAATCCAAAGCTAGTGCAAGAAGACAAGTATGGAGAAGCTGGGGCTGGCCCAGCTGTCAGGAAGGCGAGGGTCTGTAAATGAGAGGATACAGCACATTGAGATCGGGCAGGAGGTGGTCAGCAAACACAGAGACAAGGCCCTCAGGCTGGGTGGCTTCCCACTCCCCAGATGGGAACACTATTATGGGTGTATTTGGATTGCGGACTGGCTTTATAATACTAAAAGCAGAGTCCAGTGTTTATCTTCTCCCTCAATCCTTTACTCATTCATTCAGCAACAATTACTAGTGTCTTAGCAAGAGCTGCACATCACCCTAGATGCTGGGGATACAGAGATGGGGCCTGGTGAGGAAGACAGACCCAGACCCATAAAGAGCTGATTCCAAGACAACAGGAGAGCATTTGCAGAATATGAACACGGGGCATGCAAGCTCAGAGTAAGTGCACAGCAGAGTCTAAAGGAGTCCAGAGGCGTCATGAGAAGGAAATGCCAAAATGTGACAATTTTAGGAACGAAGTGGATTTCATTAGGAGACTGAGAAATGAATGTTCAGGCAAAGGAAACACCATACAAAGGCGTGAGTCTGGAAAGAGCCAGGACAAGTTGCAGAATGACAGCGAATTCAAGGTGTCAGGAACTAAAGACTTATGACAAGGTGTGGTGGGGATGTGCAAATTGTGGAGGGGGCCTGGTTTCTCCAATGGGCTGTGGGGTACAGAAGACAATGCAGCAGCTAAGACAAGTCTTTGGGGAAGGCGAGCTAGCAGAAGATGGACTGGAGAAGGAGGCAGCTAAGGGGCTGCCCAGGTAACAGTGAGGAAAGTAGCTGGGAGAGCAAGGGGAAAAGCTCACAGGTGAATGTTGCATGGCAGCCTGGCTGAGCACCACCCATAAGGAGCAGCCTGCTGGGGGAAGGAAGACAAGCTCTCCAGACACCAGACACCTAGATACCGATGCGTGAGGGGGCACAGTATAGGACCCTTCTCTTCCCTCTTTCTCTGACAACTGCCAATAGTCAGCTGAAGGGAGAACGGCACAATCCCTGTTCTAGACCTAGCCAAGTTCTATTCCTCCACCAGGCCTCCATCCTCCATGAGAACTTACCTGGTTGCTCTGGTCCCCGCAACTCAACAAATTCAACAGACTTGGAAGGCTGGCTCTGAGCCTGGCCTGGCACTGATAAGACATGGAGCCCCTCACAGATGCTTCTCAGCTTCTTGATCGTCCGCAGTGCTCACTGTGGCATCAGTCACAAAAACACGGCCTCCTACTGTGTTTCAACCCCATCTCCTCACCCCTCAACCCCCATGCAAGACTTGCTACCCAGAAAGCATAGAGAGCACGACCTGTTTGTTTTCCAGAGCATATCAATATCCTAAGTATTTATCTTTGGAACCACTTCTCTGCCCAGGATTGAACAAAGGCTATAGTAGCTGATTGACAAATACAAAGCTACTCGAATTCAACTAGTATTCTGAAGTCCTTTTGAGGATGAGCAGGTGGTACAAAGAAAAACACAGGCTTTGGGGCTTTTGGAGGCCAAGTCCAAAGCTCAGCTCAGCTCAGCTCCTCACTTCCCATATGGCCTCACGCAAGCCACATTAGTTCTGAGCCTCAGTTTCTTTCTTTTTTGCGAGAAGTGGGTGATAATCTGCACCTTGCAGGGTTGCTGTGAAGGGCGAGAGACACGTGTGAGAGCAGAGCCTGGCCCTCAGCGGCACAGAGTAGATGTGGAAATGCACACTGTATCTATCACATGGGGCAGGTTTGTATCTGGGGAACACACCAGTTTGAAAAACAGTTTTGTAAATCAATTTACACGTTGCCAACTCCTCGTCTAAAATGGTGAACTGTTTAGAGGTATAGAGCCAGACCTGACTGCCAGAGAAACATTTACAAACTGGAAGAACCTGTCTCTTCCCAACCCCAGCTGCCTCCCCTCCTCCCCCAAAAGAAAAATGAATAACTTAATCTTAGGGCTCCAGTAGAAAGAGCCAAAGGTGGTGCTGAGGGCGCTGGGTGGGCGTGGGAGCTCCAGGAACTAGCTCTTATCTAGAGTGAGATAAAGGAGGCGGAGGGAGACAGCCAGACAGGAGAAGATAAGTGTTGCCTTGGACTGTACCCCACAGCCCGTACCAGGCTCAGACCTGCCTCCCTTGATCTAAAGGGTCTAGTCTCAACCTTTAAAATCAGCTTTCCAATATAAGTCAAGGACTGTAACAATGACTCTAACACCCACACAAGGTAGGCTTCCTCGCAGGGAAACATCAGAATATTTAGAATCTAGCAAACCTGGGCGTGAATCTGGCCCCAGGCATTTGTCAGCTGTGTGACCCTTGGCAGGTTATCTAATCCATTTCAGTCTGTTTTCATCTGTAAAATGGGGATAATAATACTCACTTCTGAGGATTCTAAGGATTAAATTCAATCATGTAGGTAATAAATTCAATACTTGGTGGCTACATGATAACAAGCATTCACATTATTCTTCAAATGGCCCAAATCTCATCAAACCAAAAGGAAGATAAAAAGGAACGTAATTTACGACCACTGGGACTAGCTTCTCAGGTTCAGGAATAATGTACTTTACAGGCTCTGGGCTTTTAATTCAGGTTAGTTGGTTTTATTTTGAACCCCAGAAATGGGTTCAAATCTACTCCTAGCTGTGTCACCTTGGACACCTCATTTAACTGCTGAGTTTTAAGTTCCCCATATTTACAATGGGGGACCTCATAGAAGGAAGTTTGGGCAATGAATTGAAAACACACATGGTACAAGGTGGTTTTGTTAACTAGAAAGGCTGTCTTAGAAGGATTCAGTCTGAGTCTGAGCTTCAAGCCTTTTCTTCCAGAAACTGGGGTATAATATTTTTGGTGGGTCCCCTTCTCCTTCCCCAAAAGGAGAAAGTCGAGGATTAGTTAAGTCAGAAGATCTTAGGTAACAGCTCTGTTAAAATTTTCCTTGTCAACCACCACCCAGCTGTTGCCTTTTTGGAGTTTGATATGAAATATAAATAAAACCAACTAACCAGAAATATAAAAGGTTTATGCATTTTCTGGGAAGAAACAAGATGTGATGCTTTAGTTTCCAAGAATAGTCTTGAAGCAATTTGTTTTTTGCCAACTGGAGTCCCTTATTTGTGGTTCTGTCTGTATGACTTCATGAGTCTCAAAGCAATTCCCTTGCCCTGCCTCTGCCTGCTACAAATTAAAACCCAGGTCCTCAGATTGTTGGTGACAGCAGTGGCAATGGGCTCAGCCCATGGCATTTAGGAGACGAGTTCAAGGTTTATGCAGAGTCTCTGAGTAGCTCTCAAATTAGAGGAGGAGCCTCCTGGCACAAGAGTTGCCAGTGCAATGCACCCACATTTAGGAATCTCGCACCTGCTGCCTTTCCTGGGCTTCATCACCTGCCAAATGGCATCGAACAGTCCGACCAGGCCGTGGATAGATGGCAGAGTTCTATAAAAACTTAAGGAGGGCTGGAGGGACACTGGGCAGAACCTTCCCACAAAGTAGCAGTTTGGCCCAGGAGAAAAGCTCAGCCCTCAACCCCACCCTCAAAGCTCGCAGATATGTTTCAAGGTAAATGCAGTCTAAAAATCAAACACTATTGCCACTGACACTGCCAAGTTCCCCATTCCAACTTGCCATCTTCCAGGTTTACCTCAACAAGAGGCTCAGGGGCAGGGCCAGTTTCCTCATCAATGAAATGGGAGTGTTCGTCTCATGCACTCACAGAAGACCCTCAGCCGTGGCTACCTGGAGCCAGCCAGGGCCCCGGCGGTGAGAAATGCCTCCCACACATGCTGCCTCTCTGCAGAGCCCAACATGGGCAGAATACCTGGTTCACAGGTAACGCCTGCAGACATCATCTTCTCACCAGCCCAGGGATGCCTGGCTTTCCGTCTACAAGGGCATGTGGCAACCAGCTTGAACCAAAAGAGGTAACTCCCAGAGCTGGGAAGGGACTAAAAGGGCCCCCTTGTCCTCCTTATAATCTCCTTCCAGCCAGGGGTCCCCAGCCTTCCCTCGGTCACCTCCCCAAATGGAGAGCACACTGCCTCCTGGGGAAGCCTGCTCCACCCTTGCCTCCTCTGACTAGAAGAGAGCCTTAGTGAGATCAATCCTGTCTCTATCAGTTCCTCTCTGTTCCTGGTTTTAGCCCTTGAGTCACCCACAGGAAGTCGAAGCCCTTCCATGTGGGCTAAACCCAGACATGCAGTCTTCTTACACACACCATCTGGGCCCCCACAAGGAAAGGCTGATGGAAATACCCACGAGACTAACTACAAGAGCCCAAACAGATTCCCAGTCTGCAGCAAGGGCCCAGACATTACCCTCTGTCTAGTGGCGCCAGGGTGGGGACTTCAGGAAAGAGGGTCCAGGCTACTGCAAGCCCTGGTCTTCTATGCTACTCCTCCACTGAGGGCCCAGGATCATTTGGCCCTTGCCCTTCTGACCCCAGCCTTCTCCTCACTCTTTCTCAGTAGAGTTGACCACATTGCTCTGGAGTCCCTTATTTAAAGTGACCTCACACATTCCCACTTCCTCACCTCTATCCATTTCCTTATGGAATCATTCACAGTAACAGATTCTGAGATGACCCTCCACCCTTGATCCTTCAATGAATCAGAGACCTGTATGCTGACAAGTCACTGTCAGGAAGGAAGCCAATGCCATCAGAGGCCCAGGCTAAGCTCTTTCACCTGAATTATCCCCAAAAGTCCTCACAACAAGTCCGTGAGGTAAAATGATTTTCTCTCTCTCCCTCCTTCCCTCCCTCCCTCCCCTTCTCTCTCATCTGTAAGAAAGGCCTTAGGAAAAAAAGAAGTCGTTCTACAACTTGCCCATCTCGCTTTTCTGTAATGCAAGTATAAGTTTACCATATGTGGTTACTATTATGTATGTTTGTATACACACATATATGCATGCCTGTATATATATATACATATATATATATACACATATATATGTATATATATATACACACACACATATATATACATATATATATAATCTGAGTATATGCATGTATACATGCAGTGTGTATATACATGTGCATGCACTTATATGTGTGTATATGCCTGTCTGTACAGACATATGCACAAATATATTGTGAACACTTTTCTATAAGGATTTCTAGCCAGTGCTCCACATCTCCATTTGTACCACTAAGACTCTCTTCGAGAACCTTCTGGAGAAGCAAAGCCTTTGAGGTGGCAGAACTCTGGCCTGGGCATGAGGAGACTGAACTTGCCCTTCTCTTTGCCCTCACGAGGACACCGACAGCCACACCGCTCAGCTGCTCACAGAGCGCAGGACCCTGTCCCAGACCATTTACATCCACGATCTCATTTAACCATCCTTGTTTGAGGAAAGAAAAGACAGATTTAGAGAGGGCAGTAACCTCAATATCCCACAGTAGTGAGTGGGGATGCCGTGATATGAGCTCAGTTCCATCGTACTTCAAAACCCACACACACTTAGCCACCGATTAGCATGTCAACATGAACCGTGTAGATGGAAATAACGTGGCCTTCTTGTTCCACAGCCACTGAGTAAATTAAATGGGCTCAGTTCTGTAATCTCTGAAGTTCTTTCAGGCTCTGAGAGTTCACAAATGTCAACAACAGGGTGTGGTTTCATGAGTTATGGTGCAACCAAACAATCAAGTTTTAAGCACTCCTTTGAACAATGTTTATATAGACATTTGATACATAGAAAAATGCTTATGCTCTAATGCAGAGTGCAAAGAGCAGGATATGTGAGCAGGGTTTATGTGTGTAGATGGTATTTCAGATGATTTTTACTTTTAGCTTTATGCATTTCTGTATTCCCCCAAATTTCTACCAGGAACATGCACAATTTTTATAATCCCTCCTATACACACATTCCAAGTCCGGGAGCCTTCTCTCCCTGACTAGATTGAGCACTTGCCAATAGGTGAGCTTCTGTGTCTCTTATCTTCCTCAGGCCTAACAAGTGCTCAGCCCCATGTGGTCCCACCACACTTGTGGTGTTATTTTTCTCCAGAAAAGAAAGGGCCATCCTGCAAGAAGCCTTGACATATGCTAACTTAATGAATTTGCTTCCATTCCAGCAGGTCAGGGATGAGGCCCCCAAGGCTGCTCTGCTCTCTGGTTCACAGGTCCTCAAGTCCAGTGTGGCAGGCTTCTTTCCATGGGGCCATGCTGGGAAATGGGGAAGATGATGCCTTTGACCCAATTCCAGCTGTGCACACAGGACCTGCTGCCAATGAACCCACAAGAAAGAAACCTACGTACTTGGTTATGGGCCAGGAGGTGACCAAAAAAACACATCTCAACAAACACATTGAGCCCATCTTATCAACAAAACCTTAGTCTATTCTGCATGTGCCCTGAATCATCTTTATCACATTAGATGCCCAGGGAAACTGTGAACTCTAAATTCCCATTTCAAAAGGCCGGCCTAACTCAAAATTTATGGTGAAAGGTGCCCAGAATAAGCAAATTCATAGAGGCAGAAAATAGATGGGTGGTTACCAGGGGGAAGAGGAGAATGAGAAGTTATCGTTTAATGGGTACAGACTTTCCATTTGGGATGATGAAAAAGTTCTAGAGATGGATGGTTGTGATGGCTGCACAACAATGTGAATGCACTTAATGCTACTGAACTCTAAACTTAAAAATGCATAAAATAGTAAATTTTATGTTATGTATATTTCCCCACGATAAAAAAATAAGTAAAATGCACCATCACCACTTAACAGTGGGAGCTCTCCAAGGCCAGAGTATACAATTTGTGTCCCAATCAACAATGAAATTAATTTTCTAAAATACTTTTTGAATTAAAATGTAATAAGCATAATAAATCATTGGGCTAATGAAAGATTCTTGCTGATTTTTATTTGGCTCAATGAAATAATTTTTAACTTTTTTTTTGTCAGTCATCTAGGCTTCTCTTGTTCTTCTTTCCAAATCTCATTTGACCCCAGGAAGCCTGTGAAAGCTCAGCCCTGCCAAGTCCCAAATTTTTATCTCTTATTCTGCCATTCCCAGGCGCCCCACACCAATGCCGCCCCCTCTCCTTGGCACCTGTGAAATCTTCAACACCCGAGGGAAGGCTCCTGGTGCTAGCTCCCAGGGCCTACCATCCACTGTCTGGGGAGAACACTCCTGTGCTCTAACGGTCCCTGTGCAGTGCTGCCAGCAGACTGCAGTTCCCTAAAAGCATGGAGCATTCTTCCACAATGTACAGATTCCCTAAAAGCTCTTGGAGAACAAGTCCAGATTAGCCCCTATCTGTTGGACATGTCATCAGGTTTGAATGAGTGGAAACAGTGGCTGTGTAATGAGATGAGACTTCTGTCCTTCAAAGTCATGGCTTGGCATATTTTTCATTGACTAACATCAATTTCAGGCACACCGGGTATGAATCCTTTTTGATGTTAAGAGAATTATGTTGTAAGGCAAAGAGCTTCTCCATTAAAAATAAAAAAAACAGTAAGTCTAACATATTATATACCGTAGTTACTGTTGTTAACCATGGCACATGGATGTGACCAAATTTCACCTCACTAATGGCTGGTCTTCCTTCAAAGTCCTGTTCTCTAGATACTCCCCACCTCCTTAACCCCAACCCCTTCTCAAAATGGGTTGGATCCATCCCACAGTACCATGACTTACCTCAAATACAGCAAGTTCTTCTGTGTTGAAATTAATTTTTTATTTTCCTACTCCCAATTCCTGGCACAAGGCTCTCTCCCTATAGTATGTGCTAAATGAATGAATGAATGTTCAACCCTGAGGAACATAACCATTATTGACACTTTATGAGCATCTATGAAGTCTCAAGCAATGTGTTAAAAAGCTTTATATTATTAAATAAGTTAATTATAGTAACAAACCAAGGCATTGTTAGATACTATCATTACTCTCGTTCTTCAAATTAGAAAATTTAACAAGTTGCTCAAAGCCACATAGCCAGAAGTCTTAAACTAGTGACTTGAAGCCCTATAGCCAGAGTTCAGGGGCCACATGCTAAACCACAATACCTATATAGCTCCCAAAAAAAGTAGAAAGAGGTATATAAGTACTGCCTTGCTCACCAAATCAGGGACATGGTCTCTGGCCTAGACCCTTTAAATCATGATACTCCCCTTTCTTTCATTACACTCCAAAATGCTAGGATCTGGAGTAATCAGATCTCAATGCAATATCAGATGAGGACAGCGGCTAATATGCCAATAACACTCAGCTGAGGGGTGAATTTCAAGCTTTGGTGGGCATGGCAGAGACAGACTAGCCGATCACTGACGCATTGCTCGTTCCTCTTGGGCACTTCCTTGCAGCTGTGTGATCCCACATGACCAGGCTCTAGGTAATGGAATGGCAGTGGGAGCCTATGCCGCTTCCAGGACCAATCCATAAGAGCCTCCCCTGGTGACCTTCCATGCGCTTTCCACTCCTGCCAGAGCACCGCAGCCCTGAAACCACATGCTGAAGATGGCAAAGCCATGAGAAGAAAGGAGCCAGACCCCCTGGAAGCCCACTTGGAAGAAAGCCCTGTATGACCAGGAATATTTGTACTTTACATATATGAGAAAGAAAGTATGTGAAGTCACTGAGAATTGAAGGTTTATCTGCTAGGCAGGAAACATCACTTTAACTAATATAGTAGGTAAACCATAGTGTGGTGGGTATGTCAAATTTGGCCTGTTTCAGCAAGTACTCCCTCTCAATAAGAAGGTTGATAATGCAGGAATTAATATCCCTCTCACTACTACCACTATTGTGGGCCAAACAACCAGTTGTCATGTTGTATCTTCCCTTCCATTAGGACCTTGATCCTGGAAAGGTTGCTTGACTTCCAGAAATAAGCCTGCTCACCCTTCTCCTTGAGCACCTCACACACATACCCGATGTTGAATAAACACATCCCTTCCCTATTTGAAAATAGAATAAGACAGGAGACTAGGACAGGTAGGCTAGTGTATTTACTAGGTTTCAATAGCCCCCTGATCCCCCAGCTGAGTCCCTGGAAGCCCATGGGGTGTGGTGGAGAGGTGTGGCCTTGAGTCCCTGTGCACTCCCCGAGCAAATCGCAAACAGCATAGAGTCCCTGTGAGAATTAAATGAAGGCACCTCTTATGGCACGGGCTTGCAGATGTGTCATTAAGTATCATTCCGGTGAAATGCCCTAGGGACAACTCCCAAAGCCCCAAGGTATCCCAACCCAAACCAAGGCAGAAACTGGTATATTTTCACATAGATGGCAGGTGGCTCATTCTCCTCTTAGTCTACTTTATGCTGACATGGGACAGCTAAAAGCTATTGCCACCAAGTCTTTGCCCAGCGCACCCTTAAAATCACTCCCCAGGTGAACCTCTGTATTGGGATGGCATTACATCTTCTGACTTGTTGAAATTAGGCCTCAGAGACTTGAACTCTAGCAATTAGTTTGGAGGACAGAGAGAGATGCTGGGGAGGAGACAAAGAAGTCATGGCAAAGTGAGCTTGAATAGGATTCTTGATGATGCCTGCTGGCTCTGCACACAGCACTGTGCTCAGGAGCTGGGATGGTCATGGAGTGGATGAACCTGGGAAGCTCACAGTCCAACTCGTTTCATGGAATCTGTCTTCCGAAGGCCCTCTGTTTTGAAGAATTGTGCCAAGTGATGTCATTTTTCAAATTAAAAAAAAAAAAAAAGGAAGGGTGGGGATTCACTGCCTGACAAAAAAAACCTTTTTTCCCATAATTTGTGAATTTACCGATGTGACGCCATTCTCAAAAATGTGCACAAATTCAACCCCAGTTAGATCCATATTTGCTTTTACTGGAGAAAACAAAACGGCACACTCTTTCCTTCGCTTCACAGCCTAGGTTCCCAACAGAAGAATCCAGCCTGGCAACATCTACTTTCTCACCTCCACTTACCCTTCAATCCACCACAATCTCATTTCCACTCACACACATAGCCCACCCCAGGCATCATGCCCAAGGTCATCACCAACTCTCTCTGCTGCTAAATCCAGTCGTCACTTATGGGACCTTATCTCACTCGCAGTCTCTGCCCATTTTCAGTCTTGGCAAACTTGTCTCTCTCTACCTGCTCCTGAACTTTTGCTGTGTCCCAAGGTTCTTCTCACTTCCTTCTCACTCTCAAGGACCTAAACACTCCAAAGTTCAACAAGTATCTACATCCTGATGACCCACCCAGCTACCCCTCTGATGGAGATCTCCCTGCTGAACTACAGGCCCTTATGTCAACTGCCAGTTACACATTTTCCCCCAACTCTTACAGAACTCACATGCAGTGAACTTACCTTTCACCTCCACCTGTTCTTCCCCCTCATCCCCAACCTCAATGACCAAATCCTTGGAGTCATCTTCTCTGCCCGCTTTCCCTTATCTCACAGAGCCAGCCAGTCACCAAGTCCTCATATAGCCCCGTCTACTGCCTCCCGTCCTGTCCTTCCTTCCTGCTCTTACCTGCAGCTCTCAGAATCCCCTCATAAATGCCTTCTCTGCTTCCGGATCACCTCCCCCCAATCCACCAGCCTATTCCTCAAACTGCTGCCAGAGAAACCTTTATATCAAAAATGCATACTTGGTCAGGTTCCACTTCTATTTCAAATCCTTCAACAGCTCCCTGACGATCTTCAGGGTTAAGTCCAAACATCTTGGTAAAGCAAACAATACCCACCGTGATCCTCCCCTTGCCTGCTCTCCAGCCTGCCTTCCCGTCACTTCCCCAAGCCCTCCTACTATAGACTTATTGAGCCAGCTTCAGCTCCCTGATAAACTGAACTCTTTCATACCTCCCTTCCTGTGCCTTTGCTTACATGGGTCCCTCCATCTAGAATGCCCGTCTAGACTCTGTTCGCTTGGTGAAATCCCAGTCAGCTTTAGAACTGAACATCAAAGGCAGCAGGTGTCAGGGGTCCAAGTTTGGCCTCTGGAGTCAAGCAGACTGGTTGCGAACCTCACCTGCTACTTATTCGGTGTGTGAGCCTAACCTCTTTGAACCTCAGTTTCTTCACCCATAAAATGGGGATAATAATAGTTCTGACCCCACTGGGTTACATGAGGATAAAGTGCAATGACGCCTGGCTAGGCAGTACTTTTGGCTGCACTGTTCTTCTTCAAAGCCCCACCTTGGCTTCCCTTCGCCTCCTTTGTTCACGCCATCCTCTGCGGAGCATCCGATGTTCGTTTCATACATACTATTGGTTTTCTCTACTTGTGGGTCTGCCTGCCTCACCAGACTATGAGCTCTCTGATGCCAGAGGTTGCATGTCTCAGGGCCTGGCACCTGGGCCTCTGGCAATGGTAGGTGTTCAACAATCTACTCAAGAATAGCACAAAATTCTGGCCATGTGGTGGTTTGAATTGTGACTGCCCTCTGTGTCTAATCACCACCAGAATTACTGCAGGAGCCTCCTTACTAGTCTTCCATCCTCCCCTTCCCACCTCTTGGGCACTACCTCCTTCCTGCTCACAAAGCTCTCAGGGATGCCTATGCCCCACAGTATAAGTCCAGTTTCCTTTACTGGGCTCATCAGTACCCCCAATACAGCTCTCGTTTCCTTGCTAAATTCAATTCCCCAAGGTATCAGGGCTCCCCTGAGGCTGCCCCTCCAATCCTTTACATCTGATCTCTGCCTTCCTCCTCCCACCCTACTCTAATCTTACCCATCCTCTGAAGCAAAGTCAGGCCCCATAGCACTAACTGAAGACCTACTACATGCTGTCTCGCATATGAGCATCAGTCTATTCAAGCAATCAAATTCAAACAATATTTGATAAGAGCTGCAATAGAGGTGGGTACCAAGATGTGTGGGCACGGAGACGGGAGACGATATGACTGACATCCAGGAGAGAAGCTCATAAAAGAAGTGGCACCAGAGCCGGATCTTAGGGAATGAGCTGGAGTTTTCAGATACAAATCTTCCCCAACCCTTAGTGACATTTTTTTCCCCATGTATCCTTTTAACTCCTGGAGTCTATGCCAGGGGTCACCAAATCTGGCTCTACAGCAGATTCACCAGGAATTGTCCAAAAAGGCCGCTTCCTGGGCCCACTCTCAAAGAGAATCTCTGCAGGCTGAGGTCTGAGGGGGAATTCTGTGGACTAGCTCGATTTGGGGATCACTTGTCACATTCAATTCCATTCATTCCATTTCCTGAGGACCTACATTGGGCCCGGGATCTCGTGTGGCACTGCAGGTACCAGGTGAACGAGCACCGTCTCTCCCAGGTTCTGAGAAACTGCCATCTGGTAGAGAGATCAAGAGTTATAACACTGAAGTCATACAGGGCATAGACCACACTATTTGGCACTTCATTTAGCCTCGAACTCAAGCCATTTTTTGGGCATCAATCTTGTCTGGGCAACTAATATATAAACTTCTTGAGGGAAAGCCTAGTGTCTTTTGTTTCTTTCTATTTCTTGGAGTAGTCAGCTCAGTTCTGCATGAGCATTTGGTATTTAATCAATATTTAAAATTCAAATAATTCAACTTTACGAACTGTGTCCCTTTTTTACTAATTTACCCATTAACAAGTTGTCTACTGATTTTTATCTTTATAATTTCAGTGCCAGAGTGATGTCTGCTCCTAGTAGGTAGTTAGTACGAGTTGGTTAAATGAATGTTTATTAGTGAAAACCTGTTTCATGAGGGATGGAACAACTTATGTTGTACCACTTCTAGAGTTTACTTAAGACTTCTAAATTTTCCTTTGAATTATAGACCTTTAATTTCAGGATTAGTTCCCTGACATGCAATTATACAGGCTTTGTTGTTTATATGTCATTGCTGTTTAATGTTATTAGCGTTGTAAGTAATATCTTTCTGGATCTCAGCAGTCAGATGGCTTCTGTGTGGGGGTCCCCGGGGCAGGAGAAGGGGTGATGCTTATCCATTCCTTCCATTAAGGGACCCCCATCAAGCCAGCAGTCCAGCCGGCCATGCCCTTCAATCCAACCTCCACCCAAGAGCGTGTAAACTGCCTTTATGAGCAGGTGTGTGCACCTGCATGAGCAGGTAAACCCTGCCTGAGTCAGAAAAGCGTCATGGGCTGTTCAAAGCCTACCAATGTGTCGACATACTCAAGAATCCAGGATCTATGATTTCAGTATAAAATCCCCTACGCTGCTGAGAAGCGACATGGCAAAGCAAGGACAACCATCTGGAGGTTCCTGGGAGACACGTCCAAGCATGGGACATTCAGCCAAATGGGGGTGGGTGGGGCAAGCCGAGAGGGACAGCAGAATGGACTCTACCCTGCTTTCGCTGGGGCGACATTCTCAGCAGTTTGCTGATGTTATTGTTATTTGTTTGTTTGTTTGTTTGTTTGTATGTTTGTTTAAAGCCCCCAACCAGGACCCAAAGTCTTGATGAGGAGAATTTCTGGATGTGGATCAGAGATGCTATGGCTCTCCCTCCAGGCCCCCAGCCCCAGATATGGGAGATCTGCAACTTCCTTTGCACCAAGAGCCAGAGGGGTCTTTCCTAGGGTGCATGTTGGGTGCTGGACAGCTTGCAGGCAGCTCAGCCTGAGATTTGTTCACTTTGATTTGCTCTGCTGTAAAATGGAAGGATTTGCTTGCAGGTTATTTATTTGTTCATATATTCATCCCCCAGATACTGATTACCATGTGCCAGGCAGTGTGCTAAATGAACACAGCTTAACGGTTATCGGATACAACTTGGAAGTGACCAGGCCAGAAACTAAGCAAAACGGCTCTGTGAAAGCATATTTCACTTCACCAGGACCCGCCGGAGGGGATCTCTGCCCATGCCGAATATGTTGACATTTGGAGGAAGTTCAGAGGTCTGAACAGAAGTGAGAGAACAAGACAGTTTGGGCCACTTCTTTATTGTGCAGAGGAACCGAAGACTCCTGGAACTACTTTCCCCAAAGCTCTATGAAACCAATTAAAATTCCAGACAGTAAATACAGAAAAGCCTCTCTGATAAGACATGGGAGAACCAGTACCTAAAATACACTCGGCTGCTGAACTCCTTTCTGAGGAGACTGTCGGCTTGACAGGCTGCACTTCACATTCCAGGACTGGCGTACAAGCACTGGGGGTGGACAGTCCTGTCGCACTGCCTATTGGTAACGGCCATAAGGTTGGCACTGAGGGCAGTGTGGACCTGTGTGGGAGGGAGCAGAGGTCTGAGAACGAAGATGCCTAGCTCTCTAAGTGACACTCAAAGGCCATGCTCCTGTGAGCTCAGAGATGCTTGAACAAGTACTCTAAGACCAGTGACTGCCTTGACCATTTCCCCATTCAGTGAGTCAAAACTGATCCAAACCCCAACAGACTGCAGCCCTAGGGGAGAGGATGGTAGAAGGTGTGACCAAGCTAGTGAATTTTCTGTGGAGGTTAGGGAGACAGTCTCCCACCATCCCTACGTAATAAATTTGTGTCGGCTGAATGAAGATGCTGAACTGTCCTCCAGGTGTTTGGGCTAATATTCTGAAAAACACATTCATGAAAATAAACAGGAGCTGTCCCCAAAAGGATTTTCTCTCTTTCTCTTTATTTCTCATAAAGAGATAAAACTCAGGGGCTACGAGAGATGGACTGTGATACGAGACCGAGAAAACCCTCGACTCTAAATCACTCTCCTGGTTTTTGTTCTTCTCCTCTCTCCAGGAAGGACAAGTCAAGCTCAAAGCTCAGTTTCCAAAACTGATTTCCTGGGGCAGATCTCAGCAAGGAATTCACTCCAAATGAGAAGGACAAAAGTTCCTGGGGGGCTCTCTCTCTTCCTTCACCATTACTTTCCCACTCTAAAGACCTGATATTTTTAAAGAGTCTGGCTCGTCCTTGTGGCAAATAATCTACTTCCTCGATACTTTTGCCTTGCAAATATCCTTAAAAACAGCTCTGTTTTCTCATTGGTCTTTATTTTTAAGTAGCCTTCTTACCCCACACCCTCGGCTTCTACAGAATTATTGTGTGTCCCTGTCTGGAACACAAAACCCTCCCTGGAGGAACAGTCTGCACATGAACTCACAAGGGTGTTTGCTATCAGCTTATTTGGCAAGAGGAATCTGAGACATTTTAAATATGAACTGGCAGTGTGGCCTGTCCCACCCCGATGCCTTAGCCCCATCAATAAACACTTCTACTGGTACGCAAGGCACAAAATGTAGAAAACGAACACAAACTGTCTGAAAACAAGCCCCACCCACATTTCTACAGGGAAAAGTACTTCAGGTGCCTGGAGAATTCTATCTGGAGAATCTTTGCTGGTCTCTACTGATGTTTCTTTCAAAGACTGTCACATAATTAGCTTTTTACAAAGCCTCTGACAGTCAGGCTCCAAATTCCCCTTCCTGCCCCAGCCCCAGCTTCTCTCTCAACTGAATGTTCCATTTCTTCTACCCTCTGCTGAGAGGAAAACACGCACATAACTCCTCCTTACTTCCAAATGCCTAAACGAGTCTTTTCACACCACCGTGTCTTTTACTTGAAAAATCCTCTGCTTCCTTCTCTGCTTAGCAATCTCCTATTAATCCTTCAATACGAGTACCACAGCACCTGCTTGGTGCAGTGTTTCCTGTACGATGCACTCTTCTCAGAGTGCTTCCGGAGCACTTGCCGTGTCTCCCTGTGACAATGCTTAGAACAATGACTGTGACTCTGCACACGTCTGTCCTGCAGCCAGGCCAGGCCACAAAAACCTGGGAATAAAGGAACTAAGGAACTAGAACGTTTTCACCTTTGCATCCCCACACTCAAGGGTTTGGCTTAATCGATAATGCCTTAATCAATACCTGGCCCACTCAGGCCCAGCTCTCCCTTCTCTGTGTGAAATGTGGCATGAGAAAAGGCTTGAAAGTCAGACACCTTGCATCTTGTGGGACATAGACAAGTTATTTAACCTGTACCTGCTTCAGTTTTCTCCTCAATACAATAAGTAGCTATATGCCCACCTCTCAGAGGGCTGCCATGAGAAACGAACGAGGCAAAATATGTCAACCCAGTGCCTACCCAATGGGAAGAGCTCAAGATACATTTCCCTGAGCCCCGTAGGAAATGCTGAGCCAAATGGAGCCCTACAGAAAAAAAAGTGAATGGCTTCCATCTGGTTCACATGCCTTCAACACAGTGATGGGATGGCCAGCCTCTAACCCCAAAGAGCCCTCTCTCAAAGCAAGGGAGAGTGAAGGCTGCACTCAATCCTTGCCCTTAGCTTCAGAGTCTCAGAATGAGGCCTGTTTAACAACAAAGGCTGGGCCATTGCATCCTTTGTTTCCTGTCTTGAATTAATCTTTCACCCCGGGACATACCATAAAACAGAATAATGCTGACTCAACAGTGTGAAGTCACTACGTGCAAGTCAAGCAGCCTGCACACGAGAAGCCTCAACCTCTCCATGATGCTGCACCCAAGTTTTATTAAGCCTCAATAAACAATGAGTTGGGAGCAGTGGGGCCCTGCTAACACCTAAGACAATCGAGTTCAGGGTCAAAGAGAGGATTGGAAAGTGTGATAGCTGAACCCACGTGAGGAGGCAACTTGGCACTGGGGAAAGAATCATTTCATACAATAGTTATGATTCCCTTGGCTGCGAATCAGGAGACTTGAGTGCTATCTCAGTTCTACCACTAACTTGCTTTATGGATTTGGTTAAGTCATGTCTCTGGATCTCTGTTTCTTTACCCACAAAACAGGAGAGTTAGATTAGATGATTCGTAAGTTCTTTCCAGGTTTAATGCTCTTAGATTATAAATCTTATAGATTTACCTTCCTCAGCCTTTCCCATTTCTGTGTTAGTTGTCTGTCTGAGACATCACTTAGCTCCCACTGAGCAGCCTTCTACCAGTGCTATGGCCTTTATTGCACCAGGGTGTCTGGTCACCCCTGAGTGCAAAGCCTGGCCAGGGAAGAAGATAAATTTGGGGCCACAGTCTTAAGAACTTATCTAGTAACTTTTGTTTAAGCAAATCAACAGGGTCCAGGTACCTTGGGGGCATTGAGAGCTTGGATATCCCAATGTGGATGAAAAAGATGTTCGAAAAAGAGGTTCTGAGGAAAGTAACTTCACAGGGTGATCTGATCATGAATTCCTAACTGGGTAGGTCGGGGTGAGTAGTCACGCCCTAGGTATATAACTTCTTTAGTAAAAGGCTTATCTTTTCCTTAAGCAAGCCCTGCCCATTGCTTCTGTGCATCCAGGTTAACACACCTTTGAAATGCCCCTTTTCAGACCCCTCCTTCTAAAGTACGACCACTCTCAAGAGAACACATAATTTTCACTAGCCTGTAATCCAACCCCCTTGCTTTCTCCCACCTTCAAGTAATCTTTCTTATTTCCTTCCTTAATTCCAAATGCATCAAAGAAGCTGCAAACTGTCATTTCTTCAGAGTATTTGTCTCTGTCTGTTGAGAGCTTGCTTCCTGGCATATCCTCTATCTGGTTCAAATAGATTTTTATAATAATTCTCAAAAGGTTTGAACATTCTTATATTGACACCAACAACCCCTAAACATCTGCATTGGCTTCTTTCCACTCAAGGATTTCCCCCACTCCCCTCCTATACTAACCTATAACCTGGTAGGTCCCCAAATACTCTTTCAAAACGTTAGACTTGTCCCCATGCTGCTTGGTAGGAGACTAAAGTAGCAACGGGCAGTTTTTATCAGCACTCTGTCATATCTCAGGGTGCAACAGGGGAGAGGTGGCAAAGCTACAAAGGCCAGGAGCAAAGTGCTTACAGAAGCAAACTCTGACCACGTGAGGGGGAGGTGACCGGGAAGACAGTGCTAATCATGAGGACAGACAGAGTTGGCACTGAGAACCATAGACATCTAAGAGGTTGCTTTAAGATACCACGACCCTCTGTGCCCCTCTTATTACCTTAATAAGAAGTCTGAGGGCTGCTAAAGCTCTGTGACTGGTCCAAGGCCATACAGCTAAACCCTGAACAACCAATACTAGAACGTGGGCCTTTGGTCCCAGCCGCCTCTTTTCTCACTTTGTTGACCCAAGAATCTAATTAGGTTGCTCTAATGACACCAGCTGAATCCCCAGCAGACTCTAAACAACATGGCCCAAGTATCACTTAGGGAAAGAACAGGCCTAGCAGATATTTTGATAAGTGCCTCCTCTACCCCATGCATGGTGCACTTATTCTTTCTCCAGCCCTCACCGCAAAATCTTGGGGAAGAGGTCAGGAAGAAGGGAGGGGTGGGCTTTCTGTCCTTACAAAACCCTAAATATCTAAGATAACCCACAACGACTCTCTTCCTCCATCTGGAAGAGGCTAGTGGAGAAGAGTGGCAAGAGGGGATCGAATTAACTCACTGGGTGTCTGACCTAATTAGGCCAAGAGTATCCATCGTGGGCAGTTAGATGGGTCATCTGCAGGTTTATGACAACAAGCAATAAGCTCTGCTTCTGCCAGAGACCTTTCAAAGATCAGTGTTGGACAGATCATCTCAGCATCAGGAGCAGGAAGCTCTAAGTAAAAGATTTAAGGAATTAATTATTTAGTGTGCATGACCCAGTTCCCGGAGGTGAGGCTGGGTGAGAGGAGAACTCATCAGTTCCTTATCATGGCAAGAAATTCAAATGCTTCACAGAGTAGTGTCCCCTTGCTGCCAAAGAGGATCATTTTATGGTTTAAGTATGGCAAAACAAAACAAACAAAAAAAATGGCAAATAGAATAGCCAAAGTTCACTCATTTAACAAATATTTACTGAGCTCCTCGTATGTCCCAAGTCCTTGCAGAATTTACATACGGTTGAAGCACAGGAGAGTAGAAAGATCACAGAATTTATAAACAAGAGACCTGGGCTATGTCCCCGCTCAGCCCTCAGGCAGCTACATTACCTGGGCAGGTTATAGCCTAAGTCAAATTTCTCATCTGTAAAACGGGAGTAAACCCACCTGCCTTATTATGAAGATGAAACGATCTTTATAAATGTAAATTGCAATATAAACATAAGATGTGAACAATAATGCTGTACCACTGCACACTTTTCCTGCCCTAGAGAAGTTTATAACCTGGCCGTATTTAGAAAAATAATCCAAAGTACCTATTTGGCAAACATCACATTCTCTGTAATTTGTGCAAATTGTATGTTTCAACCTGCCAGTGGAGATGGAGCCTGCAGTCAGTCCCAGCCCCTCTCTGTCTGGATTCCCAAGAAGTTGCAGAGTAAAAATGGAATGAGTGGCCAGCACCTACCTGGCCTTGTATGCAGCCTGGAATGAATGAAGGACCAGGAGAGCTCCAAAATTCAAATGGGCTTAAAGGATCAACTGGAAGTGTGGTCAATAAGAAAAAAACACAACAAAAATCCCCTTGAGTACAATAGGGATAAGCCAGTAGGAAATGCACACGCTTTCCTCCCTATACACACTGGAGACCATGATGGGATTCACTGTCCGTTGCCTGACCCTCCTCCTTGGACATACTCCTTTCCTCTTGGTCCAGTCAACCCTTCTCGTTCTGTTGGCCAGGACTCTCGACACAGACTCCTTGCCCACCATGGATCCTCAGCACCCACCAGACCAGCCTCTAAATGCCCAGACATGCCTGCCTGCTGACTGCCACCATGCTCCGGCCCTTGGGTTGTGCCCAAGGTGCTCCCCTCAACCTCTGCTCTCCCTCCTCCCTCCACCAAGGCTCTGCCTGGAAGGGAAGCTCTTGGAGGGCACATTTCTACATTCCCTCTAACTCAGGGCATTCACTAAGTGCTTTACCTCCTGTCACTGCAGAATGCTGGTCCCCAAATGTTCTCTGATGGCTGTATACAGAAGAGAGGCAGAGGATGGGGAGGAGGAGTGGAAAAAAAATGCTAGACAGGAAGTCCAGGGCCTGCGTTTCAATTCTCCATTTGGCATCAGTTAGCTATGTAATCTTGAAAAAGTATCCTCAGGCCAGGTCTCAGTTTCCCTAGCTGGTAATGAGGGGTTTGCTCTAAATTATCTCTTGGGTTCTCTGTAATTATAAAATTTGGTATTACAGAAACAAGACTAGCATTGGCCACAGGAGATATGGGTCCTGGTCTTTATATTAGGCTATAGCCTGGGACAACTTAGCTGACTGCTCAGACCTCAATCTTTACGTCTATTAAATAAGTGAGAATGTGACCACCCCTCCCGGAGTGCAAAGCTCCCATGAGACACTGAGATAGAACTTCTGGAGCCATAAGCCCTGAATAAACCCGGGATTTGTATTCGAGTCAATAAGCAGCTGTTGATCCCCTGCCATGTGCCCGGTCCTGTGCCGCCGGGATGGCGCTGCCCATCTCAGACAGGAAGGTTGGAGGACAGGTGCTTGCCCTCGAGGCTCCCATAGCTGGCGGGTGAGACAGACAAGTGAACAAACCTTAATTCAGCCAGTGCTGTGTAAGAGGTCTGAACAAAGCGCTATGGGAGTATAGAGAAGGAGGAAGTGCCAATTTTGCCTGGGGAAGTGAGGGAAGCATCTCAAAGGGAACAACAGCATGGCCCAGATATAAAGCTGTTCCCGGAGTTGGGGGACTGGAGCCTGGACAGGGAGGGGAGGCAGCAAACACGCTGGAATATGAATCTGAGATCAGACTAGAGGGAGCCTGGAAGGCCAACAGCAGAGTGGCTGTCAGACAGGTATTCAAGGAAGATCTCTTATGATAGTTCATGAGGGTGACTGTGCAAAAACAAGTCACTACTGCCTATAACTTAGCCTTCTATACCCTAAGCCTCCAAGGATCTGCTGAATCTACGGGAAGATGTAAACAGGTTTGTTCTCATCAGAATGAAACCCAAGCAGAGAAAGATGCTGCAATCACATTTTCAAATCTTGGACAAATGTGCTACAGTGCTCTGAAGTCACTCCCTACAGAAGCTGCTCAGCCAGATTCTTGCCTTGGCACAGATCAAGGCTGGCAGGAGACTAAAACTTCATCAGAGCTGGGACCGGAGTCAAGACAGCTGGGCTGCTGGTGTTAGAAGAACAGGGGACAGAGATCCCACCCACCCAAAGACCACTGAGTTAGTCCGGTCTTTCATGTCCCTAAACAAATCTCAATCTCTCTTCCTGCCTCCCTCCCTCCTCTGACAACATGGGAGGGCTGTGCAAAGGTGGCAGGCAAAGACAGAGGGCTTTCACTAGCCATCGATTCTCTAAATGGGCTTACATTCGCTTAGGCTTGAAGAAAGAGTATAAGCACCCCTACACTTTCCAAAGTCTGAAGCCAGCCCCCCCAAGAATGACTCAATGGCATAAAAGAGATCCACCACTGTGACTTACTCACTTGATTCTTAGGCATCGCAGTGACTAAAGTCACCTCCTTCCAGGACGAGCCTCGCACAGATTGCCATGTCCCTTTAAAAACAAAAGCCCAACGATGAATGTCAGTTACTTTATCTTACATTGCAGCTTCGGATCTTCTCCCTGCCAAGAGGGCCCACGTGCCTGTGCCCTTTGCCCCTTTACCCAATGGGAGGAAATAAACAGAGAATTTCTCCCTGTGCTCCTCTGTGTGAAGAAAGGAACTGAGATGGTCAAATAAATTCTGTTGTCTGCCACTGTCTGGGTACCCTAAAGGCTTATCACACCTCTGCACAAAGGCTTGCAGAGAAAGTAAGAAGGATCTGGAAAAAAATGCTTTAGGTGCTTTAGTAGAAACAACAACAAAAAATGCCAGAATTTCTAAGCTTAGGACATAGTAAATTAAGCTGATGTAAAAATCTCATAATAAGTCACAAATATGAAATTTGTCACATTTCCTAAGGTGGAAAGGTCTAAAATGCAAAAAAAAAAAAAAAAAAAAGGAAGCTATCAAAGTGGACCATTTGATTGGGCTGAGTTTCCTAAACAAATTAGTATTTTGACTTCCGATGACTACCCAAATGATTTGGTTACATCCTACTACCTCTGCAGAAAGTGCCTCTACACCTGTTTGGAAAATGGAGCCCAGAGTTACAAGGCATTTCTAAGGATTTACTTTCACAATTCTAAATTTCTAAGAGGTAGTCTCAAGAAGACAAAACTAACATAGATGTGGAATTTGAGATCTGCAAGAGGCAATACCCATTCCCCTTGGACACACACGCTCTGCTTCAGCAGGGCAGTAGGCCCACTTGCCCACATAAACACACAACTGTTCTAACACACAAAGACCTGTGTTTAGAGCATTGGGGGATGGGACTCACTGTTCAGAATTCTCAGGCTATTCATAGGACAGAAGCTACTGTGTACTGAGCACTGGCCACACATGGAATGGCCACTGTTAGAGATTAGACGTACTTTGTCCCCATGGCTCCTCACAGACAGGAACGGAGGCTCAGAGAGCAGAACGCATGTGCCAAGGCCCCATGGCATGGCGGGATTGGAGCCTGGGTCTGGTTGACCCGTGCTCATGGTTATCCCACCACACTGAGGCGAGAGGTATGCTAGCTCTGATGGGCCTGGACACCCCATGAGCTGCCTGGCAGGCTCCGAGGGCAGCCACCTGAGCAGGAGCTGCCATCATCTCTGTCATCATCATCATTATCAAGCCACACCTTTCCAGCCTGTGGCAGCTGACAAACAGGCTCGCCTGCTTTGGCTACATTCTATCAACCTGAGCTATATAGGCACCGTGTAGTCTAGAGCCAAAAGACAGAGAGGTTGGAAGCCTCCACTTATCTGTCCCTGTTTCTCGAAAGAAGCTTCTGGATACAGTGGATGGGGATGCTGGACATCCTGGCCTAGAACTCTATCATCGGTTTAACCAGGTTTGAGAACCAGGAACCTCCCTATGCTCCCTAGATCTCAGGAACAGAAGCCCCTAACCACCTGGGGACATTGCTGAGACCAGCAGCATGGAAATGCTGTTTCTGCTTGAGTTGTCTGCATGGTGTGCAGGAGGCCATTTCTGGACCAGTCTACAAGGTCAGATTCCCACACAGGCCTGAGAATACTGTGATTCAACCACTCCAAGAACCAACTCATACCCTCTGTCTGACCAACTTCGAGCTCCACTAAACCAGAAGGTCCTAGGGCCCAGAACCATCCCTCCCCTAGAGGAGCCTAGAGGCAATACCCATACCCCCTTGGACACACATGCTCTGCTTCAGCAGGGCAGTAGACCCACTTGCCCACCTAAACACACAACTGTTCTCTGTAATACACAAAGACCTGCGTTTAGAGCACTGGGGGATGGGACTCACTGTTCCGAATTCTCAGACTATTTATGGGAGAGAAGCTACTGTGTATTGAGCACTGGCCACGCATGGAACGACCACTGTTAGAGCCTAGACGTACTTTGTCTCCATGGCTCATCTGTAAAATGAAAAGCTTGACCTAATTTGTGATTTCCTCACCAAGGATCCCTTCTCGTTGCCCACCTCCATGGGTCTGACTTGTAGAAACACCTATAAAACTAGTCGGTCCTTTCGCGGAAGGACTAATCTATGTGCAGGCATTGTGATGGGTGGTTTGCATGAGCTATCGCAGATAATCTTCCCAGCAACCCCATGAGGCAGGTAGTACAGTAACGCCACAGAGGAGGAAAACCGAGGCATGATACAGCCAAGTGCTCCTTTCCTTGTAGACTCAATCAGCATTAGCCACAGAAGCCTGGGACTCACAGCCAATCTGGCCTGAGTCCATGCCCATGCTCACTCCCTGATACAATGTTTCCCTTTGTAATTAATCAGAATGAAAAAACAAGTCTCCTTTTGGACTTTGCCATCATGCCAGTTCTAAACAAAAAAGCACGAGGTCTCCAGGCCCTTGTGGGCCTGACTTGGGCAATGCAGGAAAGGTTTCCTATGAGCCCGAGTGGCTTCAGGGAATCCCGAGAAACATGAAAATAACTCAGGGAGCTTCCTCTCTGCTGTTCTCCAAGTATAGCTCCACAGAGATGAGGTCTTTACTAAAAGACCCCAAGCACTTGGAACAGGGCTTGGCACCAGTGGGCACTCCATCAACATTTGATGAGTGGAGGAATGAAGAAATCTAGAGTTTAGACACAGTCAAAGCTTATTCAAGACCCTTTGGTGAGTTAGTGTGAGACACACCAAGACCAGCTAAGAACCGCAAAGCTGGTCCCTCAGCAGTATGCATGGAGCAGGGGTGCCCATGCCCCAAGCTCTAGACAAAGGATGAAGGCTCAGATACTGAGCCGGGTCTGTTCTTTGTCTCAATCACCAAGGGAGCTTCTGATAGAGAAAGAGAAGTGTCTGAATGCAAAGGCTGTTCAGAGAACTGATCCTGAACTCAGGCCCTGGAATCAGGAAAACCTGGCTTCCTATCCTAGTCTGTCACTTTAACTGAGTCAGGTGGACCCCAGGCAAGTCACCTAATTTCCATGGGCCTGTTTGTTTCTTATCTAAAAATAGGGATAATGTTAGTGCCTACTCCATAGGGCTGTTCTGAAGATGGAAATAAGATAATGCTGTAAAGGCCATACATAGCCCAGTGTGTATAGTTCAGAGTAAGTTCTTGGAGCTGATATCTGTTGTTATTGTCCACGTCAGAATGGGTGGTTAAGAGTTCTCTGCTTGGGTTCGATCCCAGCTCTTCTGCTAGCTTAGCTATGTGACCTTGGGCAAATTGCTTAACCCCTCTGTGCCTTAGCTTCCTGGTACATAAAATGGAGTTGATTGTGAAGATGAAAAACACTTGCATGGGTAAAGAATTAGAAAAATGGCACAAAGCAAGCACTCGATAAAAGTTAGTATTACTCTTACTTATTAATATTACTAGTGCCTTTCTCCCTTTGTTCTGATAATAGATTCTGCCCCATCTTCTACTCCCATCTTCTACTTCTGTGACAAAAAGGTGAGCATGGGACTCAAGATAGGTTCATCGGAGTGTCTCTCCTCCTTAGCCACAGTTATGGGTACAAACGGTGTGCACATGCTCCAAGCTGCACCAAGTTCTAAAGTGAAAAATCTTAGGGGAGGCCTGGTTCTCTTGAGATGGGTGGAGAGCTATATGAGGTCCGCTGGGAGCTGTCTGCATCCATGGGCCGCTGAGCAGGGGTGCTGGTCCAGGGATGCTGAGGCCACTTGCTCTCTTCCTGGGGCTGGATTCTGCAGCTCCTCCTTTGAGTCTCTCAGCCTCCCCTAGAACCTTACAAGGTATCCCATTTTTTGCTTAAGCTCATTCAAGTTGGGTTCCTGTCACTTGAAACCAAAAGAGTTCCGACCAACAGCAGCACTCGATGATTACTGCTTTATCATCACAAAATCCCACCCAGCAAGGAAAGCGAGCCTGCACACTCAATGAGACCCAGGCAGCCAGGGAAAAGCAAACATGTGCAGCCAAGTGTTTCACAAACCGAAGTCAGAAGAGGCCACTGCAAGCCCCCGGGCCAACGACCTTCTTGGGAGAGGAAGATGCTGGAACCAAAACTGAACAGCCCAGTCCTGCGGTCCCTGGCTGGGAACCCGGCCTCAGACATGGGTCTGCATTGCCATGAGCATTAGGGAAGGGGAAGAAGAGAAAGGAGACTGGAGCTGATTTTCAATAACTTCGCAGTGGCAGAGTCAAAAATCCTGGCAGCTGCTTGAAACAACTCTATTTAGAGGAGGAAGGAGGGTGCGTAAGGGAAGAGAAATTGCCTTGTCTGAGCCCTTAAATGTGTGTCAGACTCTTTCACTGGTACGATCGCATCTAACCTTCACCGCAGTCCTAGGAGCTGGGTGCTCATCCAACCTACTTTCCAGGTGAGGAAACTGAGGCTCAGAGAGTTCAATAATTTGCCAAGGTCACACCGCTAGTAACCTATACCTGGTCCGCCTGTCATGCTGCCTCCCCAGCACACTCTGATCCTAAGCCTGAGGCCTCCTCCTCACACAGGCATGTCTGCTGTCATTCACGCCTGTGCTCAGACCTGCCCAAGGGAGATGGGGATATACAACTGCCCCCTCATTTACAACTGGCTCTCCACCCCACCCAGAGGCAGCCTCCAGAGGAAGGGACAGGCAGCATCGTGGATACCTTGGTGCATCCTTGGGCATGTTTCCTTCTCTGAACATTGGTTATTTTAATCTCCAAGAGTATCAGTGCAATATTAATGATATGGCACTTATCATGGGTTTTAAATGAGATATGCCTGTCAGAACCCCATGGAGAGTTTCTGTTTTGTTTGTTTGTTTGTTTTTGCTTATTTCTCAGACAGCTTTCCCAAGAGATTCTGACTTAACAGGTATAATCATAATGCCTAACACATAGCAGTGTGCTAAACAATGTTATCTTTGCTTTGTCTCATTTTCTAGCCACCTATTGGGCCAGCACCCAAAGATAGTTTATTCTTGTACCTTCAGGCCTTCTAATAGCACCCTCTCATCTCCCTCAAGGAAAAGCAGTTCCACCTTCAGATGTGTTTTAAAGTAGGGGTCCTGTATGGGCCACACAGCAGGAGGTGAGCAGCAGGGGAGTGAGCAAAGCTTCATCTATGTTTGCAGCCGCTCCCCAGTGCTAGTGTCACCGCCTCAGCTCCACCTCAGATCATCAGGCATTAGATTCTCATAGGAGCACCGGTCTCTGGTGTTAAAAACGTTGAGGATTGCTGTTTTAAAGGGTTTTAGAGAAACAGAAACAAAAATAAACCCCTGGCCTGCTAACAAAAACAAAGAACCAAACCATACTGATTGCCTCCCCATCTCCTGTGACATTAGCATGGGGTGAACATATGAGTACATAGGTCCCTGGGAATCCACACTAAGGTCTGCACAGGCATAAACTAAATAACTGGTGTGGTAAGGACTCTGCAGACACAAACCTGAGCTGGTACAAAAGAAGACTCGGCCAGAGAAGGAAGTGGCAGCTTCCAACATTTGATGGAGAATAACTGGAAATCATGATCTGAAACAATGTGAAATCATCTTGACCACAATAATGTCAAGAGCAGCCACCTTTGGCAGGGAGTGGCCTGTACCTCTGGTCCTGGGGAAGTTCAGTAAGCTCCTCACTGACCCCACAGGACACACACAATGCCACACGTTACCCAGAGCTTGCCTGCCAATTCCTGGCTTTTCTCTTCGTTTCCCACCAATCAGGTTCAGGCAGTGGCTGCCCCAGTCATGGGTGATTGTCCAGATAGGTATTTTCCTTACTTTTCTTTTTCTTTGCATAGCTTTATGCTCTGAAATGAAAGAGAGAGACAGAGAAAGAGAGACAGAGACAGACACACACACGCAGAGGGAGAGAGAGAAAAAAGAGAGAGAGGACCTGGCTGATTTCCCCTCCGGGCATGATCTAGTTTTGTGCTCCTTGGGTGAATGCAATGCTGGTGCCATGCTGCCCAGCACTGCCTGGTGTTGGAGTTGTGTGCAGTACTCTGCCAGGGATCCATAGGCAAGCTGGATTAGCTTGAAATCTGAAAGGGGATGGAATGCTCAAGGGGTCTCGTTTTCTGCTCCCCCGATTCCCCTACAGCTTGGTTCTCCTTAAATCAGCAAAGAAAGATTATTCACTAAGCATTTGCTGAGTGTCTTGACTAGGACTGTGAAGAATACCAGAAAGCATTGGAACAGGGGCCTGGACTTGGGAAGAAGAGGCAGTGGAAGAAGACCAGCCAGGGCCTGGACTTGAATGCCAGCCTTACTGCCTACCCCATCCTCAGATCTTGGACAAGTCATTTCTGCACTGAGGCTTGTTTGCTCCCCTTCGGGGGATGATATCTACCTTATAAAGCTAGGGTGTGAATTAAATAAGACAATATATGTCCAAGAATAGTCAAAGCTGCCCACATGCTAGCCATTTATTATGAGCCAGGAACTGTATGCTAAGTGCTTTGTGTTGCATGGATTATTTCACCAGATCCTTACAACTTCCCTGTGAGACAGGCATCATATCTTCAAGTTCAAATGAGGAAACTGAGACTCAGAGAAATCAAAACACCTACCCAAAGTCACGCAGCTCATAAGGATCAGAGCTGGTTTGTACACCCAGGCCAGTCAGGCTCCACTGTTCTAATCTTTGCTCTGCTGCTTGCTATCTGGTAGGTGCTCAAAACATGTTACATAACATGTAAATGCTGAGCTGGTGGGGGCTGCTGGCTCTCCACCCAGAAGGCATACGGAGAAAAGAGAGGGCGTTTAGGCTGAGAGAGTTTAGGAAGCCTTTCCGAAGCAGGAAGGGCTGAATCTCAGTCCTGCAGGATGAGGATGGATAAAAGCAAAAGAGAAAGGAAGCACCGCATACTGGAAAAACCAAAGACAGAGAGGGAAGCAGGGGTGACCCAGGCAGGCAAGCAGAGAATGGCAGCAGAGCCCGGCCAGGCTGGAGGAGAGAAGGGATAACTGGTTTGAATGAGAGATGGGCCATCTGAGCCATTATCTTGCCATCTTTCTCACCTCCTCCCCAGAGATGCTCCTGTGTCTGCAACTTTGGTTATGTAATAACCATGGAGGGATCAAGAACCAGACTGAAAAGGCCCAACAGCCCCTCGACCCCCCACAGCAGGCTTAAAACCCAACTCGATGAGCAGGGATTTTTTGCCAGCTCCCAGCCTGCACTGCTGTGCTGAGCTGCCAGGCCCAGATTCTGGAGAAGCCCTGAGATGCCAGGAACCTGCATGCTGCCCTATACATTAAAGCATCACCAGCATCACCCTGGCATTCAAGATTCCCAGCAAGGAAAAGATGTAAAAATGAGGCCTTAGGGTATGAGCTCTTCATGGCCAGGTCCCTATCTCACGGGACTTCACATTCCTCACACCTGCTGGGACACTATAGGTACTTCTTTAATAACTTCTTATTGAGCTGAGCTACACAGAAGATTCTTCTACTTATCCCTGGAGCTTGATAAGTCTGAATTAAAGTCCACCTGGAGCACGTGATTTAGTGTTACCTTGGCTGGAAGGATCGTTTGCCTGTTTGCCTCCTGGAGAGGAAGTGTTCCCACCTTCCGCGGTCTCTGCTCTATACTCCCCAGCAGCCCCTGCAACCTGGACGTGGTTCTGGGCCTCATACCTAGTGCCTGCCCCTCCTCCTGGGTGAAGCTGAGGATGCCAAGCCCCTCCACCTTCAGTCGTAGTTTCCTCCAGGGCATGGCTGTGCTCAGGCCCTATTCCAAATGCTTAAAGCTACAATGCCCTCCCCACTGTCTCTGCTCCCCACAAAGGCCAGAGCACAGAGTCCCAGGCCTCAGACTCATGGAGAAGAGAACATGGGACTAGGGATGATTTAAGCAACTCTCATCATTGGCTCACTTTAAGTCCACCATCATGTGCTTTTTCCATAGTAACAGGGCTTGGAGGAGGATAAAAGCAGAACTGTATAAAGATCTTTTGGTCACATGATCTCCTCTCAACCCTCTTCAGGAAAAAGGCAAAGGGGAAATGATGAAAAGGCTTTGGAGGGATGGTCAATCTAAGCCTCCAGACCAAGGCTTCCTGAGATGGGCAGGGGTGCCTGTTTACCTTCAACCTGAGAGTTTATGGGCAAATTACTTAACTCTGTGGAGCCTCTGTCTCCTTATCTATTAAATGAAGATAGTAAACAATGACCGCACAGGACGATTGTGAAGACTGAGTGCAATATGAATGTGAATGTGCTCAGCAAACTGCAAAGCACCCTTAGAAATAGCACATATTTTTCATAATCCTGGGAGGTGGGGAACTCAAGTCAGAATATGTGGCTTGAAGGGAAAAGGAGAACTGGGAATCCATTCCGTTTGGCAAATTTCTTTCAGCATCTTCTAGGACAAGGCACAAGTCTCCAGGTATTTAAAAAGCACTGATTGAGACCTATTCTGAAGCAATATGAGAATTGTTATGTAATATGTTTTGAGCACCTCTGTCTCAAGCACTCCTTCTGGTGAAGGGGAGGGCTCTACCCACAATTTTATAATAAGGCAAAACAAAATGGTTTACTGGAGGAATCATACAGAGAGGGTGGGGCATTTTATTCTGGCCTTACAGATCAGGGGAGACTTTTATAATCATAATAATCATTAGCATAGTAACTCTGAGTACTTGCAATGGGCCAGGCAGTTCTAAGTATTTACACGATCCATTTCATTTCATTCTCATGAAACCCCATGAGTGAGTTCACAGGTGACAGAACTGAGGCACGAAGAAACTCACTCCTATGTTGGCCTTACAGCTGGGAAGCGGTAGAGCTGGAGTCTGAACCCACTGAGCTCTAGCTCCTCTAGCACTTTAGGGGCGGAATCAACCAAGGACAGGTCTCAGAGAGACTCTGCGGGACTGAAAGGCTCTGATAAGGCCTTCACAGAGGAGTCACCCACCGAGGGAAGGCACTGACTCACCCATGGCCCCTCCCGCCCATGGGCAGCTCAGACTCCTGGTTCAGAGTTCCCTCTCTGGCACTGCCTCTGGTCTCTCCTGGAAGTTAGCCATACCTCTACACTTCCAAAACTCCAAGTGTGCACCAAAATCAAGGGAGATTGATGTAAGAACCTATATGTCTTTTATAGAAGAGATTACTCATAGAATAATTGTTCTTATTATAAAAGGTAGTTCAATGTCAAAGGGAAAAATACTCCCAAATCTCAGCTCTGCCACTCATTGGCTGTGTGATCTTGGACAAATCTTAGACTCTTTGAGCCTCAGCTTCCTCATCTGTGAGATGCAGTTACTAGTGTTTATCTCAGGCAGTCGTTGCAAAGATGAAAGGAGATACTATGTCTAGTGCTGCACCTGGCACACCGTACACTCGATAAATAATGGTTGAATCGAACAACTTTATAAAGGATTTCCATTGGAAAATCATTTCTTCACGATAATATTTGGTGATACTGGTAGTACTTTTAATTAGTATTCATCAGCAACTATGCTAAATTCATTACATTTATTACCTTATTTAATGCTTAAAAGCATCCTTTTCTTCCTTTGACTTAGCTTCAGAACAATAGAAAGGATATGTCCAACATGTTAACTTTATTCATACACACATATATGAAGAGAGAGACAAGCGGTCAAACAAGCTAATATTTATGAAGCACTTATGTCAGGTATTGTTCTAAATATGTGACATTCAGATACCTATTTCATCCTCTCAAAAACATGCTGATAAGGTAAGTACTATTTTGTCCCCCTTTGTACAGATGCAGAGCTTGAGGCACAGAGAGCGGTTAAGTAACTTGCCCAAGATCACTTAGTCAGGATTCAAACCCAGAGCTCACATTCTTAAGTACTATGCTATACTAAAATAATGAAAGTTACAGCAAGAATGTTTAACCAACCCCCAAGCCCCAAATTCTAGGAACTTCAGTGTGCTGCTTGTCAACCCCTCTCCAGCCTAAACCCTGCCGTCATTCCCTTTCTGCCAGTATTCACTGTCATTTCTCGCTCCTGTCCCACTGCTCTTGCTCCCTAACTCCATCCCACCATGCATCGGCAGGAAGTACCAAACTTTTTTTAAGCCCTGGTCATCTCTTTCTGGGACCTTAGCCTCATCCCCTATAGCCCGTCCTCTATAAAGCTACAAGGGACATCTTCCCATACATGGCATTCCTTTGCTCAAGAACACTCAAAGGCTCCCTGCTGCCTAGAACTGAAGACTCAATGGGTTAAAGAGGAAGGTGCCTGCACTACCTGGCCTGATCTGCTTCCCTGTGGCCCCAGGCTTCCCACGTGCTGGCTTACAAGTCCCAGCAACAAAGTGAATCAGTGAGGCCCTTCCTGAGCACCCTATTTAAAATTATAGCCCACCCCCAACTGCTTCCCTTCACCCCTACCCAGCACAGCTTGTCTTCTTCCCTGCTGTAGTGCTCTTCACCCACCTCTCATCACCTGGCCTCAAATATTTAACTGATTTATTGCCTCCCCCTCCACGTGGCAACGGATTTTAGCCTGGTTTTCTTTTTTTCCCCTGCTGTAACCACAGCACCTAAAACAGGTTCGGCACATAGTAAGAACTCATAAATACCTGCTGAATGAATAACTGAGTATACATTTAAAATGCCTAAGCAGAAAATGTCCAAATGGAATAACGGTGGGGGAGGGGCTAGCATGCCTCTGGCCTCTCTGCTC
>NW_011889021.1:52736-84385 GCF_000151845.1 Pteropus vampyrus | reverse complement strand
GCTTTTATCTTCTAAAGGAATGAACTTGGAATATAGCAGGGCGATAAAGTTTCTCTACATGACAAGCCCATGAAACAGAGAGAAGGGAAGGTTCTGGAGAACACTTGTGTGAAGAGAGAATTGAGGCATCAAGGTAAGGCCACCCTTGACACCACGGATCTGCTTCTGATCCCTGTCCCAGGCCAGTTAGAGAAGGGCTCTGGAGGTTGCCGGCAGGCGGGGACCAATGACCCTAATGGCTGCGGAAGCCTCACTGGCTTAAAGGCCTCACTAGCCTTGCTGAGCATTTCATCTTCTGGAAGAGAGAAGCCACCGCCACAGAAACAGGACAACGAACCTAATTCTCACGGTAATGGCCAAATAGGTAGTGACCAGAAGGACACAGGAACTGTAGAGGAAAAGCAATCATTTCCTCTGCAGTTTGTGACCAAGAAGGGGAAGTTGGTGCCTGAAGCTCTAAGAGAACAGACTTCTAATGGCTGGGAGGATAGAAGGGTTCTCGGACCTAAGACTGAGGAAGTAAATGATTCAGACTCTCTGAAATGCAGTTCTAGCTATGTAACTGGGAGGGGAGTGGGGAGGAGTGAGGAACCAGGGGATGAGGGGAAAAGGCAGAAGGAGGAAGAGGGAGACTTTTAAGAAGTGGGAAGCTCACCATAATGGTTGAAAGCTGGACTTGGGGGCAAACTGACTAGATTCTAATTCCCCCTCTTCCCCTTCTCGGCTATGAAATTTTGAGCAAGTCAATCCCTCTGTGTCTTAATTTCCTTACTAGTAAGTGAGGATAATGACAATATCTACCTCATGGGGTTGGCACAAGAATTAAATGAGTTAATATTGACAGAGCCCTTATCCCAGTCTTGGCTCACTATAACTGCTGTCTAAGTAGTATAGAATAGGAGCCATGTGGTTGCACAGGAAAGCTTTGTTAAAAAGCCCAGTCCCATCACCAGGAAAAGGATGCGTAACCAAAGAAGACCCTGAGACAGTGATACAGAGCCCATCCCAGAGTGTCAATCAGAGAAGGAAAGCTCTGGAGCAGCTGAGGCTGTCCAGCATACCCCAAGAGGCAGGAAGATTTGGGAGTGGGAGGTTGTCTTGAGCCAAGAGGTCCAGAGGCATAAAGGGTCTAGGAAATTGGACCTCGGCTCCCACTCTGGATGCATCATGGCCACTGTTAAAAAGAGTTATACTGAGACTGACAGGTAAGGATTCAGTGAGGAGATGAGACAGGGAGCTGAGATGGGAGAGGAGCTTGGTTTTTAAAAGAAGTTATTTAGATATTTTCAATGACTTCAAGTCCCCTGGCTTAGAGCACTGGAAACTCTTGCAATGCGTCTGCCGAACTGCCTACTGTGTCACTATGGGGTGGTCCAGGAACACCTAAAAGCAGCCACGAAGCTTTCTGGGAACTGAGAACATGTGATGTTAAGGAGAGCTCACTTCTTTCTGTAATAGGATGCATGATGGTCGATGGAGAACTGCAATAGATTGGCACATCTAGATTCAAGAAGGCATCTGGTCACAGGTCAGAAAAGCAAAAGGGCAAAGACAGGCACGGGCAGCTTAGATTAATCTTCTTAGAGTAGGTTGATTAAAGATTATGTCACCTAGAGGGAGGACTGAAGCAGCATGAGTCCAGAGGGTTCTCTCCTGATAAGCAATTTATCAGTGACTTGAGTGATGCTATAGAAGGCACACAAATAGGATCCTGAAAGAGCTCAACTGAACAGGGTTGCACTGAATTTAACAAGTTGAAATTTATCAGGAATGGTTGTTCAGAATCAGATGAGAACAAAATAGAGGCTATGCATTTAAATTTTAAAGCCACACACATTCTAGGACAGGGGAGAAGCAGCTTACCAACACCACATGTTAAAAAGATCTGGTCAGCAATAATGTCAATGAGTCAGTGGTGTGATGTAGCTGCCAGAAAAGCTGATTTGATCTTGAGCTGCATTAAGGGGAGAGAATGACCTGAACTAGGGAGGTGATAGCTCCCTTCCTCTGCTGTGGTCACAGCACACTGCAAATCCCATGTATAGTCCGGGCATTGCCCTCACTGTATTAGAATATGGACAAGCTGGAGTTTGATCAGCAGAGAACCACAGGGAAGGTAAAAGACCTGAGCCTACATCATGGGTTGTTAATCTAGAAGAAGACTCAGGATAGAACAAATTGGCTGCATTTAAATATCATATTTCACTAATTAGAAAATGCAACTCTTTCTTTCAATTATGAAATGTCTGAAAGCTGAATATATCTTATAATCCCTCAACAGCTAACAATTTCTCTCGCTGTAGCACAATGTCATTTCTTCATTTCCATTGTCACATGGACAACTACAACCCTTAATATTTCAGAAGCCAAAACATTTAAGGACAGTTTGAGGAAGGAATGTTACTAAAATCCCTCCATTGACACCTTCTGATAAAATCAAGAAAGCAATATCATTAAAACCTACATAATGGGTATCAGCAACTGGAAAAAAAAATTCAGAGACAAGAGAGATTAAGAAATACATCACCACTTTACCGTAATATGTTAATGTGTCAAAAAACGATATTGATGACTGAATTAAAAAGTGATTTGGAAGACTTGGATTCTGAAAGTGAAAAAGTTTTAGAAATACCGTAACCAGTTCGTTTTCCTTTTTATGTACATGCAAGAGTGATACAGAATGAAAACGTAGGTCTCAACTCTAAAAGTTATTTCAGTAAATATAAAATAAAAAATTTAAGCAATAACAATGAATGGTTCCACAGTTTAATTGGAAGCACCTTTTCTTCCTTATAAATAAAATAATCTTTCTAACTGATGATGTCATCAATTTAATTTTTAAAAACAGTATTTGAAGAGCTATCAAGTAGAGGAGAGATTAGACTCATTCTCTATGGCTTCAAGAAGGAAGAACGGGGACCAAATGCCAGAAGCTATGGAGAGCCACCAGGGAGGTGACAGGAGGAGCCATCTGAAGATGGAACGAGTCACCTCCAAGGTGCAAGCCCAGGCTGACCCAGCCCTGCAATTCTAAGGTCTGATTTAGACCTCACCATGAAGAGAAAGGCATCAGTTTCCTTGTTGCACACATAGGTGCTTTGAACCATTCTCTTAAAAAGTCACTGGTTAAAGGTAAAAGCCACTTAGGGAACAGTACCAAATGGGAGGCCTGAGGCAAAGGGGAGCCCTGCCCACATTTGTGCTCCATGCTTCCTGTGGGCCAATTCAGGAAAGGGCCAGAGGAAAAAAGGCCATCTATGCACCAGGCATCATGTCAGGTATCCTACGCACATTGTCCCATTTAATCCTCATTGCCACCCTGTGAGATAAATATGATCACTCCCAGCTCATGGAAGAGAAACTTGAGGCTTAGAGAAAGTGGCTTGCCCAAGCTTTTATAGTGACTCTGAAACCCATGGTCAGTCTGTGACAACATGCTTCAAATAGAGGAAACTTCAGAAGTCTTGGTTGGCAGCATGAGTGGAGTGATCACTCAATCAATCAATGAACCAACTTGGTCTCATATTGATAGAACTGATGCTAGGAGAACAAAGAAAGATGAAAGCTGTTTCAGAACCCACCCCCACTCCCACCCTCATCATAGCTCCCACAGGCAATAAATTCTTGCCCTTTGCTTCTTCAGGAGCAATTTACTCCATCAGAGAGAGAAAGGGTGTTTCTGAAACATCTATGGCAAAGAACAGGTGCCAGCAGCCCTGCTCAAATGTCAAAGCTGCGAGCTCACCATGTTGCCATGCTTCCCACCTGCCAGGTTAACACTGGAGCAGGCGGAAGCTGAGCTCAGCTTTTTTTTCATCCCTTTCCCGTGGCCAGGATGTTCACAGGGCTGGGGAAAAAGCTGAGAGACAGCCAACTCCGCAATGTGTTCCAGCTGCCTGGTGACATCAAGTCCAGCCAGGTCCATGAGCATACTCAACCTTCCTCCTTTACTGGGAAAGTAAACTCAAAGTGTGCACGAGGGCAGGACCCACCTGCAGGGAATATTCAAGTGCTTATGAGACCATAAAAGGGAAAATTAGTATTTCAGATCATGGCCCACAATGCTTGGTGAGCATCTGACACTTGCAGAATTGATTCTAACAAAGGAGGAGAGGGTCACCTGGGTTCCTGTCCCGTCCTAGCTTTGCTGCTTCATCCACATGCAGGCAGGCAACTCCTGCTCCTGATCCATGGGTTCCCACTCTTGCAGGGGCTCAGTACCTGACTCCCCTATTCATTCCCCTCAAACTGATCTTGAGAAAGAAGAATGATCGGCATGGAGGACTTAGCCTGTAGCGAGGTAGTGAAAGGTGGGGCAGTAATCATTTTCTACAGAGGACGAAGCTGCCAAAGCTCAGAGAAATTACACTTTTTGGCACAGAAAGTGACAGGTACCCCATATTCTAAGACCCTAACTGAGGAGTTTCAGAATGGGCTGTTCTCCTTCTAAACTGAAAGACTGCCCACACTGACACCCTTCACACACCCTGCGGGGCAAAACCAGGACACAGACAAGGCCTTATTTGGGCCCACCCTTAACTGCCCCCTCCTGACCCTGCCCCCCACACCCCACTCCCCACATACTTAGTCTCGATAAACATCTGCTGTCTGATCAGTGTACACATCCAATGCACAGAGGGCAGTGCAGGCTCCCTGACAGATCCCTCACCCCTAATGCCCCCACAAGCTCACCTGCCTGAAGAGGAGCTCTGATCATCCCTGACGGCTTCCCCCTGCCTTCTGAGTTAGGGTCATGCCCCCACTCCCAGTGCTCAGAGCTGGCCTGATTCCAGCCTCTGCTTCCACAGTTTCCCTAGGCGGCCCCTACTTTTCGACTGTGTGGCACCCTGAATATAGGCTCTTTTCTGCATCTTTTTCTGCTATACCTCTGGCCCATCTCTGCCTACGGAAATCCTTCCTATCTTCAAAGGTCCATCTCAGGGACCAAGTGCCACCTCCTCCAGGAAGTCTCCCCTGGTTCACCCACACTGTTCAACTCACCAAAACACATTCCATACTCTGTCTTGATGTGCAGGCATCAGTGAGCTTGTCTAACGCGCCTCTCTCCATGAGCTAGATGAGCACTCTCCTCCTGTCATTCCTCACAGCACCCCAGCATGGCAATTGCTCATACTGTGAGCTGAAGAGCCTTGGCCATGGTGCTCCATGCCTGCCCTTACAGCGCCCTATTTACAGTCCTTTCTGATTCTCTCCTCCACCTATTCCCAGCTGACTCATCCCCCGTTCTCGCAAGATTCAGCTCTCAGCTGACAGCTAATCGGAGATAAACTAATCTGTTGTCCTTCCCAGTTAAATGTTATTTTTTTATTTTTATTTTTTTTTTACAAAGACCCTCTGGAGATAAGGGCTGAAAACAAAGGTGGGAATTTTAGGCCCCAGAGGCTCTCGGGGAAGTATTTTTGATAAGGAAGGATCTTGTACCAAGTGGTTGTGCAAACCAGTGCTGGAGTGTGTACATCCTAAATTCAAAGAACTGGAGAGCAGTTAGAAAGGGGGTGGGTGGTGGGTGAGGCTCTGACTTTCAAAAGGGAAGGCCAGCTGCAAGCAGAGCTGCTAGAGACTGATCACAGAACCACAGCCTAACGGAAATGGTGGATGGAGAACAGATTTGACTTGGACCTGGCTGGGTGACCTTGAGCAAGGAACTACACCTCCCAGGCAGCATCAAGAACTCCTTGAGCTTTGGTTTCCCCACAGGTAAAACAAGGTAACAAAAGTGAGAACTGCATGATCCCAGAAGGCCTTTCCAAGCTAACATTCCCAGATTCTGTGACTTGTGGCCTCCACATCTTCCTCCCTCCCAGAAGTTCAGTATCATCTGAAACCACATTATTTCTACTCCCTCTTCATCTTGAGGGGAACCTTGAGTCCAAATGGATTTCCAGCCAATCAGCAGGCAGAATGCAGGGGGTGGCCCTCTCCCACCACAGGCAGGAGGAAGCAGAAGTAGAGGAAGGTATTGGTTTCTATGGACACAGAAATGCTACTTTCATTCACGCCAATCTGTCCCAGTCCAGAAAAAGACAGTCAGCTGGTTGCCTTTGCTTCTCTGACTTACCTTTTTAAGAAATTACAACTGCCTGCCAAATTTAAGTGTTGCCCTAAAATCAGGACATATAAGGTCTCTCGCCTGGATCTGAAGGGTTTCAAAATGGGTAGAGAGAGCAAGAGTGATGAAGAATGAAACTTGGAGGCAATGGAGACTGTATTTGCAGCCATGCCAATTAAAGATCTTTAAAAATACCCTCTCTCTTCTCTCATGCTGAAGATAAAGATGAAGTTTCAGCAATAAACCGACATCTGCCAGGAGCTTCTGAAGAGATCACAACATAAACACTCTAGAGAGAAGCCATAAACAGCCCAGAGTCCTCTCCAGGCAGCCAGCAGCATCCTACTCACCAACAGTGTGGGGGAGGCAGGTGTAGCAGAGGGACAGAAAAGGAGGTGGTACTGAGAAGCTAGGGAGGATGGAGGCTGGGCTCCCCATGAGCAGGAGGAAGTGGTAGGGGAGAGTTCAACTTGGTAAAAAATGGAGAACTGGCTGCCTTCTACAAGGAGATAAAACCCAGGGACCAATGAGATTTCCAGGAGGACATCCAGAGAATTCCATGCCAACGTCCTTCATTCTGAAAATGGGTCACTCCTTAGAAGTAGAAAAAAAACGATATTTTAGAGAGCCTACTTATACAGTGCACTTCACAAATATTTTAATTTCATCTCTACATCAATCCTTTGAGATAGGTATAAAAACTTCCTTTTTATATACTGAAATACTGGGGTTCATCGACTTGCTAAAGGCCACATGGCTAGGATTCGACCCCAGGTCTGTCTTAGCACAATGTTTGTTTGTTTGTGCTTCTTAACAATGTTTATTTGTTTGTGCATCTTAACAATGTTTATTTGTTTGTGCTTCTATCATCTGCATCCGGAACATGCCTCTGAGATTTATTCTCAGTGCCCAGGCTCTCTCCACCCACGAATCTAACATAAGGAGATTACTGAAGGAAAGAGGTGGCAAAGTAGGGTGGAGGTGCGACAGTTGAGCTTTGGCTGGTTCCAATAACTGCTAAGTCTCAGCAGCTCTGTTGCTTCACATCCTGGTTGCTTCCCACGAGGCCTGAAGAAGAGCAAAGGGGGAAACAGGCAAAAAAGATACACCTAGGCTCTGGAAGGATCCACAGGAGACTGGGGACAGCAGATGCCACTGAGGAGAACTGAGGGCTGGAGGACAAGGGAAAAAGGAAGACTTGCTTTTCATTGAATTCCCTTTGTACTGAGTCATTATTTTACCATGTATCTATTTATGTATGTGGGTGGGTACCATGCATCTATGCATGTGTGTGTGTGGGGGGGTGCCATACATCTGTGTGTGTACCATGCATTTCTGTATGTATGTAGGAGTGAGGACCCTGTATATCTCTGTGTGTGTGTGCATGTGTGTCGGTGGGTGGGTGAGTCATTTTTAAGAGAGTCCAAAATGTCAGATACAAGATGACAGACACACCTAAGCTGGAGGTGGAAACCTGGACCAAGCAGGAACTTTTGAATTCTCTGGCTGCAGAAAGCCTGGAATCCAGACGACGCCTGAGATTTCACCTAGAGCCTCATTCTTCCTTTCAACAGAAATGTGCTATGATTCTGGGCAAATGGCTGAGATGCTCCTCCAGCATGTACCCTGTAGTCCCTAGGGCCATATCTAATTGCACCAGCCCCACAGGACATTCCCTGAGGAAAGAGATCGACTGAATGAATCCTCTCCCTAAGGGTCTAAAAAGAGGACTTCCTGATCCCTGCCTATTCATCTATTCCATTTTCCTCTTCATCCAGCTGAGAGACTCTTCCTTTCTCCAAGCAGGGAGCTCCTGACTCTTATCACCTTTGCATCAAGTTGTGAAAAGCCCAGCTGTCCTGATATGTGGAGTGTCAGCACCCCGACTTTACAGCAGCCACAAAGTCTATACACCGTACCTCACCCCCATTCTACTTCCTTGGGATGAACAGCTGTCCAATAGAGGGGTCAGTAGCTCTGCCAGTCCCCTGGCAAACCCTGAGCGCACTATGCTCCAGGGAGCAGCTCATCTTAGTGACCAAAAGTCCAAAAGACTTTTTTCAGGCACTTCTTCATGTTCCCCTATACCTCACCCTCCTGGCCCCAGGCACAAGCTAAACCCTAAGATCCTACTTCACCAGATACAGTCAGGATTCAGATAAGTAGCCAAGGCCAGACATGTCGAGTCATGAGAGCAAAGAAGTAATTTTCGCATCTTAACACATTGATACTACAGTAGCAAGGCCAGAATGGGATGTCCCTAGACTCCCACTCCTGCCTCTGGCATGGCGGGGCTTCTGGACTGGGTGTGTCAGGAGCTTGGGCCTGCAAATGTTCCATAAACCTGTTATTGTGGCAGCTCAGGGACCAGGGGCTGCCATCCAACTCCTTGCCACCCTCCTCTTGCTACCAGCAGAAAGGGGATCTGCACTAGAGATCACTGCCCAGAAAGGAGAACTTGAGCTCCAAACCAACAGGAAACAAGACCCCTTTCTTGGGCTTGCCTTTACCTCTGGATTCCCCAAAGAGAAATCTGACCAAGCCTTGGAAGGAATGGAAGTGCTGCAAGGTATCTGGACAGTCACTGGGAGGAGAGGATTTAGGGTAGGAAATTACCCCAACCTGCAGGAAAGAGAAATACTAGTGCAAATAAAGAATGCCCTAACAATCCCATCTCCAAGAACACCAACACCATCCACACACATCACTCTCTGCCAGTCACCACAGAGACAGTACGGGTTTTCCTGTGATGAAGTGTAGTAATATTTAGATGCACAGATGGGTACAAAGCAATTGTGCTTAAGAAACAATACCATACCTGGTATTTACAAAAAGCTCTTCAATTGGGGCACAGAGATGGATGCTTCCTCAACAGCTGACAGAGAAAGGAAGCATCTCAAAAATCAGACTTCATGGTGATGCAATCCCGCAATGAAGGTTTGTTTATGACCAGAGGGCCCATGTCCCCTATCACCCTCACCAGCTCTGAGTTTCTGAGACAAGTTGATCAGTGCTTTAGAAAGGAGGAGACTTATCAGCACAGACCAGCCATGTTTTCTACCTCTGGAGAAGATGCAGGGAGGAAAACAGAAAATGGTGGAGGAAGGGGTCAGGGCCCCCCAAAGTGAGGTGACTGGGATTTTTGGCTATCAGGAACTTTCCCAAGAGGACAAGACAAGCCTTTGAAGCCTGAAACTTTGCCCTGTATGCCTTTTTTTTAAAACACACTATGTCAATCTTTCTCTGATATCTCAACCTCCCTGGAGGTGTGGGGGTGTGGGGTTAAAAAAAAAAAAACCAATATCAGGAGCCTAACAGAATAATTTCACATTGAATAAATCATAATGAAAGTCTCAGGAAGGAAGAGGAGGAAGTAGAATGGGGGAGAGGGTAGGGCTAAATGGGTTTCATAGCTTCCCATCTCCTAAGCCCCAACTTTTTTTTATTTTCTAACTTTTAGGAAGTCCAGATGTTCTTTAAAATAATATCATAAAATAAATATCAAAATTCCAATGGCTCTGTGACCTTATCTACACACACCAAATGCATGTATAATTTTTTCTACCCATCCAAATCAGTTGAAGGAAGTTCTTCTTTTAAATAGGAAAAAAAACACAAATATTTGGGTTTTCTATTAGAAAAATAAAATATTTTTATTTTAAAATATTTGGAAAAATACTGAGAAGCAAAAGATAAAGAAAAAAATAAACTCTAGCCCTGCCGTCCAGAGAGAAAGACTTAACATTTTGTTATATTTCTACCTAGTGGAAAAGACTGTCAAAGGTTAACAAGAATGATGAGGAGAATAATTAGTGGGAGAAGGAGGGAGAGAAAAAGAAAACCTTTTCATCTGAGAAATGTTGACAGAAAAGGGTCCTTGCTAGGTGGATCAGAAGATGTCTATCAGAGTGCCCAGCACCTTGAGCAGATTTAACAGGGAGTCAGGTGTGAAGCTCATTATCAAAGGGAGGGAGCAGACCTTTTCCTTTCCCCCTGAACTTCTGATCTCCTTCATTAGGACGTCCACAAAGGTGCCAGTGGTAACACTATATCTTCACCACAAATTCGGACAAGACACTGAAAGGTCAAGTGTTCATTTTCTGTCACGACCTGCCAGTTGCAGATGCATGATGATTTGAGAAAGTCTCCACTACCTGCCCAGTGTGAGGCAGGTTAGAGAAATCTCCTAAAGGCACAAGGGAAGAAGTGCTGTCCAGAGAGAGGTCTAGGAGAGGAGTGTATAGCATTCTCCTCACAGCTCAAATGCCAAGTGTCTGGGTCATAAGTGGTAATCCTTGTGGCTGACTAAGTCTGGATTCAAAGCTCGGGCAGAAATGACCTCAGTCCCTGTCAGCCCCACACGTGATCTGGGGAGGCCAGTTGCTGATCGGGGCACAAATGTGGCCGTCTGGGCTCCCCACCACAAACCAGAGTGGCTCGAGTGAGCACAGCAAATAGCTCTCCTATTATTTCAGGATGTTTACAGATTGATGTTTGCTGAGGAAACATCCACACACGAGCAAGTCATCTTTTTTTAAAAACCTCTTATCTAAACACAGGCATGAGCAGTCATACAAAGCCACAACGGGGTTTACTAATTTAAAGTGCATTTCCTGAGTGGCTAGGACATAACTGTACAGATATTCAGGGAGCCTACTCTCATCCTAGACACAGTGCTGGGGATTCAGCATGGCACAGAACCCAATTCCACTTTCCAGGGATTTGCTGTCCAATGAGAGAGATGGGCACCTAAAATGGAGGAGTAATGGCTGGCTTAAGGTGGGAGCAGTGCTCCAGATTAAAATCGGTATAAAGAGACTAACAACCAAATGCAGCCTACAGACTTTGTCTGGATCCTGATTCGAACAATCAAGGGTATCTGAATATAGACAGATGAGACCAAAATATTGCTGCTAATTCTGTTACATGAAATAATGGCTGTGTGGTATGAAAGAGACCATGCTTTCTCAAATAGATATACACTGGATTATATAGGGGCAAAATGACACGCTGTCAGAGATTTGCTGTAAAGTATCTCAGGAAGAAAGAAGAGAAGAAATGAGAGGGGATGGGGAGGAGGGAGAGAGGGAGGAGGCCAGCCTGGCATAATCTTGATGACTGTTGAAGCTGGATAATGAGTATATGGGGCTCGTTATACTATTCTAATTTTCTGTGTGAAAATGTTCATAATATTTTTAAACAGAGGATTGCAATACATCACAGTGGCATCCTAATGAAGACTGGCATAAATGTTAAGGGAAAACAAAGCAAAGAGCAAAGAGAATTTGTGAGAACCAGAAAATAAATCTGCCAAGTTTAGAAGCGTTTTAAATGACATTTTATAGTGGGATGGAAAGACATATTGACACATAATTGCAGCAGGTCCTTGAAAAACATCGTTTTGTTCAGCCTCGTTTCATTACAACATTGATGAGATGCCATAGGAACTTAAGGCTTGCTAATATCGATCAGTCTATGGTAAATTGGTTTCACTATATATCATTTCATTAAAGTCACAGAACCTACTGACAACATCAAGTGAGGACTTACTGTACAATATAAGGTAGGGATTAGTAAGCACAGCAGGGGAGCTGCACACACCACGTCTCCAGATTTCAGAAGATGACCACAAGGTTTTCCGGCTTCCCTTAGTGTTTAATTCACCACACAGACCTCTCTCAAGCAGACAAGGCCAGACAAAGCCAAGCTTAGTTGCTCACTAGCTATGCGATAGGGGCAAGTCTCAGTTTCCTCATCTGTTAAATAAGAATAGCCCCACCTACTTCTTCAAGGGGCTAATGTGGGGATCTAATGACATAAAGAATGAAAAGTCCTAGAATGATGAGCAATATTCCATTCCCTGGCTCTTTAAACACCAGAGACCCTTAGCCCTGGGAGGGCTTCGAAGATTAGCAATGTTCTGTCCAAATCTTCTTGCCTCCATACCCCACACCTCCCTCCAGAGTCAAGGAAGACAGGCCCTATACTCCTCAGTAGTAGGAAGGAAAGGGGCAGGCCCATGACTGAAAGGCACACCCAGATGGGGGTGTAGACATTGGTGGAGAGAAGAGAGACAAACCTCAATGCTAGGCAGAGAGGGATTACCCCAGCTGTTCTGCTCCTTGTAGTTCCAGGGAATAGGCCTCCAATGACAACAGCTACAACCAGCCTTAGTCCTTAAGTTGCTAATGTGTAACTGGTTGGGTTATTAAAATGGTCACGGGATGTAAAGCACAGCATAGGGAATATAGTCAATAATATTGTAAAAACTATGTATGATGTCAGATGGGCACTAGACTTATTGAGGTGATAACTTTGTAAGGTACATACATGTCTAATCACTAAGTTGTACACCTGAAACTAATGTAATATATTGTAGGTCAATTAATTGAAAAATAAATTTAAAAAAAGCCTTTTATAAGCTTGCCACCCCTAACACACACACACACACACACACACTTTTAGTCTCAGGCTCCTCCCAGGAGGTATAAATGAACAAATGAATGAATGAATGAATAAGATGTAACTGGTTGGTATTAAGCTGATTTTTTTTTCTTTTTTTTTTTAAAGAGAGAAATGAGCAGAAAGTCAGAGCCCTGGGCCTGAAGAAGGAAGGAAGTATGGATAAAAATGTTATCTTTTTTTATGAAAGTATGCTCAAACTGTAACTCTCAATCACTGGTATACTGGTAACCATATCTGGTATACTCCAAAAAAATAAACAAAACTTGAATCAGTCCTAAGGTAGCGGTTACTTCAGCTAACACAGTTCTCCTAGACCATTCCAGAAGTCAACTGTCAGAAGTGAGACCAAGTTCATGACAGAGGCAAGCTTTCTCCCCAAATAGCACCCAAACTACTGGCAGTCAATTCGCCAACCCCATCATAGCATGAACAACACCAGCCATCACCCTTGACTGGTGCACAAGGTGGGCAAAGGGTCTGCAGATTGAATAACCTGGGCTAACCTGGGTTAGTTCAAGTGCTTTACCAAAGAAGCGTCCCCTGAATTTTTAGACAGAATCTTTTCAGAGACTAGGAGTCTCCGTCAGCACAGAGTAGGACCATGATTCTGCAGTAATACACATCACTTTCCACAGCCAGGGGCAATGGTTAGAGCACTGGACTTAGCTCTGGCAAAGCTAAGCCCAGTTTAAATTCTGGTTAAGTCACTTTCTGTGTGATGGTTGTAACTTACCCAACCTATGTCTGTTTTCCCATCTCTTAAATGAGGAGGGCAAAACTCTTTTGAGTTTTGGGAGAGTAACTGTGAAATTAGCTGCAAAAGTGCCACAGGGAAGGACTTGTTCCCCAGTAGGCACTTAATAATTATCTATCTAAAGGTGAGTTCTTACTGTCATTAGAGTCTCCAGAGCATCAGGTGCGCTGCCTTGGAGACTTGAGGCCCACTTGTTGGGTTTAGTTCCCCGGGAAGAGGACGGGAATAGAGCTGGCGCAGGTGCCAGGGCATCCAGGCACGCAATATCGCAAATATCAGAGGGGCCAACCTGCCGCTGGCTTTCTTCGCTCCGGACCCACCCAGAAGGGGGCGGGTTACTGACTTCCACCCTTCACCTAGACCACCGACTAGTGAGTAGGCATGACCTACCGCAAGAGGGTCCAGTCCCCAAGCAGCTGAATGCCCACCCTACCCCACCCCCGCAGCTCCTGCCGCGCCTTTAAATAAAAGCTCTTTGGCTTTAAGAACCCAGGCTTCAGAATAAACAATGTGGAAGGAGACACACGTTTACTCTGGTTTCAACACGCCTCTTCCCCATCTAGCAAAGGCCATTCCCAGCTCTGCCGCAAGGCTGGCCTAGGATAAAGTTAACCCCATCTGCTCCGACCTGGAAGCCAGGTCAGCGGCGGCAGAAGCTGCGAACAAGACTCCACTTAACCCCAGGGCCAGGCGGGCAACAGCAAGGTGGGCGTCGCGGGCGCCCCGGCACAGGTGCTCCCGGTTCTGGGGTGACCGCCGGCTGCTGAGGGGTGCGCGGCGCTGAGAGGATAGCGCCGCGTCCCCTCCAGCCATCACCACAGCCCCGGCCCCAGACCCGGTCCCAGGCAGCAGGCGGCCACGCCATTGACATTTGGCCCAACTTAACTTCCTGTTGTTAAGGAGGGAGGGAAAGGGCGGGGGGCAGTGAAAAGCCAGGAAAGAACGTGAAAGGCGCGGAGCCCAAATCGTGGGAAGCAAAATTTGAGGATGATCTTCGCCACTGTGGCAGGCAATACTTCTGGCGCATCGCGCCCGCTCCTTGTTGACGTTTGGGGTATTCTCTGGGCTTAGAAATGCCGGGTTTGGGTGTTGAGGGGCAGAGTAAGAGGTAGTTTGGGGTACAGATGGAAGGCTTTTATTGCATTCTAATCCGTTCAGAGACCGATCCGGCAGCCCCAGCCTCCCGGGTAACGCCACCTGCTCGCCGGGCGCCGGGCCGGGTGGGTTTGAGGCGGGAGATGCTGCGGCCGCACCTGACCCTCCCCGGCACCCGCCAGGGACTCCAGGCTCTGCCAGTACGATTCCCACCTGCGCCTGCCTGCCCGCCCTCCCCGGAGCCCTGCGCGGTCCCTGCCTTACCGAGAGCCGCGCTGGCCACTGAGCCTCGGGCCAGCTCCTGCCTTCACCTCGGCCGCAGGCGCAGCGGTTGGGACCCGCAGGCCGCCTGCGGAGCTGGGAGAGAGCAAGGCTGCCCCGTGCAGGCTTAGCCCGGCAAGCTCCCGCAGTTGTGCGCCGCGAGGCCAACCAGGCTGGAAGCCGCCCCCATTGGCTGCGCGGCCAATGACAGGGAAGCCGGGGGCGTGGCCCCGCCCGACCGGAGGGCTGCGACCAATAGTGGCGCAGCGCAGTGCCCACCCCACCCCCGCTCCGGGCCAGCCCCGCCCCTGTGGGGCCAGCTGTCACCGCGGCTGCCGCGGGCGCACGTGGGCTGCAGCTGCTCCACGAGCTCGGGGAGCGGCGGGGTGCTCACACCCTGACCAGCAGGTCCGAGATCAGTGGAGGGCCAGGGGGAGGCGGGGCGTGGTGATTCTGCGAGAAAACCCAGGTGCTGGTATTCTACTGTAAAGGGAGAGGCAAGGGCTGGGCCTCATGCTCCTTGGCCTAGGCAGCTGGAAAGCGAGCCTCGTCGTTCCCCTTTGGCCTTGGAGAAGCGGCACAGCACTTCTAGTATCGGCTGTGCACCTCCCTCCTTCCTTTGCCTCTTGACCACCGTGGGCTTCAGAGAAAACCCTGCCAGCTGATAGGCTCTTCCCCACACCTGGCCTGCTTTTGCTTAGAATAAAGCTGGTGGGAAGAGGGGTAGTGGTGCAGACCACCTATGTTACCTAAGAACACTCTTCTCTTAGCTGTCAAATGGCTGCCTTAATCTCTGTTCTGTCCCTGCCCGGGTTGCCCATACCCCCTCCAGTTGCCCATATCCTCCAGGAGCACCATTCACTGAATGGTGTGAAGCAGCTTTGCAAACTGTAAATACTGCAAACACTTTGCAGTGACCATGAAACAAGGATCCCCTGGGCAGGAGTCATGCCTTGCTCACCTCTGAGGCTCAGGACCCATCACGGACTTGGCACGATGTAGGCATCAATAAATGTTCTTGGAACTGAGTTGACTCAGAGGGAGGAGAATAGGCAGGCTTGGGCAGTGAGAAAACAGTACTGTGGCTCCAGGCTGCTGGAATTTTCATAGCACCAGACCACCCTCTGGAAAGACTATGCTCCCTTGCCAGATAAGTAAAAGCAGAGCAGTTTGCTCCTATCAAACCTGGGGCTTGTGTTTTTTTTCTTTACTCCTTACCACATGATACTCTCCAGGCCTTTTGGGTTTTCCCAAGGATTGCCCTACCTGGAAGCTCTCTTAGCACCTTTAGCGTTTAATCATCTTCCTGCAGATGAACTTTCAGTAAAGCTGTCCTTGCTCCGTTTGCAAGACTCAGACAGCAGTGACTCGCAAGCGGAAGCTCTCAACCCTGATGGAACTCTGCTTGTGATGCCAATTGATGGAGCGTTCTGTATGCATTTTGTCTCATTTAACCCTGACAATGGCTCTGTAAAGCATGTATTATTATCATTCCCTTTTATAGCTGTGGAAACTGAGACTCAACAAGGCAAAGTAACTTGTCAAGGTCTCATGGTTAATAAGTATCAGAGTCTGGATGTGATCTCAGAGCTATCTAATTCCGGAATCTGCATGTTTAACCACTGTGCACCCGGGCCTCAACAGCCCTGCACATACTTCTAGAGCACTGGACAGGCCAGGTCTATTACTGAAACAACTGCTCTGGGGCCTAACCTGCCCAAGCGCCCAGGCCTGGGCGCTTTCAGAGAAAGGAGGTGAGACCAGCATGGCCCTGCCTTATTTACAGTGATATAAGAAAGCTGAGACAGAGACGAGCTTCAGGAAACGGGGTTACCTCTGCCCCCAGAACAGAGCCTCACTGGACACAAGGCCTCTAGCTTCTGGCCAAGGCCTAAAACACTCATGTCAGGGATGGAGATAGAGACAGGTCATTCATTCATTGCACAAATGCTACTGTAAACTGGATGTGATTCCTGCATTTGTGTAATTTATAATGCAGCTGATAAATCACCAGAAGTAATGATAATTACTAAAAACCTAATAATTATGATGCTACTAATAATCTAATTATCTAATTATCAATAATATTTACTAATATTTCCATCACCTTATCTGTAGCACAATGTTCTCCAAGTTTAACAAATGTAACACTACTTCAGAAACACTGTAGGTCAACCAAGTTTCATAGAGATAGCATTGCTCAGCACGGAAGTTCTAGTAACTCAAAAACTAAAATTTATCAATGCATTCCTAGGACCTCTGCCTTCTCTGCCTCATCCTACTCTCAGCCTTTTTAACTCGGGGAGCTTAGGTAAGAAAGACCCTTGCTAGGTGGGTCTCAGAGCTGAGGGGTGAGCTTTTCCTTGGATAGACAGCAAGCTCGGAGCTGATGGCGGGTAACTGCATGGAGAGAGATAAGCCTTAGGACCTCTTGAGTCAGTGGTCAGAGCCCCTTACCACCACACTCAAGTCACCTTTGCTGGCCATCTCCCTGGGAGGCGGAGAGGAATGGGGACAGGAAGTTACAACTCTCCCTCCTCTGGACAAAGCAGTAACCATGGGCTATCCTGCTGTACTCCGACTGTGTGGGACTTTATTCAACTAAGATCCTCAAAGAAAAGATTATGTAATGTGAGAACAGACCTTAAAGGAAATATCTAAGCCCCTCACTTAACAGATTAAAGAAATAAAAAAATAAATAAATGGAGCTCCAGAGGTAGAAAGGCACTAGTGAGTATCACAGAATGTGGGAGTGGGTTCCAGGTCTCTAATGCGCCCGACTTGCTCTTAGCATGCCAGGCAAACCCAACCTCCTTATGCTGCAGCTCAGTATTCTATATTTAATAATAATCTTTTCTCTAGCCCACTCTTCTAGGATGGTGAATGTATGCTTGTGAAGGTTGTCTGGGAGATGCAGATGGCCACATTAACGTCAAAGGGAGGGGGAGAAGGAAGAACCGAATTCATCCCTAAAAATATCTCCATCTCAGACAGGAAGCAATGGGTCTAAACACCACCATACGTGCCCACCCCTGAAAGAACTCTGAGTGGTAATCTCCAACATTTATCTACCTGGTGGTATACCAAGAGGGGGCTGCAGGAGTGTTAGGCCTGGCTTCTTTCTATTTTTAGCCCAGCAGTTTGCTTGAAGAAAGGTCAGAGTTGAACTAAGTGGATTCCTGATACAGAGATTTTCTGCAGAGAAGCCAGGGTGCTTCTCATAGAGTTTGAATGGCAGGGAAAAGAGTTACCCACCCCCGCCCTGTGCTTTCCCCTCTAAACGAAAAAGGGTCTGTGCCCTTGGAGCTCTTCCTCACCAGCAAATGTTCCAGGAAGGGGTAAAGTAGTGAGTATGGTTCCCCAAGCTGCAATCGAAGGGCTTCGAGCTTTCAAAAGGAAGAAGAAGGCTGATATCCCTCACTAGGCCCCAGACCATTCACTGATACCTAAACGAGGAGAAAAGGCTGATTGCCCCATCTTTGAAGAAGAACTTTGTAAGCCAGGAAGTAGAAATATTTGTACCTTCCGCAAACAGACTCAGGAATGTGTGAGAAGCAAGATCCCTGGGGATCTGTTCTGGACCATTATCATCCTGATGGGCCTCAGAATGCACTGTTTTTCATGGATAAGACATAGAAAAGTGTTCAAGGTCACTAGGAACTCATCAGACCAACCACACTTACAGTGGATTTTCCAGAGACAGATTAGGGAAGAAATGGCACCTGTCAAAATCAGTAATGCCCTTGGAGGCACCGCAGCACTTTGGAGAATGTGTGCACGTTGGCAGCGATGACAGGAAAGTCAGTGCAGGAGAGTTGAGGCCACAGGCAGAAGGTGATGTGCCAACCTGTGCAAACAGGGAGACAGAGAATGGATATGCAGAAGGACAGAAGATGAGACACAGGGTCATGAAAGTAGCCTAGCCTCAGCCCCAAACAGCCTGGTAAGATACACACATACACACTCAAAGCCAACTGAGAAATCCAAGAGCATAATTCTGGTTTCTAGAGACACGAGAGACTAAACAACGCCACAAAAACCATTGTACCCTCGTGGTGGGCTGGGCCATACCTATAACCCAGGCAGACTCCTGTTCAGGCAAACCTGAAGCCCAATCTAGAACCTGAAGCTCATTCTGTTATTGACTGAAACTAGGGAGGCAGCTCTCAAACCCTCCACAGAGTAGCTGCCTAGGGGCAAGGACAGGAATATACTTCTCTGTTCTAGCCCATAGAGAGGACAGCTCAAGCTCATCTGTCTATCCATCCCCACAAATATGTACAGGTCAGTAATTCTAAGAGATGTCATAGCTGAGTAGTATAGACTCTGAAGTCAAGATGCCTGAGTTTGAATCTCATCTCTACTACTTACTTACTGTATGACCTTGGGCAAGTGACAACCTCTCTGTGCAGCGGACTCCTTACCTGTAATAGGGGCACAGTAAGAGAGAGATATGTGTATAGAACAGTGCCTGGTACATAGTATATGATACATAAGGGGTTTTGAATTAAATACATTGGGGGGCTGATATTAATAGGGGCATAAAGAATTAGAGTCAATGAGGCATCATTTGAGCAACTCCCACCACTAAACTTATGTGTGTATCTCTCAGCCGCAGAGAAGCATACTATTATTGAGGTGCATACTATTATCTCACACACCTTAGAGAAGAGAAAATGGAATCTTGGAGAAGTGAAGTCACTTGCCCAAGGTCTCCTAGGAGCCAGCACATGGCAATCTGACTGGCTGACTCTGGGGCCTGTGTTCTTCACACCCTCTTGGCTATAAGACTGGGCATAGCTTCCAGGCCTAGATGACCATATAGCCCCAGGAGTGATCAGTCCAACAGAAATGCACATGGTCCAAGCAGCTTTCTTCTTCAGGATCAGTGCTTAGATGTTCTAGTGAGAGAAGCTGTCTCTTTCTATGGAAGTCAGAGCTACTAGTAAATGTGTTCCACAGGCAGTGGAGGAGATCTGAACTCAATAAGGAAGAAGGAGACTCCTATGACTGAGGAGTCCAGAGGTAAATGCCACAGCTGCCTCTCTTTGCAATTCTCTTGGCTCTGCCGTCCTCTGTGTTGGCTTTGTCTTCAGGCTGGTTTTCCTCATTGTAGCCTGTGCCAAGAGCTCTTGTTGCCACAAGCTACCTTATCCAAAAGAGAATGTTTCTGACCTAGCATTCCAAGCAGGGGTCCAGAGGTCCACTCTGAATGGATTGGGTCAGTGTTCTCTCGAACCCATGCCATAGCCGGAGGACTCAAATGCGCTGATTGGCCGTGCCAGTGAGGTCTCCCATCTAGAGCTGGGGTGGGCTCAGCTCCGCCTGAGGCTCACAGGCTGCATGGGAAGAGGTGGACACCTGGACCAAAGCTGAATATAATTGGGAAGGAAGGAGGAGGGATAAAGAGCTATATATTGGGTAGGTGTAACAAATGCTGCTGGTTTCCATATGTGCCACTGGCTTCCTATTACAAGCACCTATGGCTCTCTGCCTGTGGGTTTTCTCTAGCTTCAGCAGTGAGTTCAGACAATGAACAGGGCAGGCCAGAGTATGAAAGATATAACGCCACGGGAGCAACCTTCAAAAAAGAGTGGGCGTGATTAGTGGGTACATACCCAAATGTCTCGCCATTCAGGTAGAGTACCTTGGAGGTGTGTGCTATGTCTATCCCTCTGTCCCAGAGATCCCCAGCAGGACTGAGTCTCATGTGCCCACAGTAACCTACTCGTTAACATACTCTGTATTGGTGTCTTTCCTGTCACTTCCCTATCACACTTCCCCAGTCCCTTATTGGCCCTTCCTGAGATTACTTCTCAAATAAACTGCTTGCTCTCAAGTTCTTATCTCAGGGTCTGCTTCTGGGGAGACCCATCCTAAGTGTAGGGTCAGCTCACCAGAGCTCCCTGATCTTAAACCACTTGAGGTGAACGGCAGTGTGAAATTCAATGTTGTACCCTTCGCATGCACTGATTAAACAGCATGCAGCACATGGGAGGTGTCAGCAAATGTTTGTTGGAGGAAAAAAAGAAGAACCTACTTAAAGACAAACCATCTACTAACCAAGGTGTTTGTACCTCCCGTTCACTGTTTCTCCAATGGGCCCGGATCATAACCATAGACCTCAGCCCATATGACCTCACAGAAGGAACTTGTGCTTTTTCCCTCTTGAAAAATTAAGTCATCTTGACCTCCTTTCTTATTGTTGACTCTCTATTCCCACTCTACCTACATACCACTCCTTATTAAGCTTTTCTCTAAGTACATTATTTTGCAGTGGATAAATGTATATTTAAATTAAAATTAAATTCCTACCCAACTGCTTTTCCCCTAGATGCGGCTTAGATGGCATGGGACTAGCTAGTGCAGCTTAGCCTCTCGTCCATTCAGACGGGGTTATTCTCCGCCTTGTCAGATGATTAGGGTCTGCAGGGGCACTCAAGAGTATTACTGTGATGGAGCTGAAGCCCCTGCATAGAAGATCCCAAACCAGTTTCACAGGTCAAGTTCTGGTGGAAAGCACTCAGAATAATCTGGGTTCCAACCTCTGCTCAGTGTGACTTTGAACAAGCCAAGTGAGAGAGATAATAACCCTTCCTTTGTGAGAACAGAGTATGTAAATCAGATGAGATAATATCCATGAAGGTGTATGATTGACCGATTAAATGTTACTTTCCCCCTGTTTGTGAGTACGGTGGTTTTGTTGTGTAGTAGCTTACTAAGCTAGCCCTGGGTTTCCCAGCACTCCCTTTCCTGGATGGTTCCAAGTTAGGACTGGACACTCGAATGAGATTAGGAAGGTGGATGTGACAGCAGGCTGTGCACCTGGAAGGTCAGTTCAGGGCTCCGGGCACACTGCTGTGCGTTCATGTTGTTGGCATGGGGCAGTAGCTGGACGTGTGGACATGGCCTCCACCAGCTCACCAGGTACTGCTCCTTCTAGTCCCCTGAGTCCAGGCTGGTGTGTGTACAGCAGTTTGGAAAAGGTACAAGTTGCTTCTAAGGGTGGAGGGGGTGAGAAATAGATACCAATTCCAGCTTTTCCTCATGGATTCCAAGTTGTCTGAGTTCCAGTTGGCTCTCGATTTCTCCTGTTTCACATCCAAGTTTTCTTCTTACCTACCAACCCTGCTGACCAACTTAACTTCAGGCCCACCAGTGGACATTGAGGCAACAGCATTCCATAGACTTCTTCACCAGCTCCCACAATTGTATGAACTTTAATTGCTATAATAATCCCTCATACCATATCGCATTAATGGTTCTGCTTCTCTGATCAAATTCTGATACAATGGTAAATAAAATTGCCACTTCTCACGTGCCTACAATGGGCCCATCTATGACCCTGTTAATCTTTACAACGACCACGTAGGGTTACTTCTGAGGATTACTGACTGAGATCATTAACTCCATTTTATACTTGAGTTAGTTGGGGTTCTCCAGAGAAGCATAACCAATGGGGCGGGGGTGGGGAAGAGGAAGAGAGGGAGAAAGACAGAGACAGAGAGACAGAGAGAGAGGGAGAGAGGGGTTTATTATGAGGAATTTGCTCATGTGATTATGGAGACCGAGAAGTTCTACCATCTGCCATCTGCAAGCAGGAAAGCTGGTGATATAACTCTAGTCCAGGTCCAAAGGCCTGAGAACTGTGGGTAGGGGGGTTGGGGGGGGGTCATTCATGTGAGCCACAGTCCAAAGGCAGGAGAAGACCAATGTTCAGCTGAAGCAGTCAGGCTGAGAGAGTGAATTTTCCCTTCTTTTGCCTTTTTGTTCTATGTAGGCAAAGGCTTGGGTGATGCCCACCATACCAGGGAGGGCCATCAACTTTACTTAACCTACAGATACAAATGCTAATCTCATCAAGAAACACCATCATAGACACACCCAGAAATAATATTTAACCAAATATTGAGCACCCTGTGGTCCAGTGAAGTTGACACATAAAATTAACCAGCACACCTGGAGAAACCAAAGATCAAGGAGATTAAACACCATGTCCTAGTAACTGGCAGAACTAGGATTCAAAGCATGCTCTGTCTCCATCCTGTGTCTAAGTTCTTGTCATTTTGTTACTCTGAATCTTAGAAGCACATATCTCATTAATTATAAAAATACTAAAAATGTGATGTATACTTGTTAGAAATAGAAAAAGACTCTGAGACAACCAGGTTAAAATGTTTCAGATCCCAAATACGTGGCCAAAAAAAAAAAAAAGAGAGAGAGAGAGAGAGAAAGAGATGGATATATCCTAAAAGATGTAAAAATACTGACAAGAGGGAATAAATTGTAGACCTGCTGGTGGTGGGGCATGTCACACGTTAGGCAAACAGGTTTAGGCCATGTCTCAACTGAGTGGGACTGATCCCTCTCTGTACAGGCATGTCTACAAAGAAATTTGACTTCTGGCAGAAAGAAATGTAGTAGCTGTTTCTCTGCACAGTTCACCACTCAGCACCCTCCCACTGGCCAACAATCCCTGACAGTCCAACTGGGAGAAAATCAAAGAAGCAATTGAGTGAGGGCTGCTCTGGGTTTATGCCCAAGAGTCACAGGATCCCAGGACAAAGCAGGAAGGCATAGCCGCAGCAGCCTTCTAAGAATGCCTGAGAGGACAGACCTCGAGGTTTTCTATTCCCCTGAGGACAGAGAGAAGCAGCTTAGAACAAGACCGTGGCTGCCCTATGGACAGCAGGCTGCAAAGCAAATTTAAGTTGCATGGTTCACTCAGGGCAGAGTAGGAGGAGAGGAACCCAGGAGAGGGGCAGAGAGAGGCCCAGGAAAGAGATGCCATGAAATGTCACCCCACTGGATCCAGCCTGTCTCTCCCCATTCCTTCCTGATCCCTGCTGGCCTCAGGGCATCATGCCTGCTGTTCTCCTCCAAAGGACCCTCCCTCTTCTTTTCCACCCAATGAGGACTGTCACTCCCTTTCAGACAGTGATCTAGGTCACCACCTTGAGAAGTCTTCCTTATTGCCTTGGTTCATGCTCTTTCCACATTCTGCAGTCACCTGTGAAGGTTCACATCTTCCCTAGTTGTAACCTATAACACCTATAACATCTTCAAAGGGCTTTACCTCTAAAATCTTTTTCTTCTATATATTAAAAATAGACTTTATCCCTTTTTTAATCAAAGCTGTGCCCAATAAAAAGACTATAAAAAGTACAGATAATTGCATCACCCAGAGATTTGGAGCATCAGTGCTTGGGTGGATATGGATCTGTTCACATTACCAATATATGCACCTGGGAAATCATGTCACCATAGACACAATATGAAAGAAGGGTTAAGAGTTTGGGCTTTGAAGTTAAATAGGTTTGGGTTGGAATCTCAAATCTAGCTGTGAGACCTAAAAGAATTAGTCTCTCTAAACCTCAGTTTTCTCTTGTGTAAAATGGGGCTAGTAAAGTTATAAAGTTGTCATAAGTTTTTGTAAAGACTAAATGACATGATCCACATAAAACCCAACAAGGATGGAATGTAAAAGCACTGCGCATGCATGCGTGCGTGTGTGCGTGTGTGTGTGTGTGCGGTAAAATACACATAACAAAAAATTCACCATTTCAAAGTGTCTTTATTAAATGCCATTTACTAAATTCGCAATGTTGTGCAACTTAATAAATTCACAATGTTGTGCAACTATCAGCACTTTCCAGTTCCAGAACATTTTTATCACCCCAAAAGGAAATCCCACACCCATTAGGCTGTCACTCTCCATAACCTTCTCCCCCAGCCCCTGGCAACCACTAATCTGCTTTCAATCTCTATGGAAAATCACTCTCCAGCCTTTCTCTCTTAGTTTTTCCTGACAGCTTGGTCAAAACTCCCTCATCAGACAAACCAAATCAAGCTTTAAAAAAGCAAACAAACAAAACAAATAAAACCAAAAAAAAAAATCCAAACACATAAAAATGATTTGGTACATCTCCTTGAGCCAGTGCCCTAATAGTCTCATCAAACTTGTTGAAGAGTTATGGATTCACGCCCGGTCTGTCTGCATCCTCCAGGCTCACTCACCCTAAACCCTATAATCTGGGGACTACATCGAACTAAAAAGGTTTTTGCACAGCAAAGGAAAACATAAAAAAAAATAAAAGACAACATTCTGAATGGGAAAAGATATTCACCAATGATACATCCAATAAGGAGTTAATATCCAAAATTTATAAACAACTCATATAACTCAATACCAAAAAAAAAAAAAAAATCCAATTTAAAACATGGACAGAGGACCTGAATAGACATTTCTACAAAGAGGACATACAGATAGCCAACAGACATATGAAAACATGCTTAACATCACAAATCATCAGAGAAATGCAAATTAAAGCCACAATGAGATATCACCTCACCTGTCAGAATAGCTATCATCAATAAGTAAACAAACAAGTTTGTGGAGGATGTGGAGAAAACGGAACCCTCATGTACTGTTGGTGGGATTGCAGATTGGTGCAGCCACTATGGAAAAAAGTATGGAGATTTTTTCGGAACCACTACTCTAAGCAAAGCAAGCTGCTTCCTCTGTGTTTGCCCAGCTCCCCACCCACCAACTTCCCAGAGCTCTGTTTATACCATATTACTGGCCTGCCTCCCTCTTTGAACGCTCAGCATCTTAATGGCAGATTCATGTCTTTATTCCTCTGCCTTGTATAGAATAGGTTCTCAGTAAGTGTTAAATAATGAATGAATGAATTAATTAATTAATTAATGAGATAAGTCCATGCCTTCTTCTTGTATATATTTTATTTCCAGGTGCCTTGTACTGAGTACAAAGTATAAGATTGTTCAGGGTCTGGAGACAGAGTGCTTTGCCCACATCCTGGTTTGATGTGACTCAAGCAAAACTCAACTTCTCAGTGTCCCCTTTTCTCATCTATAAAATGTAAATTCTAATAGCATTTACATCACAGTGATGTCTGGATTCCATAAGTTAATAAATGTAAAATTCTTAGAACATTGCTTGTTACAAAATAAACACACAATAATTATCAGTCTCTTCCTTCCTTCCTTCCTTCCTTCCTTCCTTCCTTCCTTCCTTCCTTCCTTCCCTCCCAAATGAATATTAAGCATAGACTCTCTGGGTTGGCTAAGAGGTGAATGAGAGGTGAGGTGGGACAGTGAACAGAGATGACTCTTTGAAGAAATCTCGTGATCAGAAGAGGACACAGTGAGAAGAGGCAGAATAGAGAGTGGTTTCTAGTGGTGTCATTTTTTGCCTGAAAGCCTCGAGTATATTTAGTTCCTGAAAGAAAAGAGCCAGGTGAGAAGGGGCTGCTGAAGTGTCAAGAAGAGTAGATTCAACATGATGGAGCCAGATCACAGGAGATGGAGCCATGCACCAGTAGGGGAGGGCTCTCTTGAGACCAGAGGAATCACAAAAAGGATGGGTGCAGAGATATTCACACCTGTATGTGCTTTGGAGGTTGTTTTGCTTTGTATGCAGTCTATTAATTTAGGTGAATTTTGTTCAGTGGCTGGAAGTTTACTACGCTGGGGTGGAGAGCCAATTACTGCATGGCGGCAGAACAAAAGATTTGTAAAGTTCTCAGCATTTCTGGGCTGGCCCTACCTACAATGCCAACAGCACACAAGCAGGTGTTTTCAGAGCCACCTGAATAGAACCTGTTATTTGGACTGAGGCCGGTGAAGGGCTATTGTTTTGTATTATTCATCTCAGAGAATTTGCTCTGTTTTAAAGGAACTCTTTATGCCTGAGGGGAAGAGAAAGCACTTCCTTATGAAGATGGCGGCTTTATAATAGGATTCATTGTAATGGAACTTTACCTGTCCATGCTTTGTCTTTAAAAACCTATGTGCTTAAACATTTTTTTAGCAAAGGAGTTGTAGGACTCTCTGCTCTTTGAGAGAAAGACAGTAAGTGTCCAGCTAAGGAATGTCCTTGAAAGCATCACTCCCCCTCTCCAACTCTCAGTGCTCTTATCTGTAAGAGGAGGGAGTGGGCTGGGGCCTGCCAGCTTCCTTCCTCCCTCCCTAACAGATGCAGGGCAAAACTTTAGATGCTGCAGGGCACAGGGAAGTAAACAAAACCTGACTAAGGCATGGTCCCTAACCTCAGTTAATTTGCAGCTTTTCAGCAAAAGTATAACCCAAACCACTGTGTTGTAGTGCAGGTTTATCTGATGATCAGCTCTCATCAGAAACTGGCTCACTAACCAGTTTCCTTGCTTCTGTTCCATTTTCTACCACTTCCAGAAAGATCTTTCAGAAGCACATGTCCAGTCTAGATGCTGCTCTCCAGCCCCGTAACTCGACAGGGACTCCCAGGCCTTGTTTTCTTTATTCACGCTATACTCTCCTCATACCCAGCTTCTTCCAAATTCCTATTCAACCTTCAATGCTCAACTCCTTGCTTTCTCTGTACCCACCCTCTTGGCAGAATGAATTGCTCTCTCCCACTGTGCTATCCCACATGTTTTTTAGCACACCTCGGTTTTAGCACTTATCAGAGTATAGTCATTTACCTGTCTGTCTCCTTTAATAGCCTGTAAGCTCCCATATTGGGAAGGAACAGACCTTAATAGTTTTGTTCCCTTAGTGTATGGCACTTAGCCAGCGCTGAATCAATGATTGTGAAGTCAAAGAATGTCATAGGTGATAAATGTGCTAAGAGAGGCACGATCTCTAGGAAAACTGCTGGATATAATTATAAGGACAAAATCATTTCTGCTCTTTGCTTTCCTAAGCCATAGCCATGTATTTGGAGGAATCATAGAGACCAAGGACTCTGAGGGGGAGGTAATATTTCAAACATAAGGAAACAAAGTATAACACACCGAATACTCATGTACCCACAGTACTGCCTTAACAAGTCTTGTCATTTTGCTATACTTGCTTTAGACTTTTTTCTTTTTCTTTTTTATAGGCATGTTATAGTTGATGCATGCTCTGATCCCAAAGGGATCCAATCCCTTTCCTCATGAATTTGGTGTTCATCATTCTAATGTATGTTTTTATACTTTTACTATATAGGTATACATTTCTAAACAATATTGTGTACTGTTTTTCGTATTTTAAAACGTATTAACTTGATCTAGACTCATACTATATGTATGAAATTTATTTTTCCCCTTAAGATGTTTGTGATATCTACCCAAGTTGATATTTGAGATTTATACATGAGAATATGCTAACTTGTTTTGACTGTTGGATAGCATTCCATTAAGTGAATATATCACATTTTCTTTGCTCATTCCCCTATTGCTAGGCATTTTCTTTTTTTGATATTATAATCAATGTCACAGAAACATCTTTGTATATGCCTCCTTGTGTACATGTAACAGTTTTTCCTATCTATCTAGCATTGGTATTGCTGGGCCATAGGGAACATTCATTTTCAACTTCACTAGTTGGTACATATATTGCTCTCCAATTTACTCTCATCAGTGCTGTTTACCCAGCATGCAGCAGTGCTGTCCAGTTTACCAGCTTTCAAGGTCTTGCTAATCTGATGGGGATAAAATGATATCTGATTGTGATTTTAATTCGCATTTCCCCAGTTAACGCGGAGGTGAAGGTTTTTATATTTATTGGACATTTGGGTGTCATTTGTAAGTTTCCAATTCATTCCCTTTGTTCTTTATTCTACTGGGTGGCCTTTTCCTTACTGATTGTAGGAATTCTCTATATATTCTGGGTATAGTCTGTGACTAATCTTTTTATTTGTTTTACTGTGTCTCTTCTTGAATAAAAGTTTTAACTTAGGCAAACTTATTGTTTCCTTCATGACTGTGGGTTTATTGTTGTTGTTATTCTCTTTAAAAAATATTTTCTTACCCCAATGTCATAAATATATTCCCTTATATTTACATTCTCTCCCCCAAAATCTTAACATTCTACTTTTGTGTGTCTGTATGTGTTCCATCTTGAATTTTAACATCTCCATATGGAAAATTCATTACCCAGCACTGTTTACTGAATAGTCTATCCTTTCTTTATTAATGTCACTTCTGTCATTTATCAGGTATTCAGATACATTGGGTCTATTTCTGGGCTCTCTGTTCTATCCCATTGGTCTATTCATCTATTCCTGCACTAATTCCTTCATATCAATTGCTTCATAACAGATTTTAATATGTGGCAGGATTAGTTTCTCCTCCTTGTTCTTCAAAATAATTTAAGCCATTCTTTGGCCTTCTCTCTTCTATATGAATTTTAAAATCAGCTTGCAAAGGTTTAGGAAAATCCTTATTGAGATTTTGATAGGCATGTCATTAAATTATATACAAATTTGAGAGAAAAATCTCATATTTATAGTACTGAATCTTCAATCTACGAGCCAAGTAAAGCTCTCCATCTAGAGAGGTTTCCTAGTGTGTAAGATGTGGCAATGAACCCCAAGGGAATCAATCCTTCCCAAAGGAATCAATCTCTAATGAAAGAGTAAAGAGCATTTGAGAAACCTATCTCTGAGTAGAGCCAAGCCAGCAGGAGTTGAAAGCAGGCTGTTCAAACTGATTGCTAAGGTTTGGCTAATTCAAGGATGGCAAACAAGCTCCAGCTTCCTGATCTCACTGAGGTAGGTACTGCTAGTCCACCATAATAGGTCCTCTGAGCCTGGGGTTCTCAGCTTCCTTCCCAATTGACTAATCTGGTACTTCCCAAATTAGTCAACTCCCCAAATTAGTCAGAACTAGCATGCTGAGTGAAACCAGACCAAACCTTTTTTAAGCAGACAGGCTTTTGCTAGGACCCTATGATAATCCGACATTGGTGGCTCCAAGGGACTTCACAGGCCTGCGCAGAGGTCTGAGCTTGCTGTCTTCCACAAACAGAAGGGCAGAAACATCAGACATGTAACTTCCTCCCGTTTCGGAGATTGCTTCCCGCTGGAGAAACAGTAGATTTTAGGCAAATCAATTAGCGGAACAGACTAAATGGAGACATGCTTTGCCACCGGGTTTTGACTTTGATCTGGTTTCCACTTTTCATTCCAGCCACAGGCTACTCTGTGTTTTTAAGTGTACTGAAGTCCTTAAAACCTGGTCCCGGAATGCCTGGCAGTGGAAACTCCTTCCATTCCCTTACATATTTTATGGAAACAAATCATTACAATATATTATAAAAAGATTACAATGAAGGCTTGTTTAAGGATCTCTGCCTTGCTCTCTCTGGGTCTTTGCATCTGGTGCACAGTAGGTGCTTACCTAATGCAGATTGGAGTCAGTTAACATCCATTAAGTATGTACCTATCATGTTTTCGGGCACTGGGTTAAGTGCTTATTACATATGAACCCATTTTGTCCTCTCTAACATGGCATTATCATCTCCATTTTGAGATGAGAAGCAAAGGCTCAGGGAACTAAAGTGACTCATTCAATGAAAGTCACACAGCCGGTCAATGATCGAACTGCGAGCAGAGCTTTATCTACCCGTGACTGTGGAATCCAGGCCCAGTGCCATGTACCCACTTCTGCCTGTTACGGAAGGGAGGAGGGTATAGAGAAAGGAAAGAAAAGAGAGAAAGGGGCAGAGAGAGACAATGGAAGAAAGAGACAGAAAGGAGGAGGTTGAGAGTTGAAGGCCCCAGGCTTCTCCTCCTACTTTTCCCAAGGTCTGCGTCCTGGGTTCCTATGAATCTAGAAGTCAGAGTGTTATTGTTTGTCCCTTGGAGGAAGGAGAGAAGGAGGAGGAGGGCCGACTTCCACAGATGAGGATCCTCTCTGAAGGGAGAGGCACATTCTTTGAGGTCTGGTGTAGAGAAAAATCCTGAGTCCTGCCCTGGGGAGAGAATTGCCATAGCAACTTCGTGGCCTCTGTGGCTGGGGAGAGGGGCTCAGCTAAAGACCAAAGGGAGCATCAGATTGGTGATCAGAAGAGTTTAATTTGGTTAAACATTAAAAGAAAAAGAATTCCAGAATATAGAAACTATGTATCTCTAGGAGTGAAACTTTGGAAATTTTCTTTTCTCTGCTCAAATATGCTATCATGTGCATCTATTGCAGTGGATATAATTTGCTTTTGCTTCATTTGCAGGATGTTGTTCAAAGATCATCCCCACCTCTCAATGGATGAATAGGATGGGTGTGTATGTGCAGAGGGTGTAGCTGTGGGCATGGGGAGGCCACTACAGGGAGGGAGTGGCACTCCTGTGAGCACGGATGCTCAAGTGAGCTACCCACTACATAAGGTACATTGCTGGAGTATTACTTCATCCAGGAAGGAATCGCTTGGGACTTCTGACTTCAGTTCCACCTCCCTCTTCCCTGGTCCCAGCTCCTCAGAACTCCTTCCTTTTCTGATGGTCGCTGAAGTAGTTCTATGAAGCCATCTCTTTCCCCCAGGCTCTCTGGGTATGGGCTTAATTAAAAACCAGTCCAGTTATCCCTTAATAGGAAATAGGGCAGACAGGATGTTGGTGCCAAAGCAAGCCAAAACCCAAGTCAGCATAGGAGGCATCCACGAGCTTCCTGTTATGACCCGCTGGGCTCAGCTACAAGGCATGCTAGGGCAGGAGCAGCGGGGGCTAGGGTTCTTAGGGAAGTGGACTGGCTGTCAACCTGGCAGGGGCTCCTGGGCATGTGGTTGGAGCTCTGACAAGAAGAGTCTCTTGCATTTGCCAAGAACACAGGTGGGCAGCAGTATCTTGCTTCTGAGAGGACCTCCTAATTGAAACAGAAAGTAGTTTTTGATTCAGAAATGGGATCTGGTTTACAAGAGGAAAGATAGGAGAAATTAGCAATACCTTACAATCCCAGCCAAATGGGGTCCAGGGGACTACTCCCCGTTCACTGGGAAACTTGTGAGAATTAGAGCTGGAACTCAGTCACTCGGACTGGGCTGGGGAAAGGCTAGAGCTGAGAAGGTAGGTGGGAGCCCAAGGAAAGAGCTTCCTCAGGAGCACATGGGTCGTGAACACACATCTAAAATCTCTCTCTCCTACTTCAGAGATGTGGTTCCCACTATGAGTCAGGCCTGGGATCCCAGGACTGGGTCATGGGCCTGGGCAGAACTGAACAGGACAGTTAAACATCTGACCTACAGGTA
>NW_011889021.1:47096-52686 GCF_000151845.1 Pteropus vampyrus | reverse complement strand
TTGAAGGCCCCAGGCTTCTCCTCCTACTTTTCCCAAGGTCTGCGTCCTGGGTTCCTATGAATCTAGAAGTCAGAGTGTTATTGTTTGTCCCTTGGAGGAAGGAGAGAAGGAGGAGGAGGGCTGACTTCCACAGATGAGGATCCTCTCTGAAGGGAGAGGCACATTCTTTGAGGTCTGGTGTAGAGAAAAATCCTGAGTCCTGCCCTGGGGAGAGAATTGCCATAGCAACTTCGTGGCCTCTGTGGCTGGGGAGAGGGGCTCAGCTAAAGACCAAAGGGAGCATCAGATTGGTGATCAGAAGAGTTTAATTTGGTTAAACATTAAAAGAAAAAGAATTCCAGAATATAGAAACTATGTATCTCTAGGAGTGAAACTTTGGAAATTTTCTTTTCTCTGCTCAAATATGCTATCATGTGCATCTATTGCAGTGGATATAATTTGCTTTTGCTTCATTTGCAGGATGTTGTTCAAAGATCATCCCCACCTCTCAATGGATGAATAGGATGGGTGTGTATGTGCAGAGGGTGTAGCTGTGGGCATGGGGAGGCCACTACAGGGAGGGAGTGGCACTCCTGTGAGCACGGATGCTCAAGTGAGCTACCCACTACATAAGGTACATTGCTGGAGTATTACTTCATCCAGGAAGGAATCGCTTGGGACTTCTGACTTCAGTTCCACCTCCCTCTTCCCTGGTCCCAGCTCCTCAGAACTCCTTCCTTTTCTGATGGTCGCTGAAGTAGTTCTATGAAGCCATCTCTTTCCCCCAGGCTCTCTGGGTATGGGCTTAATTAAAAACCAGTCCAGTTATCCCTTAATAGGAAATAGGGCAGACAGGATGTTGGTGCCAAAGCAAGCCAAAACCCAAGTCAGCATAGGAGGCATCCACGAGCTTCCTGTTATGACCCGCTGGGCTCAGCTACAAGGCATGCTAGGGCAGGAGCAGCGGGGGCTAGGGTTCTTAGGGAAGTGGACTGGCTGTCAACCTGGCAGGGGCTCCTGGGCATGTGGTTGGAGCTCTGACAAGAAGAGTCTCTTGCATTTGCCAAGAACACAGGTGGGCAGCAGTATCTTGCTTCTGAGAGGACCTCCTAATTGAAACAGAAAGTAGTTTTTGATTCAGAAATGGGATCTGGTTTACAAGAGGAAAGATAGGAGAAATTAGCAATACCTTACAATCCCAGCCAAATGGGGTCCAGGGGACTACTCCCCATTCACTGGGAAACTTGTGAGAATTAGAGCTGGAACTCAGTCACTCGGACTGGGCTGGGGAAAGGCTAGAGCTGAGAAGGTAGGTGGGAGCCCAAGGAAAGAGCTTCCTCAGGAGCACATGGGTCGTGAACACACATCTAAAATCTCTCTCTCCTACTTCAGAGATGTGGTTCCCACTATGAGTCAGGCCTGGGATCCCAGGACTGGGTCATGGGCCTGGGCAGAACTGAACAGGACAGTTAAACATCTGACCTACAGGTAGATCTGGCTAGGGAATGCAGAGACTGATATCTTTACCCTCACAGTGTGAATAATAAAGTGAAAATCTCAACTTGGACTTGTTAATCATCTGATTTTTACCCTCCACAGCACCTGGTATTGACAAAGCACTTGGCTGACATTGACTCTATCCATTCACTTCTGAAATTAGACAATTGCATTTCCGCATTCCCATACTGAAGAGCCCTTAAAAAAATGAAAAAGAGGAAACAGAGGTCCGGAGGGGTAAAGGGGACCAGGCTAATACATACCGGGTGAACCACTTCCTCCTCTCTTGACCTCTGGCAGGCAGTGATCACTGCATTCTTTCCCACTGAGCCCAGAGGGGTGGACAGTGCTCAGCAGGGCCCTACATGTCTCCCTCTCCAATTGCTCAGCTTTTACCGACCCTTGTGTGATTACATGAGGAGCCAGAGAGGATGAAAAGGAGTGCTGCGAGAAAAAAGGGACCATGAAAAAGAAAAATGTTTGCCTCCGTTATTCTTTGCCACAATAGTGCTGTGCTACTGTGGTAGATTTTATTTCCAAAGATGATCTCAACAATATCTCCCAAGCAATAATCTCTTTTGAAATGTGATCTTGCCATTTCTCCATCAAGAGGTGGCATCTATTTCTTTACCTACCTGAATATGGGAGAATATTGTGACTGTTTTGACCAATAAAATGTGGAAGAAGTGATGCCATAACAGAGCTAGCACAGCCCTTAACTGGCCCAGCAACTTCCTCTTTCTGCCTCATGGAACCCAAAGGCCATCTTGTAAGAAGCCGTGCCACATGGAAAGGTCATGTACAGTTAGTAGTCCCAGCTGAGCCCCAAGATGACAGCTAGCATCAAGCACCAGCCGTCTGCATGGGCTATCTCAGATGCCCAGGCTAGATGAACTTTCAGATGACTGCAGCCCCAGCTGACGTCTGACTATAATCATATGAAGGACCCCAAGTGAGAATTGCCCAGATGAGACTAATCAATGCACAGGGTCATAGAAGATCATAATAAAATAGTATATAACAAATCATTTTAAGCCACTAATTTTGGGATAGTGGTTACTCAGCAATAGATATCCGGAACGGAAATAGACTACCCCAAAATTAATGCCATAAACAACTGCCATATATGATTTCTCATGAGTCTAGTTGCTCATGTATTTTCAGTCAGTTGGCGGAGAGCTAGGGGCTGGCTGATCTGGGGTGGCCTCTACTGGGACAGCTTAGGTCTGTCTGTCTATGTGATCTCTCATTTCTCATCAGGCTGACCCAGCCTCTTCTCATGGCAGGAGCAGGGGGTTAACAGAATAAAAGACACAGGCTTCTTAAGACCTAAGTCTGGAAATGGCATACTATCATTTCCACTTAATATTGTTCAAAGCAAATCTGAAGGCCAGTGTATATTCAAAGAGTGGGGAAATGTATCTTTTGATGAGAGGAGCTACAAAGTCACGTTACAGAGAGCATGGATACTGAGATGGGTGGAGAATTGTGGCTGTTTTTGCAATCAGTCTATCCCAACATCTAATGAGGATATTAAGAAGTTTTGCTGGGGCTCGTGAGATATAAATCCTTCTTCTGTTTTGGTTGATATCTTTAGTTACATTTCCATCACTTAGTATTACTTTTCAATTTTAACTTTCCAGCCTATAAATGTAGGTAAAGAGAAAAGGGACCATGAACAAGATCTTTTGAATGGCCAGCCACACTTGTCAAGCTCTAGTCTAGCGGTTTTCAAATGGTATTCTGTGAAAGCCCTGGGCTTCTGTAGTGGCTTCTCAGCAGCTATCAGGAGGACAGTGGTGTGTACGAGTGTGGGGCCCTCACCTTAGCTAGAGCATCTCTGCTCGTTCTTATGATTTCCATTGGAGAAATGTTATACAGCTTTGAAAAAATAAAAGACAAAGATTTAAAGTCTACTGAACTAGACCAGCCTCTCCATAGAAAAGGTAAGAGTCTTAGTGAAGTTGAGTGTCTTTTCCAGGTTATTCAGCAAAAGCGTTCTTGGCTGGGATTTGACCAAAGGCTAATTCTCCTACCTTATTCTCCTCTGTCCTCACTGGGTTCACCATAGAAGAGTATTGCTGTAGCCTAGTGGATGAGGGGAAACTGAGGCAAGCAGAAGGAATATTCTAACACTTTTTCAATTCTCTACTTCACCAAAAAGAGACCATTTATAGTCCTTGAGCCCAGAGCCTCAGTGACCACCCCCCACCACGTGCACACACCCGCACACATACACACACTCACCCACACATGAACCCTACAAAACATGATTCCCAGAACTACAGACAATTCAGAGAGTCATATTGGCAGGTAGACCGGGCTGGCTAGTCAATCCCAGGGTGGAGCAGGGCACACAGGATAGAGTTGGTTCCTCCAAAGGACAAATAGAGCTCCATCTGGAAGAAAAGCTCATTTCCCAGGAGAAATGGCTGGTCTTGCTTGGAGCCTATAATCTCCTTGTTCTCCTTCCAGTGTGTTAATTCCATTTCTTTCCAAGTTAATTTTTTTTTTTTAGGACATGGGCTATTTATAGTTTCTCCTAAGCCCTTTCCAGTCTGTTTCCTGTTCAAGTACTGCGTTAGTCACCAGAAAGTATCTCAGGCAATCTCTGAGTCCCTGCCTGATCTCAACAACAGGGAATCGGGATGCTGGTCAGACTCCGGGTGGGTCCCAGTGGAGAGGAGGCAAGCAAGATACAGGAGGCTGGGCTGTGAGGCAGAGGAAGTATCTCTTATCCTCTGTCTTCTGTGGCATGAAGCCCTAAGATCTAATGGCTTCCTGGAGTTTACTTAGCCCTTGGAGACACAGAAACTCTGCAGAGTCACCTCCATTTGACTGCATATTTTTGCCATTACTTGATGACCTATTTGCATGCAGCTTCTTGCAAAGAATTTCCTTCCAAGCCATATACGGTGATTTTATTGCACCACAAACTGAGGCTTCTATTTGCAGTCAATGATAGATGCTCCGTCTGACTTCTTTCTGCCTGTCCCTACATCCCTTCCTTTTTTCTGTAGGCTGCCTAGGCTGCTCTGAGCCCTCTCCAAGCTCTGGTTTCACCAAGAGTGTTTGATTCCAGGAACTTACAAGCTTCATCTGAAGGGAAGGTCCTTAATCTGAGCTGAGATTTTCTATCCATCAGCCCAGGGAACAGTGACCTCTGAGGCCAAGGGAAGGAAAAAGAGACTTTAGGCAGGTGAGCGGACACAGGGGGCAGCAACCAAGGTCTCCATGCCTCTCACCTTTCTGTGCCTTTGTTCATGTAGTTCCCTTGCCTGGAGTGCACACCCTGGACTGGGTACAATGTATCAAGGGATCCATTGCTGGAAATCTTCAGCAGGCACCAATGTCTCTTGGCAGCCCCTGGCCACCTTGACGGCTTGGATCAATCTCTACGAATCCCTAGTGAAGGAGCTGAGTGCAGGTTTTCTGACTCTGCCTTGCTGGGGACAAAGGAGAGAGATGTAGAGGGAAGTCTGAGCTCTTATTTGCATAGCAAGTCATCAGGTGGCCAGCATCCCAGAGACTAAGGTTTTTTACTCCTCAAGCCCCAAACACAGGGACTCGAGTACCTTGAACACCTTGAACAAAGCTTCTACGGACTTTGGAGACAAATCACTCTAGGCTCTTCTCAGGAACAGTGTGGTCTTCTCAGTCTCAGCATCAGAATGCAAATACCAGCCAGTCACTGAGCCCTGCTTTATGCCAGGCTGCTAGCCAAGTTCTGCAGAGACAAACACTCCAAACGCTCAAAAATGGTCTTGGTGAGAAAGTGCCTAAGCAAAACATGACCTTCCTGTCTAACTCAGAGAGCTGGCATGCACACTAGTGTCATGAGCAGAGGAAGAGGAAGAGGAATCGGAGGAGGAGGAAATTAGACGTGAGACGTACATGCTAGGCACCAGCCCGGGCTCAGGCGTATCAGAGCAAATCCTGAGCTGTGATGCTCACCGACAATCTGGCACTACTATTTTGATTTTCATTTGTTTCCATTCTAGGAAATTCATTACAGACTGTCTCCCCACAGAGCATGCTCAATTATATCCTTGGGAATGCAAGAGCCCAGAAGAAGCAATCGGGGATGGCTGAGTCAGGCTTAGTCAAGGATAAG
>NW_011889021.1:29201-47046 GCF_000151845.1 Pteropus vampyrus | reverse complement strand
CACCTCCATTTGACTGCATATTTTTGCCATTACTTGATGACCTATTTGCATGCAGCTTCTTGCAAAGAATTTCCTTCCAAGCCATATACGGTGATTTTATTGCACCACAAACTGAGGCTTCTATTTGCAGTCAATGATAGATGCTCCGTCTGACTTCTTTCTGCCTGTCCCTACATCCCTTCCTTTTTTCTGTAGGCTGCCTAGGCTGCTCTGAGCCCTCTCCAAGCTCTGGTTTCACCAAGAGTGTTTGATTCCAGGAACTTACAAGCTTCATCTGAAGGGAAGGTCCTTAATCTGAGCTGAGATTTTCTATCCATCAGCCCAGGGAACAGTGACCTCTGAGGCCAAGGGAAGGAAAAAGAGACTTTAGGCAGGTGAGCGGACACAGGGGGCAGCAACCAAGGTCTCCATGCCTCTCACCTTTCTGTGCCTTTGTTCATGTAGTTCCCTTGCCTGGAGTGCACACCCTGGACTGGGTACAATGTATCAAGGGATCCATTGCTGGAAATCTTCAGCAGGCACCAATGTCTCTTGGCAGCCCCTGGCCACCTTGACGGCTTGGATCAATCTCTACGAATCCCTAGTGAAGGAGCTGAGTGCAGGTTTTCTGACTCTGCCTTGCTGGGGACAAAGGAGAGAGATGTAGAGGGAAGTCTGAGCTCTTATTTGCATAGCAAGTCATCAGGTGGCCAGCATCCCAGAGACTAAGGTTTTTTACTCCTCAAGCCCCAAACACAGGGACTCGAGTACCTTGAACACCTTGAACAAAGCTTCTACGGACTTTGGAGACAAATCACTCTAGGCTCTTCTCAGGAACAGTGTGGTCTTCTCAGTCTCAGCATCAGAATGCAAATACCAGCCAGTCACTGAGCCCTGCTTTATGCCAGGCTGCTAGCCAAGTTCTGCAGAGACAAACACTCCAAACGCTCAAAAATGGTCTTGGTGAGAAAGTGCCTAAGCAAAACATGACCTTCCTGTCTAACTCAGAGAGCTGGCATGCACACTAGTGTCATGAGCAGAGGAAGAGGAAGAGGAATCGGAGGAGGAGGAAATTAGACGTGAGACGTACATGCTAGGCACCAGCCCGGGCTCAGGCGTATCAGAGCAAATCCTGAGCTGTGATGCTCACCGACAATCTGGCACTACTATTTTGATTTTCATTTGTTTCCATTCTAGGAAATTCATTACAGACTGTCTCCCCACAGAGCATGCTCAATTATATCCTTGGGAATGCAAGAGCCCAGAAGAAGCAATCGGGGATGGCTGAGTCAGGCTTAGTCAAGGATAAGGTTGCTTCTGCCAGTTCTGGAGGCCTTGGGACTTATTCCCAGGGGAGATGGGTGATCCAGGAGTAGGACAGGAACACGAGGACCAAGTAGAAGTGTCTCTCTCCTGGGACCATATGGTGGATTCTGAAGCAGAAAGCATGAGAAGGTGAGACCCTCATTCAAGTTCCTCTTAAAATGAGGTCCTCTTCCTCTTCTACTTTTTAAATGATGAACATTAACATACATACAGAAAAGTACATAGAACATGTATTTACATATTCTAATAAATAACTATAAAGGAAATGTCCATATACTCACCATTCGCGTCAAGAAATAAAATATTGTCAGCACACTGAAGACCCCTGCATGTCCCTACCTGATCATACTCTCCCTCTCCCTTAGACTTTTACAGCATCTACTTTCTTTTCTTTTAGTTTTGCCATCTAAGTTTACATCCCTAAAAAAAATAGTTTTATTTTGCCTGTTTTGAGCTTTACATGAATAGAATTGTGTCTGGGGGTTTTATGTGCCTGTCTTCTTTTGCTCAGTTATGTTTATGAGATTTAGTCATGTTGTAGTGTATATCTGTCATATATTCTTTTTTCATGGCTGTATAGTATTCTGCCACATGGCTATGTCACGTTTATTTATCCTTATTTCTGTGGTTAAACATTTGAGTTGTTTCCAGGTTTTGACTCTTATAAGCAATACTGCAATGAGCATTCTTGGTATGTATATCGTGGTGTAAATATGCATGTTTTTCTCCAGGGTTTATGCCTGGAAGTGAAATTGCTGGGTCATAGGATACACGTCTTTACCTTTACTAGATAACGACAAATGATTTTCCAAGTAGTTGCGCTGTCTCTTGCTCTCTCTCTCCCTGTTGCACAATTGTAGCAGCTATGCTGAAGAAAGGTTCAGAATTGCTGGCCCCACAGAAATAGCTCAGGAGGAAGAACTTCTGTTGAGAAACCAATCCATGTGTGCCTTTGTTTCTTTCCCTGTCTCACTTATGGAGCCTGACAGCCCCTGCCTCACTCCCAACCTCTGCTGTTACCACTCCCCAAGTGAGCCCATTACTTCTCAACTTCAGGCTCATTTCAGTATGGTTCCCAGACAAATCTAGTCAATGACACAGTGGGCGGTTGTCATCTGAAGGTTAGTTCACAGCCATCAGACAAGAAGCCAGAGAAGATTATACAGGGCAGGGGCCTGAGCAGGGCTGGTGGCAGGATGGAACTCTCATGTCTTGGACCTGAGGCATGATGGTTCCTCATGGAATCTTTGAATAAGTAGGAAGGGGGAAATATAAGGATCCTCACTAGGCCCAGAGGCTTGGGACAGACCTAGGACTGCCTTCAGCATGGCCTATCACTTATGAATCTATATATTGCAACACAAACCTACCTTGACTAGTCTTAAACAAAAAGGGGGACTTATTGGCTTGTAGCAAAATATAACGATAGGCCTGCCTTCAGGAGAAGCTTGATCCAGAACTTCTAACAATGTCATCAATAAAATATCTTGCCTTTGCTTTAGGAGTCAGTAGTTGTTAACAAGTGATAAGATGAAGGGCCAAATAAAGGTAAGATTCTGGAACAGGAATGGAAACCAGTGGCCCTGGTTGAAGCCAGACCTTAGCAGGATCTATCACTGACGACAACTCAGGGAGTGATCCCCTGTGTCTGGATACAATGGGTGCCCCAGAGTGTTCTTAGTGTCTAGTAAGCCACTTTCTTAGCTTGGGGATTGACAGACTCATACAACACTGTAAAGGCATGCTTGCATCCTCAGATTCCTGAAGAAAATTAATGTATTACTATTCTGAGCATCTGGGATGGTACTCTCAGAGAAGAAAGGAAAAAGATGAATGCTCTTACTAGACATGGAAATTTTGAATATATTTTCTTTCCTAGAAACTGAGAACTGAGGTCTGATTTGAGATATGACACTACTTCCAGGTAGGTAAGAAAATTTAGATTCTAACACACTGTCAGGATTTCTGGGATATTTCTATGGTATGCGAGATCAAAGAGATATAATATTTGAACTCGAGGCTGTCTTGGAAATTTTAGAGGTACAGTAGCTACACTGATTTTTAATAACATTTATTCATTTTTTAATACAGAAAAAAGTAAGAACCAGTTGGCCCAAAATCCCACTGATGAAAAAAAGGATTGGAGAATTGCTATTAGCTGTCCCACCTAACTAAAGGGAGACCCAAAGCATTCCTAGCAGGCCTTGCTGCCCTGGCTACAGGTAAGATGGACTCAGCTACCTGGTTCTAGGTAGCCTCTTCAGTGGGCCAGCTACACTGATCCTCCACCACCCAGCCCCACCCTCATCATTCACCTAAGCATCCCCTAGGAAGCTCACAGCAGGGTACTATTTACTGAATGAGAATACCCTGAAAGGGAAGATTTTCCTGCTGATTACATGTCTAGCCTTCTAGAACATCTCTGTATTTTTTTTTATGGTGATTTTTTATGGTGATTTATCCAGGGATCAAGAGACAGTTTGCTGGGGAAGATGCCCTCATTCTTCCCAAGCTTTTATCAGGGTTATACAACCCTGTGCTAATTTGTGCTTAAAATCCTCCTCCTTTCCCCATGCCACCTGTCCCCAAAACTTAGGGAAGAAGACTGAATAATGCCTGGGGTTTACATTAGCAGGAAATCTTTTTCCTTAAGCATCAAGTCATGTGTGTCCACAAACATGCCTTTGCATAATATAAGACCTGGAAGAAAAGTGCAAGGTTCTTAAAACTTTTCATTATTCATTCATTATATAATTACTGAGAGTTTAACATATACTAGACACTGTTCTAGACCTTCAGTGCCTTTGTATTAACCTTAAAAGGTGGCCAAATTTTCCTGAGGCTGAGAAAGATAGAGAGGCAACTCAGACATAAGGAACAGTGGCCTCAGAGGTGCAAATGTCTAAGGGTAAATGGCTCCTTATCATTAGATTCTAGAGTAAATGAAGGCCAGTGGCAAGAACCAGGCTAAAAACATAAATGGGGCTAAATAATGAAGGACCTTAAATCCCAAGATCATCAATTTGGACTTTACTTTAAAGGCTATGGGAACCTCTGAGGGCTTTGAGTGGGAGAACTGAATCACTGAGGGATCCAGCAGAAAGAAATGGCACACTCAGTTGAGGATAATTGGAGATGTGTTAAATGTAGGGGCTATTTACTAAGGTTTGGGCAGTGTGTAGCAAAACTACAAGGTATAATGTTATACCTGGAGCAAGCAACACCAGGGCTGTTAAGCAGAAGAGGGTGAAGGGAAGGAGCAATTGCTGTGTGTCATTCAAAGATCATCTTGCAAGGAGCTGTAACTTTGGTTGGGGTGACACCACAGTGAGGGAGCCAGTGTGTGGAGATCCCAACTTCATTCTCATCCTCTTTTGACCTCCTGCCAGTACTCCCCATTGGCTAAAACCAAGGGAGGCCATTGTTATGGTCCATTCACACCAGAACCCACCCCCCACCCCCACCCCAAGTCCAAGAGCAGGATAGAGTAGATTTGCAGGGGCAAATGGAAGATGTCCTGAACAAGGGTAGTGTGATCAGATGAACATATCAACAAGATCATCTTGGGCAGAATGGAGGCTCAATTAAAGGCAGAGGGATGGGGACAGGAAGGGAATACAGGTCTGAACTGACATGGGTCACAGAGATAGAGGAAGAGAAAGATTCAAGCAATATTGAGGAAGTAGAATAGTCATGACCTTTCGATAGGGATTAAGGACAAGAAAGGTGTCTAGGTAGCCTGGGTTCCTGGGCAGATGGTGACATCATTACCTAGGAGAAGACTCAAGGCCAAGGGCAGATGGTACTACGGAAGAAAAAGAAATCACTCTTTTCCAGAAGGAATGGCAACCAACCATAAACAGAAGGACAGATGGCCTCCTACATCCCTGCTCTGGGCAGAATTATAATGGCTTCTGGCATCCTTCTCCTTCCATTCCTGGACCCCTTTTCTCTGCCACTTAGCAGCTTCCAAAAACCTACTTTCATAGAAGTCTGAACTCCTCCAAGTGTTCAGGCTGAAAATCAATTTCTATCTTCACTGATTTCCCCTTTCCACTAGTCAAAACAAAAACAACAAAAAAAAAAAACAGCTCTTCTTAAAGGAGGGGAAAATTACAATAAAAAATGGCTGACTGCTACTGCTAGCTTTCTGTGGAGATAAGTATATATTTTAAAAGGATCTACTGGCATGAATTTCTAATTAATAGACTATGAGGGGGAGATTTTTATTTTTCACTCTGGATGCTCTCAGGGGTACTCTGAAGGCTTAACATCACCTAGTCCCCCAACTCTGCTCAGTCCCCCACCTCCCTCTAAAAAACAAGGAAGGCAATTTAGTGCCCACTCAACAATGCTGGCAGCCCCTAATCTGGCATTATGTGTTACACAGGACTTTCGATGGTGGACGCAAATTTCAAGTCTGGCTTCTAAGAAGTGTGTGATATGTTTGAGGATAAGGGAGACCTAACATATTCTAAAACAACAAGGCAACTTCAGGAAGCTTTGTGAACAGGGTCTCCAGGAGTGCCCTCCGCCTCCTACCCACAGAGAGGTGGCATTGCTGGTCAGCTGCTGTCCTGCAGTTGTCCTAGTGACGATGGTTTGTGTGTATGAGGGGAGGTGTTCATGGGTACTTGTAGAGTGTCTGTAAAAGAAGGTTGGACTTTTTCACCACAATGCATTCCTGGAAACCATGTCATGATATAATTCGTCAAAATTTCCCAGAGGAACAGCATTCGCTCTCCTTGAGGGGTCGAGTTCCTGACTAAAGACACAGCCAGAGATAAATCATAACTATGATCAACAATCTGTCATGAGCAGAAGGCACAAGTGCCCACATATCTTCAATGAGTTCTAGGGCTCAGATTATACTCCAGGTCTCACCAAGAAGCTATCACTTAACTTCTTGTGAAGCCGTATGTACCACGGTCATTCATTCTCTCATTTATTCATTCGAGGGCTGTAGGAGTCATTGTGGTTCACTCCCAACCACAATTCTTCTTCAGATGATTAGTCTTCTAAATCGATGTTATAGATGTAGTTTCCTAAAAGATATGTTGACACCCTAAACCCTACCACCTCAGAATGTGATCTTATTTGGAAATAGGGTCTTTAAAGAGATTATCAAGCTAAAATGAGGTTATTAAGGTAGGCCTAATCCAATTTAAGTGGTGTTCTTACAAAAAAGGGAAATTTGGACAGACAGACATGCACCGAGGGAAGCTGACATGAAGACACAGAGACAAGGCCATGTGAAGATGGAGGATTGCAGAGAGATCCATCCTCAGGCCAAGGAATGGCAAGGATTTGGAGCGAACCACCAGAAGCTAGGAAGAGACAAAGAAGGATTCCCCTATGGGTTTCAAAGGAAGCATAGCCCTGTCAACACCTTGATTTTGAACTTCCAGCCTTTATAATTGTGAGAAAACTAATGTCTGTGGCTTTAAGCTACCTACTAAGTGGTATTCCGTTTTGGCAGTCCCAGGAAACTAATATAACTGACCGTGGTGATCTCACTCTCTTATCCCAGTCCTGGCAAAGAAGCTATAGGGGAAAGACTGCTAGGCTGGATTCTGAGAAAGGTTTCTACTTTTCCCTCTACAAATGCTTTGATGTGACCCTGGGGGTTGCTGCAGTCATCATGCTATGAGCCTAAAGGGCAAAGCCCTCACCGAGGAGGGCAGAGAGTGAAGGGAAAGGGCCTGAGACAGATGACCCTGAGTTGCTGTTTCGGCCAAGCTGGAGCGTGCCCAGGCCCTGCATGTTCTGTCATGTGAGATGAAATGTTTCCATGTGGGGTAAGGCAGAAGGTGAAGAAAGGTCTCCTTGCCGACATCAGGGTCCTTCTTTGTGTGGATTGACTGTCATTTGTGCTCAGCAGTTCTCCCTGCTACCTCTCTCATGCTAATTGGGCCTCCGGTTCCCTCCCAACCTCTATTCTGCATCTCAGTATCGACTGTGGTCGATGGTTTGCAAAGACAGCTGTAATAATTCCTCCCTGTATACTTTGTAGTGTGACTTTGCCACTCTTCCCATCAAAGGTGGAGCTTATTTCTCTATCCCTTGAATCTAGGCTTGGCCTTGTACCTGTCCTGGCCAACAGGAATTAGCAATCCCTAGCATTCTGACTCCACAGCTCCAGAAGCTTCAGGAATTAGGCTTGCTCTTTTGGCTGTAGTTGGAACCCTGAGACCGTGATACAAATGGGCCTGAGCTAGCCTGCTGCAAAGGCTGCATGGAGAAGAGAGGCACTCCAGTTGACAGTCAGCACTAACTACCACGTGTGTAAATAAAGCTATCTTGGATCATCCAATCTTAGTCAATTGCCCATAACTGAAGCCACATGAATAATCCCAGGTGAGACCAGCAGAAGAGCCAATGAGCTGAGCCCAGCCTGAATTGCTGACCCATAGAACCACAAGCAAATAAAATGGCTGTTGTTTTAAGATCCTAAATTTGGGGATGATTTGTTACACAGCAATAGCTATCGGACACACTGATAGGCAATCCCCATTCTGGCACAACCCTCTCAGGCTCATTCACATGCCACGCACTATGCAAGGCACTGTGGATACAATCATGAAAAAGAACAGCTCTGGCCTCTGCTCTCTTAAGCGCGCATAATGTTATCACATGCCAGGCACTGTGCCAATGGATTTTTCAGCTGCATTAACCTAGATGAGAATGTTACAGTTATTACCACTATCTTCCTGCCGAGAAAAACAAATCTCAGAGAACATAACAAAAGTGCCAAATGTTGCAGATTGCATTTTTCAGAGACAGCTGCAATAATATCTGTTGTCTGGTATATCTGTTAGAACCTTGCCACTCCCTTGAATCAAGAGGCAGAATCTAATTTCCCTCTTGGATCTAGATGGGCTTATGATTTGACTGTAAACTAAGAGAATGCATTAGAAAGGATACTGCATGAATTCTGAGGTTAAGTCATAAAAGAAGCCACTCTACTTTATGAGTTGGGGCACTTGCCTTTGAAGCCTTGAGCTTCCACATAAGGCCTCCATGCTACATGTGGACATTCTAGGTGAGAACTCCAGGTGAGAGCCCAGCTGACAGCCAGCCCACATTAAACTCAAGATGATTCTAGTCACGAGCTATTAAGTCATCCCAGCCCTTAAATCCCACCCTCTTTTCAAGGCCCAGAAATCACAGATCAGAAATAATTTGTCCCCACTTTTGTTCTGTCAAACGAACAGAATGCATGAGCATAATACAATGGTTGGTTTATATCACAAAGTTTTGGGGTGGTTTGTTTTGCAGCAGTAATAACACAACACCTAAGATTACACAGCTATACAACAGGAAAGAGAACGAGGTCAGACTCTGAGCCTTTGCAATCTGACTCGAGCCCCAGCTTTTAACCACTACTCCTCCCACTCTTCGCCTTGGCGAGCCTCTCACTCCCATGCTCCTCAGCTAGAGGCTGGGCTCCCCCGACAGCATCATGTCTGCATGAGAAAATATTTCAATCCCCACATGCCAGATTCAAAGAGTGACTAGGAAAGGAACAGGCATGCTTCTTTCTCTGCTGCTTGCTTCCAGGCCACCATTACCCAAAGCTCTTTCTTTTTGAAAGTTCTGTCCCTTCCCTTACTTTGGCTCCACGACAACACTCTCTCCATATTTAGGACACAGCCCCCACCTTCCTTGATGATTTTAGTTTCTGCTTCACAGGTTTGCTTTGCTCCCCATTGAACTTCATGTGAAAATGCACCTACTATGTGAAACTGCTATGGGTCAGGCACATGGATGGTGGAGATACAAAGGAGAATGAGCTCTGTATTATTTTCCCATAGTTTTGTAACAAATCGCCCTAAACTTAGTGGCTTAAAACAACACAAATTTATTATCTTACAGTCTTAGGGATTAGAAGCCCCAAATAGGTTTCACTAGGATAAAATCTAGGTGTCTGCAGAGCTTCGTTCCTTCTGGAGGATCTAAGAGATCCTTGCCTTTCTAGCTTCCAGAGGCTGCCTGCATTCCTCGTCTCATAGCTCCTTCCTCCATCTTCAAAGCCACCATGTAGCATCATCAAACCATTCTCTCTGACTCTTCTGCCGTCCTCTTCCACCTATAAGGACCCTTTTGATTATATTGGGCCCACCCAGATTATCCAAGAAAATTTCTCCATCTCAAGATTCTTAATCACATCTGCAAAGTCCCTTTTGCATGTAAGATGACACATTCGCAGGTTCTGGGGATTAGGATGTGGACATCTTTGAGAGGCCATCATTCTGCCTACTACAAGCTCTTTGAGGAAACTCACACATGAATAAGGTTATATATCTATAGCAGAAACTTCTGCTCCTCGCCAATATCCATATTCTCTTACTGAACACACACTTCCTTTCCTTACATTCAGGTGTGATGACCCTGCAATTGAGTTCTGGCCAATGGAGTATAAACAGAAGTGATGGGCAACACTTGCAGGCCTGCCTAGCCCATACAAACCTGCTAACAGTTCTGACTAACAGTGGTCCCCAACCTTTTTGGCAGCAGGGACCAGTGCTCCTATGAGAATCTAATGCCTGATGATCTGAGGGAGAGCTTAGGCGGTGATGTCAGCACTGGGGAGTAACTGCAAATACAGATGAAGTTTCAGTCACTCACCCAGTGCTCGCTTCCTGCTGTGCAGCCCAGTTCCTGACAGGCCATGGACGGGGTTTGTGGCTCAGGGATTGGGGAACCCTGGACTACAAGACCCCCTCCTACAGGTTCCTCACTTTCCCCATCCATAAAGCACTATGAGGACCCAGAAGAAGGTGGAGCCTCAGGGGAGAATAAGTCAAGCCCTTGAATGACAGCAGAACAATCTCTCTGGTGACTTACATTGTATTTTGACATAAATTAAGACATTGAAATGTGAAGGTTGTTTGCTACAATGGTTAGCCTACACTGACAATATACAACTATAGAAATGTACTTTAAAAGAATTTGTAAAAATGTATTGCATAAGTTTTATATGGTGTTCAATTTTATAAGTAAATATAATATTTACTTATAATAATAACCTCATCTGTGGCATAGGCTCTATGTGAATAAAAAGGTTACTTCATAAACACATAAAATAAAACCCAAATCAGGGATTATGCTATTTAACCACAGGCAGTTCTCTTCTTACATCTTTCTATATTTTATATTGACTGTTAGCACAATATTGAGGAATCCTGATTAACACAAATAAGTAACTGCAAATGGTAACAAGTATACTTTAACCTACTATAATCTCCAGAAATGTTTCAATAAACAGAGACCCCCAGAAAAGCTTGACTCTTAACAGGAACTAGTTAACTGGGCAACACAAGTTAATGTTTTAAAGAGCTTCTACACAGATTTATTTACATGTTATTTACTTTCAAAAGGATCAAAGACAATTTACCCAAAAACCTACAGGACAAGTGAAACCAAAACCAGGCAAACAACAAGATAGGAGCTCAGTGGTCAGGCAACTGCAGTTGGAAGTTTCCTGGGCAGAGAAGCAAGGGAATGTGTGCATGTGGGGGAGTGGGAAGCAGTTCTCACGCATGGTGGGGGCCAGGGCAAGAGGCTGTCAGAAAGCTCCTGTGATCTTGGAAACATATGATCTATTTTCCGAAATGGTGATTCAGGACAAATGACTGAAGGGTCCCATGTCTAGACGACCACGTGCCTGGCTAGGGTAAGAGCTAAAGGTTTCTGCAATCGTTTATCAGTACACAGAGCCTGGGACCCCCAGAAGTGGTATACACACACACTGAAAAGAGAAGCTAGGGAGGACCTGGAACCCCAGAGCAGTTACTTTTAGGCAGTGATCAGTATCTCACCTGTGATATATCATAGGAGATTGGGTCTGTAGCTTCGTCAGAACTGGGTATAAGGCAAGTTCTGAGGAGCCTCTGTTCCCTCTGGCGCTAAAAGAGGTAGAAGCGGGCAAGTCTGAGAAGCAGCCCCACTGTGGAGTCAGAGACTGCGGGAGAAGGCAGCTTCTTCTCCCAGACTGGCCTGGGCAGCTCACACCGAGAAGGATCCACTAGAGGAAGAAGGACAATGCTATAGACCGAGCCCTATGATCTGCCCTTTACATATAGTTCAGCTGAACAATATGAACCTTGTGTGGTAGGTTCTTCTTATCTCCAATTTACAAATAGGGGCACTGAGTCTTAGCAATACTGGAAAGTCTGCCCCAGCCATTACTATTTGTGGCAGAGCTGGCATTTTAGCACAGCACTGCCAGAGCCAAAATCCATGCGCTCAGACACCTGCCGAGCAGGCTCCAGCTGCACCCTTCAGGCTGCTCACACCATAACTGCTGATCTTTTTCCCCTTGACCAGGCTCCAACTGAAATAGACTAGAGGAGGGACGTACTGTGGCCCCTAGTGCCACAATAAAGCTATAAATGTTACCAGGGGGTGAAACTGCTGACTTTGGCCAGCTACGAGCGAAATGGTGCTGCAAAGCCAAGGGACACTGCGCACACTGGTGACACTCGCCCCCAGCACCAGGGCAACGGGCACAATGTGCGCCCATCTCCATCGCCTTTTGGGCCTCAGATTTCACAGGCCCAGTGACACAGACCTTCCTGGAACAGCGTGAGGGCCCTCAGAACACTCTGAACAGCTCACTGTTGACCTAAGTGGCTGCTATGCACCTGCCAGGGTTAATCACTGTGTAACTCCTCACATGAAGTGGGGAGACTGAGGCACACAGGTTTGCATCTAAACCAGGATTCAGAAACTGATGAGAGCCGATAAACTGGTGGGCCAAGGTTTTAATAGTCATAGTGGTCATGAACATTTCCCAAATAAAATTTTGACACTACCTCTGTGTGGGCCCTGCCATTTGTGGACCAGGTGAGCAGTGGGTGGATGGCCGTGCTCAGAGTTCTGGATGTCAGGAGATTTATTGGTGGTAGAAAGCATTCTCATCCACTCCCCAAATCTACTGGTTCACCTGCCAGAATAAATACCTCACATACTCACCTGGCCACCTACACAGAATGGGGCTTCTCTCCCTTGGGGCAGAGCCCCCAAACAACCAGCTTTTCAAGTTTTTGTTTGTTGGTGTATTTGTTTTGTCACAGTGTATGATTGTGTGTCACCTTTCCTAAGTGACCTTAACAGTTACCTGAACCCCAGCAGCTCAACCAGAGTTCTACAGATGAAGAAACACATTCTGTTATTTTCTTCAATAAAAGTGTCACTCAAACCCTTTTCTCTTCAACTCTCCCCTGTAAAATATGTCAAACCATGATGATTTTCAAAGTGATACTGAAGTGCATAGATTTTGATAAAAAATGAATTGGGGGCATTTTATTAAACTAGAGATTGATAGGAATGTGGAATTTTCTACAAAATTCTAATTTTGGTATTTAAATTTTTTTTTTTTGAAACTCAAACAGTATAGATACGCAATCGCTTTGTCCTAGGAATTTATTTTTATTGTTGAATGCTAAATTTAGAAATTTCCAAAAATTCCTTAGAGAAGGAGATGGGGCCGCCAGAAGAGGGAAGAATGAGGAAAGGAACCAGCATGAGGCCTAGCCGTAGTGGACCCAGAACACGTGTTAACGGAGTGAATGAATGGATGAATGAATGAATGAAATTATTATCAAGCAGTGGATCTGAGTGATCCTTGCTCCTCCCTCCCTCCTTGTCACCTGCAAAATAGTATCCAGATATCTTCTGTACTCCACCCAAACGCCCGCCTGTGCAGGCCTCAGGGATTGCGGGCTACCTGGGGCCCAGGCCAGAGCAGTGGCGGATGTGGGCCAGATACCTTCAGGCAGCCACCAGCCCTTTCCCGCCTGGGCACTGCTGGTTTATCAAGCTCCTCCATGTGGTTCCCTCCTAGGCCCCTCAGAGGATCCTTCCAAGGAGGCAGAGCGGTAATCGTCCCTGTTGTGCACCTGGAGTCCTATACCTAGGACCAAAAGGGTCACTGTTGCCAGCTGGAGGAGGGTTCATCAGTATTGACATCTGGACATCAGTGTGGTGAAGCCGCCCCAAGCTTAGGGGAGCTGAGTGAATGCAGAGTCCCAGCCAGTTTCCCGGCCATTATAAACTCACTCCCCAATGATACCCGTATGCCTCGTCTTCTCTCCCCACCAGGCAAGGAAACCATGTTGAACTTGGATGCGTAGATTAAATTATGAGAATAATAAGAATATTGTATATCTATTTTCAAATGTTATATCCTCTTCATCTCAGACTCTGGTAGCAATCCCTAGGGGTATGAAACCCCTACTTCCCCATCCCTCCTCCCTCAGGTGAGTACTATTCTTGAAGGACAGAGGGATGGTCCCCATTTCCTCTGTCAAGTGGGACCATACAATGTACTCTGCTTTCAGTTCCATATCTCTCACCCTGGTCCTAAGAGTTGGGGGAGCAAAGTTAGTAGAGCCATTTGGCCCCCAAAATCCAGAAGCCTCTACTTTTGGGTGCTATTCACTAGAAATTTGAGGGAAAGGAGTAGAGTGAGGACTGGTTAAAAGTATCAATCCTCAGTTAAATCCACTCACTCTTTTTCCACCTAAAAACTATGAACATGAAGAAGCAGTCTACATGTTTGTTGGGGGAGGAGGGTATCAAAATTTTCAAACTGCCAAGACTTGCTAAGGGTCTCAAAAGAGTTCATCTAACTTACTGATGGATAGTGACCCACAAGAGCCCTTCAGAGGACAGTGACTACGATGGCACTGATACATGAGAGACAGCTAAGAGAAATGGTGACATTCATCTTGGAAAGCATGTGAGTGGCCACTATTTTCAAATTTCTGGATGGCTCTTATGGGGAACAGGAGTTCAGCTTGTTCAGAGAGACTCTACAAGTGAGGACAATGAGGAAGGCCTCATGGACATAGACGGCAGCAAGCTGAAGAAGACCCAATAGTCAAGAGCCATCCAGATATAGGATGGGCTTGCCTGTACGATGGTGAGTTCCCCACCCTGGGAAGTATCCGAACATCCATTCATTCATTTACTCTGTCATCATATATGTATTGAGGTCCAGCAATGATTTGAGTGCCAGACAGACAAGGTTCCTACTGTCAGGGAGCTTATATTTTAGTGGGGAAGACAAAACCACAGTGGAGATAGGGTTACACAAAGAAAAACTAAATAGGTTTATGGGAGAGTGAGTGCCAGGTATCTCCTTTGGATTGGGTAATAGAAGTGAATATCAAGCAGAAGCAGAATGGCCTCTTATCAAGAAAGGTATTAAGGGAGCATCAAGCGGGGGCCTTTGAAATCCCTTCCATTCTGAGTCCACTTCTCACATAACATTACTTGCCAATTCATTCACTAATGACTATTGAGTGACTCTTTCCCAGATGGTGGATATGGATGAAGACACCTTGAACCAAGCCCTCAGGGGTACATGTCTGAGGCCAGGGGTCCCAGGCACAGTAGGGTGGTGGCTCCCCCTGTCTCCTACCTGTCACCTCTTCTCATTCTGCCTGTTTCACAGGCTTGATTGCGTAACTGCTGGGCCTGGACTTAGAGCCTAGCACAGCGTGGAGCTTGTAAATCTTCTCTCACATCATGAAATGCCAGCAATTTCACAGCCAGGGATTCCTGTTCTCATAAAGTCCCCGCACCAGCAGACTTGCATCTAAAAGTGTCCTCTGACTGATGGATTGATGTCAGAGCTGCTCTGGAGCCAAACACGGAGCCAGCAGCCTCCACCACCTGCTTGGCTCCTCCAAAGCCCCCAGAAGTGAAGGTGGTGATTGCCAAACCCGGTTGCTAGGGCTCTGCCTGCAATGTGATGCTCAAACACGTCTCCCATTGGAATAGAGGGGCCAAAATGGCAGCCCCTGAGGCCATATTTGTATTCGAGACTATTTGAAGGGAAAACACACTTCTAAGCAATAAGTACAGTTGTAATCCATGTAAGGAAACATCCACTTATATTTGTCAGTGACTCTCAACCCTGGCTCCCGTTAGAATGACCTATGAAGTGTTTAAAAGACTTACAGAGAGAGAGATAGTTCCCACCCATGGAGATTCTGACCCAGTAGAATCTAGATTCTAGAAAGGGGCCCCTACATCTGTATGTTCCACAGGTAAAGATTTACTACCTAATACGTCAGAAAAACAGAAAACAAATAAGGACATGTGGCAGCCTTCAAAATGGTCCCCAATGACCATCACCTGCTAGTATTCATGCCTTTGTGTAATCCTCTCCCCTCAAAAGAGGGCTGGATCCAGTGCCTCATCTCTATGAATAAAACAGGGCACAAAATGATGGAATGTTACTTTTAAGACAAGGTAACAAAAAGACGGTGGCTTCTGTTTGGGTATCCTCTCTCCTCTTGCTCTCAGGGAAGCTAGCTGCCATGTCGCAAATTGCCATATGGAGAAGCCCATGTGACAAGAAATTGATGTTCCCAACCAACAGCCAGCAAGGACTTGAGGCCTACCAGCAGCCATAGGAGTGGGCTTGGAAATGCATCCTCTCCCGGTCAAGACAGCCGCCCTACTGACACCTTAGTCACAGGCTTGTGAGTGATCATGAGACAGATGCCCAGAAAAGTGCTCCCATGCTTATTACCTCAAAGTTTCTAATCCATAGAAACTTTGAGGTAATAAGCATGTCTTCTTTTAAGCTATATGTCTTCAGAATAACTGGTTAGGCAGCAATAGATAACCAATACAGACATATGTAACAAAACATTAATAGTGGCTTATCTCTGGGTAATGGGATTATGAATGATCTGTTTTCTTTTGTTTACTTATAGTTTCTAATTTTTTATATTACCATGGATTGTATTCAAAATGAAAAATAAATAAAAATCATTTTCAAATTATGTTCAAAAAGACTTCTAGAGGAAAACAGAGGAGAAAATCTTTACGACCCTATATCAGGCAAAGCTTTCTTAGACAAGTCACCAAAAAAGGTGATTCAAAAGAAAATAAATCGAACTTTATCAAAGTTAAAAACTTTTGGTTGTCAGCAAACATCATTTTAAAAAAAGGAAGATAAAGCCCAGACTGGGTAGAAAGGATTCGCAAATCAGATATCTGATAAAGGATTTGTTTTCAGAATCTAAAAAGCTCAATAAGAAGATAAAAATCCAATTAAAAAATAAGCAAAAGATTTGAATAGATAGTTCTCCAAAGAAGATATACAAATGGCTAATAAGCACATAAAAAGATGTTCAGCATCATTAGTTATTAGGAAAAGGTCAATTCAAACCACAAAGAGACATCAATACATACCTATTAGAATGGCTCCACTCAAAAGGACAAGTGTTGGTAAGGATGTGAAAAAGTATAACCTTTATACATTGCTGGTGCAAATGTTAAATTGTGCAGCCACTTTGGAAAACAGTTTGGTGGTTTCTTAAAAAGTTAAATATAAACTTACCATATGACCCACTCCTAGGTATCTGCCCAAGAGAAATGAAGACATTTCTTGTCTTCATTTACACTCGTAGTCAAATTTTTATAGCAGTATTATTCCTAATAGGCAAAAACTGGAAACAATCCAAATTTCCATGGACCAGTGAATGAATGAACAAAATGTAATACATCCATACAATGAGATACTACTCAGCAGTAAAAATGAACAAAGACCCGATTCGTGCTACGACATTACTGGACCACAAAAACAATATGCTAGTTGAAAGAAGCCACACAGAAAAAGCCTATGATTTTATATGATTTTGCTTATATGAAATATCCAGAAAAGGAAGTCTATAGAGACAGAAAGCAGATGAGTGATTGTCTAGGGACGGAGTGGGAGTGAGTCTGAAGGCAAATGAACATGAGGAAATGTTTTGGGGTGACAGAAATGTTCTAAAACTGGATTGTGGGGATGATTGCACAAGAATGTAAACTTATTCAAAATCACTGAACTATGTACTTCCAATGAGTAGATTTTATGTTATGTAAATTATACCTCAATAAAGCTGTAAAAAAAGTTATGTTCATAACCTTGGACCCAGTAATTTTATGCCAAGGGCACAATCAGAAAGGTACACAAAGACTTAATGTCAAGTATGCTCCTGTTGTTTTTTTTTTTTAATTTAATGAAAAAGTAGAAACAACCTGCATGCTTATTAATAGATAGTAAATGATTACTAAGTGGGAATCCACTTGACAGAATAGCATGCGCATTAAAAAATAATATTTACAAAGAATTTTTAATGACCTGGAGAAATCCTTAGGCTAGAGCACAAAGTTGCTCTAATGGTCAGATTTCTCTAAGAGTAAGAAGAGTCTATATATAAATGTTCATTTTTAAACCTAGTTAAATTAGTTTTGTGAATTTATGTGTCTATATATATAGCATAAACAGATGTATATGAATATAGTTTTTTTCCTTCTGGACATTTATAAATAGCAAACTGCTGGTGGCTATATAAGCAATTTAATTATCTTTTCTTATTTTTTTCCAAAAGGCATATATTCATTTTAAAATCTGGTGGGGGGAAGGGAGGAGGAAGGAAAACAATAACAGGTCCCTCCTAGCCTGGTCCGAGGAAAGGTTGTATTTTCTTGAGCGAGGCATATACCCAGTCCTCAACAAAACGATGCTGAG
>NW_011889021.1:27739-28071 GCF_000151845.1 Pteropus vampyrus | reverse complement strand
AAGAAGAGTCTATATATAAATGTTCATTTTTAAACCTAGTTAAATTAGTTTTTTGAATTTATGTGTCTATATATATAGCATAAACAGATGTATATGAATATAGTTTTTTTCCCTTCTGGACATTTATAAATAGCAAACTGCTGGTGGCTATATAAGCAATTTAATTATCTTTTCTTATTTTTTTCCAAAAGGCATGTATTCATTTTAAAATCTGGTGGGGGGGAAGGGAGGAGGAAAGAAAACAATAACAGGTCCCTCCTAGCCTGGTCCGAGGAAAGGTTGTATTTTCTTGAGCGAGGCATATACCCAGTCCTCAACAAAACGATGCTGAG
>NW_011889021.1:27358-27689 GCF_000151845.1 Pteropus vampyrus | reverse complement strand
ATACCCAGTCCTCAACAAAACGATGCTGAGGACCTATTAGCAGCTGCAGATACAAATGGCACTGAGCTCATATGGAAACTGCTGTCTGAGTCCCACTCATCTCAGCTTGGATTTATCAGTCTGTCAAGGAGGCAGGAAAGGGCAGGGACTAATGCAAGGATACTTCCCTTGTCATTAGCCAAGAGGAGGGTTTCCTGCAATGGAGTGGCCCCCAGGGCTGGTTTCTTTGTCACTGCAGGGTTATGGTTGAAAAAAGAGCAATGACCTTAGAAACAGGTGCATGAGACTTAATAGAAACGGCTATAAAACCTGCTTTACAAGCTGTGGCACC
>NW_011889021.1:26616-27308 GCF_000151845.1 Pteropus vampyrus | reverse complement strand
ATACCCAGTCCTCAACAAAACGATGCTGAGGACCTATTAGCAGCTGCAGATACAAATGGCACTGAGCTCATATGGAAACTGCTGTCTGAGTCCCATTCATCTCAGCTTGGATTTATCAGTCTGTCAAAGAGGCAGGAAAGGGCAGGGACTAATGCAAGGATACTTTCCTTGTCATTAGCCAAGAGGAGGGTTTCCTGCAATGGAGTGGCCCCTAGGGCTGGTTTCTTTGTCACTGTAGGGTTATGGTTGAAAAAAGAGCAATGACCTTAGAAACAGGTGCATGAGACTTAATAGAAACGGCTATAAAACCTGCTTTACAAGCTGTGGCACCATAGAGAAAGCCAAAACTTGGAGGATAAAGAGACCAGAGTTTGAGTCCTGGGAGTCTACAAAAAGCTACTGATCTTCACAGAATCTCAGTTTCCCCATCTGTAAAGTGGGGACGATTAGATTGCTTATTTCCAAAGAGGAAATCTGTATCATTGGTTAGTAAGAGTCAAAGAATAAAGGGGTTGTATTCTTTGCCCAGGGCTGCCATAACAAATTAGCACAACCTAGGTGATTTAAAACAACAGAAATTTATTCTCTCAAGTTTCGGAGGCTGGAAGTCTCAAGGTATTGGTGGGGCTATGCTCTCCCCAAAGGCTCTGGGAACGACCTTGTCTGGCTTGTTCACGGCAGAATCTCCAGTG
>NW_011889021.1:9533-25603 GCF_000151845.1 Pteropus vampyrus | reverse complement strand
ACCAGAGTTTGAGTCCTGGCTTGCTATGGAAGCCATGCTCTGTGGAGTCTACAAAAAGCTACTGATCTTCACAGAATCTCAGTTTCCCCATCTGTAAAGTGGGGACGATTAGATTGCTTATTTCCAAAGAGGAAATCTCTATCATTGGTTAGTAAGAGTCAAAGAATAAAGGGGTTGTATTCCTTGCCCAGGGCTGCCATAACAAATTAGCACAACCTAGGTGATTTAAAACAACAGAAATTTATTCTCTCAAGTTTCAGAGGCTGGAAGTCTCAAGGTATTGGTGGGGCTATGCTCTCCCCAAAGGCTCTGGGAACGACCTTGTCTGGCTTGTTCACGGCAGAATCTCCAGTGACTTAGAACGGTAACTAGTACATGTTAGATAGATGCTCAATAGAATTTGTACAAAGAGCCAACTGGTTAAAAATTCAGAGGACAGTGAATTCTTTTTTGTTTTATGATAACCCCTCTTTTTTCCTTTAGAAAAAAATGACACATATTCATTTTATAAAATAGCAAAAACACACACACAGAGAAAGATCCGAATGTACCAGAATCACACCTTTCACAGATAAACCACTGCTAATATTTTTGATAATAGCTATCCAATATTTATATAGTAACATTTTTTAAAACATCATACTGTAAATACATTTTCATAACCTAATTTTTACACTTCACATTTTATGAATTCAGTAGCCCCCCTTTACCCTATTTTCCAAGAACCCCGGTAGATGCCTGAAACCACAGATGGTACAGAACCCTGTATACACTATGTTCTTTCCTCCACATACATGATAAAATTTAATAAATTAGTCACAGTAAGAGATTAACAACAACAATAATAAAATAGAACAATATGCTATAATAAAAGTTATGTGAATGTGGTCTCTCCCAAAATATCGTTCTGTACTCACCCTTCTTGTGATGATGAGAGAAGATAAAATGCTTGCATGACGTGGCTGAAGTGAGGTTAATGAATGACGGAGGCATCGTGATGTGGACGGGGCGGGGCGTTAACCTATCGCCCTTTTGGCAAGACATAACAAGCCCTTTTAGCTTCTTGTTAGCACACCTGAGTTATTGGCAGTACTACTCTTGTGTTTTGGGGCCATTATGAAGTAAAATAAGGGTCACCTGAACACAAGCACTGCAGTACCAAGACAGTTGATCTGATACCCAAGATGGCTACTAAGTGACTAACAGGCGGGAGCGTATTTTCTATGACCTGGGTGGGACTGAGTGGGACTCGTAAGATTTCGTTATGTTCCTCAGAATGATGCACGATTTAGAACTTTGGAATTGCCTATTTCTGGATTTGTCCATTTAATATTTTCGGACTGTTATTGACCATGGGTAACCGAAATTGCAGAAAACAAACCATGGATAAGGGAAGACTACTATCTCTTTCTCAATCATTATATATTATTCAACCCTATCAATTTTTGTTTGCAGAACAGAATGAAATATTAACCAAGGTTTCTCTAACCAAGGTAAATGTCCTCTTTTTCTAGGACCGTTCACCCGGTCAGACAGCAGCTAGACTGAGCTGTTATCATTGCCTCAAGAAAGGGCTGATGTAAGAGGGAAATCAGCTTGACTGAGCTGTTATCATTGCCTCAAGAAAGGGCTGATGTAAGGCAGGAAATCTGTTCCTTCTCGGTAGGCACACTAGATTAAAGACGACTGCGACTTCTTGACCACTGCTCCCATTAGGAGGTGGCGGGTCTATGTCCCCTCCTGTTGAAAGCAGGTGGATTTTGTGATTGCTTGACCATTAAAATAAGGCAGAAGTGATGTTGTAACAGCAGCCAGGCCCAAGACTCAGTAGACTGGCAGCTTCCATTTCCTGTCCCAGAGCTTCCATGTAAGAAGCCTGACTACCTGGGGCTGCCATTCTGTGGTCATTTTAACTGCGTGGAAAAGCCTGGAGTCTATGACTTCATGTGAAGAGTGAAGCTATGAGCACCCAGGCACCAGACGTGTATCAAAAGCCACCACAAAAGGGCATCCTTCCATCCTGCCAAACTCCACCCTAATTCCTGACCCACAAAACTATGACCAAAATAGGGTTGCTAGAATTAGCAAATAAAAATACAGGATGTCCAGTTAAATTTCAATTTCAGATTAATGACGAATAATTTTTTTAGTATAAGTATGTTCTAAATATTGCATGGGACTTACTTATATTAAAAAATTATCCATTGTTTACCTAAAATTTAAATTTAACTGGGATTAAATTTTTATCTGTACAGTATTTCAAGAAAATTTTTATTTTTTTTTAAGATTCAAAGAGAAGATTTTTCGAGTATTGACAGTATAAATATCCACTATATTTCATCTGGCAACCCTAGACCAGAATAAAAAGTACCACTAAGTTTTGGGATAGTTGGTCATGCAGCAATAGACGGCTAAAACTGTGGAACAGAAAGGAATCTGGGTTGGATAATACATCCGATTTGGAAGTATATAGTTGCTAGACAGAGCTATTTTTCTCATCCTTGAAAGAATAAAAGAAAAGCTTCCTTGATGGGAGAAAAAGAGAATAGAGAGAGGGGCGAGGACAAGGGCAGAGAGGTGTCCTGCTCAGGGGTCACTGCACTGCTTTCTCCCCTCCCCTCCCATTCCCAGGCAGAGTCCCTTTCTTGCTTTCTTGCGGATGCAGATGGGAGGAAACTGGACCTTTGCTTTTGGTGTGGCCAGGGGTATTAGGGTGATACTCCTGTCTCTGAGAGGACGTGGGGTTACTGCTGTAGAGCCAAGAAGGCCAAGCTTTGCTGTGTGTCCTCCAGCAAATTACTTAACCTCCCTGAGCCTCTATTTCTTTACCTGCAGAAGAGCAAAAACAGTAATAATATCTACCTCATAGCATTGCTTGGGGATGAAGTAAAACTGGCCCATAGTGTGTTTCTAAGTGTTAGCCTTTGTTGTTATTCTTCATGCACTTACTTAGAACACAAGCATTTGGTACTTATAGAAAGGTAGAAATGTTGATGTAGTGATCATTAAACTGTGACAAAGATGGGAAGTCATGCAGGAAATCATTCTCAGATGAACACTCTCTGGATTGGTTTGTCACCTGTAAGCTTAATTGTTAAAGAAAAAAACGAGATTAAGGAAAAGACATACAAACTTTAGAGATGTACTGTAACAGACTCTACAATGTCCCACCCTTTCCCCTCAGCATTTATTATTTCCTTACACTCCAGCCCGGCTACCCACCCAGCCCCTGGGACTCTGCCTCAGGACATTCTCTGGCCACTGGAGCAGGACGGGCAGGAAGTGCTGGGAAGCCCTTGCTCTCAGGAGCAGCACAACCAGTGCCTGATGAATGGGAGGTTCCCTTGCCCCTCAGGGAGACCTGTTCTACACTGTTTCCCAGGGCCCCTGGGGGAGGTAAGCTCCAGCTGCCTCCAGTGATAACTAGCTAGATAAATCACCTTTTTCCAGCTTTCTTTCCTTCCCTTTCCCATTTCCCCATCGACATTCCCCAGGATCACCTTGCATGAACTTCCTGCACTCAACTTTTTGTCTCAGGTGTTAATTTTGGGGAAACCCAAACTGAGACACATGTTATTAAAAATTGTGTTTAAATGGTTAGGCATATACACACACACCACAGGAACACACTTGTGGCCAGCAGCGAGCACACTCAGCGTGCCACTGTTCCCCACCCCTGCCAATCCCCTCACCCCTGCAGATGAGGCAGCCATGTCAAGTTCATAGTCTCAGGGGCCTAGGAATCCGGTATTAAAGGACGTCTGGAGGCAAGATTGAAAAGAGCAGCCAGAGGACAGGCGGGACAGTATGCACACATGTGGGCGGAGTTTGTGCACGGGCCTGATGCCTCTGCGAATTTAGGTCAAAGATGGCTCTCCTCTGCTACTTATCTAGGGACCCAGAGCCTCTGTGCCACCCATCGTGCTCTCACATAATTAGCATGCACTTACTATGTGGACAATGCCTCTTTGAGATAAAAACTTGGGGCAGCGCACAACCTGAATTCCTGAGCATGAGCTGCAAGGCATCGTCCATTCAAGGTCTGTGAGCTGCACCCGAGTGGCAGACCCCACCTGGTGGTGGGCTGCTGCTCCTTGAGATCTCAGGGCCCTGCTCAGTGTCAGTCCAGGGATGGAACAGACTTCAGTGACTTGAGTAGGGAGGGGCTGGGGAGGCAGAATCCAACTCAGGCCTCAGCCACCTCCTGAGGTAGTTCTCGGGGCTCGGACCTGCCAATTAAAGCCCTCGAAGATGAAAGAGGAAGGCTTTGTAAGCAGCCAGGCAAGATGAAAGCCAAGCCCGAGTGGTGTTTTACAGCATCCTAGTGGGAGGATTCTTGGTGCTTCTTATTATGCTCAATCAAGAGCTTGTAATTACAGAAACCCAGAGAGATTCTCATAGAAGCGGCCACCTGGCCTTGGCTTTCACTCCTGACTTGCTCTGACAAATCACATGTTCTCATCTCTCCCCCTCGCCCCCTCTAGCAGTCATCTAATTGCTCCTGCCTTCTCGCAGCAGGCCCCTCCCACTCCTGAATACCTGTCGGCCCCACAGCCCAGGAGCTCCTGAGTCTTAGCTGTGTGTCAGACCAGAGCCTGGGAGCACTGGGACAGAGAGACCCCTGATCTTCAGCTGTGTGCACCCTGAGGGACATGAGGAGTGGGTTGCCCACGGCTCAGAGGACAGCAGACTGACAAGCTCCAACCAGCCTGTCCTGGCCCCTGCTCCATACTACCTCTGTGCTCGCTGCCCCATGGGAAGGAGAGGAAATGCCCATTCCACACAGCACGTATTTTATTTATTTCCTTATTGTCTGTCTCCCCTATAAGAGTGTGAGCTCCATGAGGGAAAGCTTGCATTCATATTTACTTGCAACTACAAGAAATTCCTACAAACTTAGGGGCTTAAAACAACACAAATTTATCCTACAGCTCTGGAGGTCAGAAGTCTCCCTGGGCCAAAGTCAGGCTCCAGGCTGCATTCTTCTCTGGAGGCTCCAGGAGAGAATCTGTTTCCTGGCCTTTACCAGCTTCTACAGGCCAGCCACATTCCTTGGCTCGTGGCCTCCCATCTTCAAAGCCAGCACGCCCGTCACTCAGACCTCCGCCTCGTTATCACGTGTCCTCTCTGACTCTGCCTCTCTTGCCTCCCTCTTCTACTTAGCAGGATCCTCATGATTTTATTGAGTCATCTGGGTAACCCAAGATAATCTCCCTATCTTCTGGTCATCTGATTGGCAATCTTAATTCTCCTCTGCCATGTAACATAACATATTTACTCGTTCTGAGGATCAGGACATGGATGTCTTTGGGTGTGTGGGTGGGGGTCCTTCATTCTACCTACCACAAGGTTTATTATCTCTTGTCCACTGCTGTATTCCCAGTGTCTAGCACATAGTAGCCCACCCCCCCCAAATAAATACTTATTGGATGACTAAGTGAATAAATACATGGGTAAATCATTAAGAATAATATTTAATATCATAGTAAACAGTAATTGTGTTTATTAAGTGTCAGGTACTGTTCAAAGTGCTTTATGTATATTAACTGATTTAATCTCCAACAGTTTTATGAGGTATATTTTATTATCTGCATTCTACAGATAAGGAAATGAAGGCACAGGGGAGTTGCCTGCACCAGGGTTTCACAGCTAGTGAGTGGTGACCCCGGGGTCTGCTCTCAAATTTATTGAGCGCTTCTTGTGTCACTGGCCCTGGCTAGGCACGTTACATTTCAGATCTCACTTCATCTTCATGAGAGGCCGGGAGGACGGTAGTCAAATATGAACCCTGATCTTAGGCATAGAATTAAGGCACCACTTAGCTGAGAGATTCTGAGGCATTCTGCGGCTCGGTAGTTGGGGCGATGAATTGCATATTGCTTCTTAAGTCTTCTTCGATGCCAACCAGACCAGAACCCAGAGCCACCAAGGAGACCATGGGTGCTCATGTTCCCACCATGAGGCAGGTTCTTCTCAGCCCCTGCTCTCTGGTTCTGCTCCTATTCTACACAGCTAGTACCCAGGCGCTCAGCAGGCCTGTCGCAGACCATCACCTTCACTTACAGCTGGGCATGGCAGCTGTGCCTCCTGGAAGCCTATCTTCCTGCAGGGGACAAGAGCCTGCTTCAAACTTTACCCAGAGCTGAAGTTGCATTGTAATTACAGAAACCCAGAGAGATTCTTGATGACAACTCTGAAGACCCCCATAGCTGGGCCCCATCCACGTTCGCATGTGGTGGAGTTGCTTGCTCTTTCTTTGCATGCTGGCCCCTGTCACTGGCCCCTATGACAAGCTGCCCTTTTGGAGCCCTGACCCCAGATGCTTGCTTTCCTGGGCCAGACTGCTCTTCAAGGTCATGAGCACACGGGCCTGCAGGAACCCCCCACACATGGGCCTCGGCTTACCCCCAGCTCTGCGGGAGAGTGTTGCTTGGATGGGGAAATGGCATTGTCCCCTCTCACTTGCATCTTAACCTTTGCGATCAAAGCCAAGAAGAGTGAAACTCGCTTGTGCCTGCCAGCATGGTGGGGCATCGCATTTTCTGTTCCTGCCAGCACATTTTTCTAGGTCAATGTCAGATCAGGGAAATCCAATACCACATGTCCCAACTTTTTATTTGAAAACAGAGAAGTAGCTTTCTAAAATAAATAACATTCACAAACAAAGCCTGAAGAAGCCTCCATCTGAAACGCACTCAGTGTCCAGGCAGGACAGACACTTCCTGGCTTGGTTGCTGTCAACTCCACACCAGCCCCAGCTCCAGGATAGAAGGATAGGCTGGGTTGTGCAACACATGTGCATTGATGTGTGCCCGTGCCTGTGCATTCATGCGCATTTTCACAAGTGTGAATTATATGTGTTACCTTAAGAGTCTCTGGGTATGATTAGCATATGTACGTAAATTGGGAGGGTTATACATGTGTAGGTGTGTGTGCCACACATGTGCCCATGGAGGGGGTGTTCTGCCTGATGGTTTTGCACTCGGTCCTGCTTCTCAGACACCCAGTCCTCTCTGCAGACACTCTCCTCCTCCCTTCACTGCTACCTCCAGTCTCGGTCCTCATCCTGTTCTTTTTTTCAGCTAAATAAGGTGCTGGGGTTCAGATTTTGATATGCTGCAAATGCATCTCCTCCGCCCTGTTTCCTCTTGGTGCCTACTCATTGTCCACTCCCACGAGAGGTGGACTTGTTGTACAGGCCGACCGAGGGCCGTTTCTGTTACTGTGTTGGGATCCAGCAATTTGAGCTCACGGTATGTTAAGAGCTCTCAGTAAATGGCACCCTGTGCTGCCCCAGGAAGGCCTCTGGCATCACACCTTGCTGATGGTCACTCCGATTTCAAATTCTCCCTCACAAACGCTCCTAATGGCGCTGTCAACACAATCTTCCCCAAGTCCTGTCTATTTCTCAGCTCAAGGCTCCAGCTGCCTGGGAACCACCTGCTTCATCAAACTCAAGCAACTCCACCTGACTTACAAGAGCTGAGTGATTTTTTTTTTTTTTTTTTTTTTTTTTAGTTAACGCTCCTAGTTTCTCCAGGAAAAACCCTGCAGGGCTGCCCCTCGCTATGCATTGGTTCAGGATCCTCCCTTACTAGCCTCTGAGCCCGCCTTTGCTCCTGCTGGTCTCCTGCCACGACACCGCTGTCCACTGCCATGTCTCTGCCATCGGCTCTGCCAGCCCAAGCCCTCTGCTGCCTTTCGAACCAGCTCTATTCTCCCCCTTCTACTACGAGGCCTTCGCAAATAAACCTCCCACGCACAAAACGCCTTATCCATGGGCCCCGCGTCATTGGATGACACTCTGCCCCGTGAATTACCTAAGAATCGTTTTCAGGTTGCTTCATGGCCCTTATCTGGCCCTCCCACCTAGATCGCAATCTCCTTCTAGGTAAGAGTCAAGCCTTGTGCTCTCCTCGAATAAGCTGTGGAAACTGACTGAGGTTGGACACAGTATAAACCAGTGATAAGGGCTTGTGGGCAAGTGGATGCAAGAAGACAAAGTCAGGGGGGTGGGGTGGCCAGGCCATAAAACTGGGTGCTGGGCACTGTGTCTGGTGATTCATCTTCCCTCCCTCATTTAATTCTCCCAATAACCGTGGGAGCTGGGTAATATTCCCATTTCATAGATGAGAAAACAGAGGCAGAGACAGGCTAGGTGACCTCTCCCCAGTAAATGGCAAGGTTAGGATTTGATTAAAGGTCTGTCAACCACACTTTCTTATTACCTTGCAACAACCATATCAGTGGAAGGCAGTGTGCTACAGAGTCAAGAACTGAAATTCTAAGCATACTCTATGCAGAAAAAGTTAAAGTAAGCACCAGATCAGTGCTGTCCAATAGAATTTTCTGCAATGATGGAAATGTTCATTTCTATGCTGTCCTATAAGGTAGCTACAAGTCACATGTAGCCATTGAATATGGTAACTACCTGAATTGTGGATAGTGTGACTAATACCTGGATTTTAAATTAAATTTTAATTGATTTAAACTTAGATAGTCACCTGTGGCTCGTGGCTACCATATTAGACAGTATAGCCTTAGATAACCACGTTCCAACCATGTTCATGCTGAGCAAATACAGAAAATGATAATTATACAATTAATGAGGCTACTTGTTAGTGGAGGCAACTGGCTCGTGGAGTCCTGCCCTTCTTCCCCCCACCCAGCTACCTCAAGGATTATAACCCCGAGGGTCAGTGTTACAATACAATTGTACACCATTCCAGGCACACTAGCTCTTAATGATGGCAAAGTGCCCTGCCAGCTCCAGCCCCTAACCCTAGGACACTGACATCATTGTGATTATGAGAATCCCAGCACAGGAAGTATGCAGGACTTTGACAGTCCCTGCATGCCATCCTGTCCTTCCATTTCCCACACAGTTAGTGCCAGGCCCTAGAGAGTGACTCAGACCTCAGCCTCACTGAGCTCGAGGCAGCATAATGAATGGAGCTTTCCTGGCCTTCGACATCAAGGAGCCTGTATAGCCCCATAGTTGTTAGAAAGCAGGACCGTGGTCATAGCATTAGAACCCAAGACCACCCCTGGTACTGTAGTAGGGAGAAAGCCCGGGCCCTCAGAAACAGGGATCCAGGCTCCCACCAGGACGTTCTTCCTGGCAGCCCTTTGGCACCACCTCCTGGTCATCTTGCAAAGTGCTAGTGCACACAAACTTGCCAGGAGGAAGCCAGGACTGACTGATGGGAGCTGTCAGAAACTTCCCAGGCCTCACCTGGCCAGGTGCAAAGGGAATGCCTGGCGGCTTGCCGAGGCTGTACTAGGGCACAGCAGTGGGGTCAGCTCCCTTCTTGCAGGGAAGGGGCACTTTGGAATAGAAGGGAAACAGGCAAGGACCACGGCGCTCGGGAACTGAGAGGGGCGAGAGCTCAAGTGCTGTGTGAGTCTGGAATAGGAATGTTCCAGAATCCTGGACTCATTCAAACCTCCATCGTTAAACTGCCAGGCCTTGGCTATACAGGGAGAAACCAGACACGAGCTTGGTGTTGGCTCTAATGGGATGACTGCAGGAAGCAGGGTAAAGGACATGATGTCTGGACTGGTCTCTGAGGGTGAAAAGAACTGACTGCACCTAGAGAGGGGAAGGAGAGTTCTCTCTCATAGGCAGGAGCAGCCTGGGGGGCCAAGCCCTGAAGGTGAGAAAGAGGGTGGTCCACTGGGGAAGTAAAGTGGTTCAGGGTGGCCAAAAGGTGGAGATTGTGGGTGGGGAAAGAGACTCGGGTGAAGCTACTGGGGTGAAGCAGGGGCAGCAGAGTCCAGCGCACACAGGGCCTTGTTTTCCGTAACTCCTTTTCCATCCGGCCGACCCCCAGGGTCAAACCCCCAGGGCTTCTGAGTTTGAGTGGTTTTGTCCATGGCTACCCATGAAGATCCAAGTGGCCAGCCAACGCAGCAGACGGGCACGGAGCCTCCGGGCTGCATGGTCTGGCGCTGGGGAGGGGTGCAGGGACGTGAGGGGAGAACCCCAGGATGGGAGATGAGACACCCTGCCACTGACTTGCTCCATGACCTGGCAACATTCCACCTCTCTGGGCCTCAGTTTCCCCATCGGTAAACTGCAGGGGTTGATTGATGGTCTCTATCAACTCCCACTTAACCAGTCTGGGCCCTAAAGTACAGGAAGGGGATGAGGCATGGAGATGTTTGTATTTGTAGGGAAATGTCCCCCAGCCTAGGAGGTGGGTAGGTGAGGGGCTGTCCAGCCAGGCTCCATTTACATGGAAATGCTGAGTGGGGCTTCTTAAGGTGACAGTCTCCAGTTCTCTCAGTGACAGAGCTGGGGGTGTGGATCTCTTGATGGAGGGTTAGATATTGGCTGAACCACAGAGGTTTATGGGGTGTGGGTCTCTTGTTCAGACTTCAGCCTCACATAACTTCCCCACAGCCTTCCGTGAGGGTGCTGGGGTGCGGGAGCCCAGAGCTCTTCTAGCTCTAAAAGTCAGAGGAGCCCACTGTAGATTTCCTCCTAAAACATTCCCAAGCTCAGGGAAGATGGAAGGGGCCCCCGAATGAGCCAGGGAATCGTTTTCTGGGAGCTACAAAGTCACCATCATCTTTAGCGCTAGAGTCTTCAGGTAAACAAGTCAGTATGGCTTCTGGCAATCCTCAGGAAGCTGGGGTGGGAAGACATGGCCACCAGTCAACGCACACAAATAAATGAAGTCCCTCTCATTCAAAAGCACTTCCTGCGTATCAGCAAGCTCTCATAGGCTGCCCTGCTGAGCCTCTTATCAATCAGTGAAGGAGGCAAGACTAGGCAGGGCGAGGCAGGGCGAGGCAGGGCAGGGCTGGGTTAGGCCTCATTGTATGGTCGTAAAACTTCCCTCCAGGAAGAAACACCAGAGGTCAGCAGTCTGACCTTATATTTCATAGAAAAGGACAATAAGAACAACATGAGAGGGCAATGTGCACTGAGCAAGGGGCACAATGGTTACTTAGTGACAGAGCAGCAGCTCCAGGTCTCCTTAGGAGTAGAGCCTGTGAGGAAATACACAGTTTCAAAGACTCATACAGAAAAAAAGGATATAAGATATCTCATTTCCCATTTTCATTTTAATTATATGTTGAAATGACAAGATAATGGATATATTGGGTGAAAATAAAATATATTGTTACAAGTAATTTCATCTTTTTTTTTTTTTTACTTCCTTTAATGTGGGCTACTAGAAAAGTTAAAATTAAATGAGTGGTTTGCAGCTGTGGCTTGTGTCACATTGATACCCAACAGTGCTGCACCAGGCTGTGAGTTCCAACGCTGGCTGTGCTGGGTTCATCATTGTTGCCCCAATGTCTAATCCACAGAGTGGGAGAGGGTTGGGGCAGACACGGGAGCCTCTGAGGACTTTCCATGTGCCAGGCACTGGGCTAAGTCTCTCACATCTCATTTTATCCTCCCAGCAATCCTGGGCCTGGGACGGGAGGGCAATGAGAGAAGTACAGGGCAGGAGAGTTCCTTCAGGGCCCTAAGGAACTGGGGTCAGAGTGAGGTCAAGGTGAAGAGAAGACTACTCTCTTCCTTACACGGTCCTGAGTTTTCAGACAGTGAGATGCCTCCTCTCCCTCTCCCGCTATGTACCTTCTGGTCAACCGTCTTCCCACTTGGCCTCAGCCATGTCGGTTGTGAAGTTTGTCCCATCTCCTTTCATACTCTGCCCTCCTCTTCTCAATCCAGACACTGTCTCACCAGTGACAGTACACTTGTCCCAACAACTACGTAGCCGCCCTCATAGACTTCATGGGCTACAGCAAGTGCAGTGGCTTTTGAAGAAAGGCTCCCAAGTCAGGCAGTTGGGCTTGCTGCCAGGCAGGGACTTACTTGGCCTTGAACCCAAGCTGTGGTCTCAGAAGACCCCTTCCAGAAAATTCAGAATCCCCAATTCCAGAAGTGCAACCCACTAGGGGCCCACCCTTTGCTCTGGGACCAACCAGGCCCTGCTCAGGAAAGTGACCATGGGGACCATGAGGTGGCGCTGTTCCCACAACCCCAGTAACCTCCCTTCACGCCTGCATCTAAAACATGTTCCGGCACATGGAAGAAGTTTCTCTTGGACCAGCTGTTGAATTTCTTTCTCAGCCTCCAACTGCCAAAGGCTATTCAGATTCAAGAATTCTGCTGTGAAAATAGGTCATCTGTAGCATTTTTATGGTTCAAACCTAGCGCACGCTTTAAAATAAAAGTCAACCAGGCTACAGACTTATCACCAATTCTCCTCTACAGTGGAATTCCATACCCAGAGGCCCTGCTCTCATGCACATGTAACACATCCAAGAGGAATGCACTCATGTTAAGCAAATAGCACACGGGTCCACATGTGTGTGAACATGACAATCAGAGCCAGAAAGATGTTACAGATTATTTAGCAGTGGGGTTTTATTTTATTTCCCCTTTTGTTTTAGGTCCAGGAACTCTTAGTAAGAGAGAGAGAAAGAAAGAAAAGAAAGAAAGAAAGAAAGAAAGAAAGAAAGAAAGAAAGAAAGAAAGAAAGGAAGGAAGGAAGGAAGGAGAAGAAGAAGGGAAGTAAAGGAAATGAAAGAAAAAGAAAACCTTATATTGAAGCCAAATATGTAAAATAAGAGGAAATTTTCTTTAATTATGACTGCTTCAGTTGCAGGTGTGAGGGTGGAAGAATCTCTTCCCAGGAAATAGTTTTCTAGAGCATATCTTGAAAACCATCAGTCTAGTCCCACTGCCAATTGCATGGGAGGGTAAACTGAGACTCAGAAAGGAGAAAGGACCTGTTCAAAATCACACAGATACTTTTAAGTGCCTTCATTTTCAATCTAAGTCCCAAAGGTAGGTGTTTTCACTAAGAAATAAAAACAATTTCTATTTACCTGACTTACGTACAGATTCTCTTCAGATCTCGGTGACAGCCCAGGGCGGAATGACAGGAATACATGACACTTCCACCGGGCTCTGTTTATTTCAAGCCCTCTCAGCCTCTGCCATCCTGCACTACCTTGATAATGCCCCCAAGAGTTAGGAAGGGCAAGTAGGCATCCCAGGGATCTGAGGAGAAACCAAGGCACAAGAGAAGGACTTGACATGCTCTTGGAGCACACACTGAGTGAGTGTCAAAAAATAAAGTAGAAGACCAGCATCTAGGACTCCTGTCACCATTCTACACAATGGTCTAGAGTTGAGTTTATTCTAGGCTTGGTGAGGGAAAAAAATTTTTTAAACGGGAAGGCTGTTAGGTATTAATTCTCAAGCTGACAAAAAAAAAAAGTAAGAACGAAAGACTCTGCTCCTTAAGAATAGGACCCTGCCTTCTTCATTTTTACATCTTCAGGGCCAGGCGTGAGAGCTGGTAGGTATATTGTAAGCCTCTAATATGTATTGCATGAATAAATAAGTGTGACATAGACACATTGATAGATATATTTGGCTCCCTAGACAAGAAGTTAAGATTCTGCACATGTTAATACCATCTCCATAATCTACTAGACAAAAAGCCGTGAGAAATACCGTGAGAGGAGAAAGCTCTCAGGGATCTGCTGGCCTTTCTCTCCTGTCTCTGAACAGTAATCCTCTGGGAAAAGGCAGCTTCAAACAGTGCTGGGCTCCTGTAGCATTTTTATTGTTCAAATCATTTATTTAGCTAATATTTCCTACCCACCTGCTAAGGATCACTGTGCATTAGGTCCTGAGGGGAATAGAACAGACAGGTCAGACAGCATATTTAATAAGATCATATTTCAGGATTTAGATTTAAAATGAGAACATTTCAAAGGAGCTGTGTGATCTTGGGCAAGTACTGACTCATAATGTGGGTGGGAACAGGGGAAGCAATAATTAGCAGTTCAATTCAGCATCAATTACTAACCCCCAGCCTGCCTAAGAACAAGCATTGGGTAAGTGGGAAGACAGAGATGAGTAAGACAAGCCACGGAATTCGCCGGATGGATGGGATAAGACAAGCACAAAAATATAATATGAGGTGATCTACAACAAAAAATAACTATCATCAACCTCCCCATTCAGAACCATTGTTCGATATGGTACCCATTTTTTACTCATGGTTATATAATCGAAAACACATCCTCTTTATGCACATAATGCATCTTTTCCCTCCTATTAAAATAGAATCTTATTGTACATATTTTACTACCGTCTTTCCGTGTTTACACATTTTGAGCAGTTTCATTCATTCTAGAGACTTTCCATGCTGTTCATCCCGCAAATACTCCCCAAGTGCCTCCCATGTATCAGGCGCTATGCCAGGTACTGTGTAATATGAAGTAAAACAGTTCCTGCTCTCAGGTAGTTTAAACCATATGAGTGTACCATAATTCAATAAGTTATTTTCCTATTGCTGGACATTTCTATTGTCATGTTTTTTTCTTTATTGGTAATGATAATGATAACTAAGATTTATTGAGCATCTATTATGTGCCAAGGACTAGGAAAAGCACTTTATGTGGGTAATTTCATTTGATCTTTGTAAACAGCCCACTGTTGTAGGTTCTATTATAAATGAGGAAATAGAGGATAAAGGTTTAATAATTTACTCAAAGCTATGCAGTTATTAAGTGGCAAAAAGCCAGGATTCAAACCCAGGCATTTTGACTTCAGAACCCAGACTCTTTCACCAGTGGGAACGAAGCTACAATGAATACATTTGTTCATACACTTTTTTACATTTAGTTAAACATTTCTGAAGACTAGATTCTTGGAAATTGGAATTAGTGTGCTAAAGGGTATACAGATATTTTTTATGTCCCATGGAAGTGAGTTTTAAGAGGGAAAATGAAAAGATCTGTTGTGAATTGCTGAAAGATCATTTTTGTGGCTGATTATAACTCTGTTGTCCAATATGGCAGCCACCAGCCATATGTGGCTTTTGAGCACTAGAAATGTGGCCAGTCCAAATTGCGAGGTGCTGTTAGTGTAAAGCACACATCCAATTTTGAAGACTTAGTGTAAAACAAACTAGAATAATGTAGAACATCTCATTGATAAGTCTATATTAATTATATATTGTAATGATAGTATTTTGGGTGCATTAGTTAAATAAAATGTATTAATAAAATTTATTGTACCTGTCTCTATTTTAATGTGAGTACTAGAAAATTATAAATAACATTTGCATTGAATGATGCTGGATTAAAGAATGGAACCAATGGGGTGTGAGTGGAGGCCGGAAGACCCCTCTGAAGAATTTATGTGCGGATAATGGGGACAGGCTTGGAGTAGAGGCTTTGGGAGTGGGGCGGAGCTGAGGGGCTGCAGCAGTGAGGTAACGAGCTTTTGAGACTGGTGCCCAGGAAGACAGTGGGTATCAGACTCCTGGTTTCCTGTCTCTGCAACCACCTCCCCATTTTTTTCTCCCCAGGCCCTTTCCTCCAAGCAGAAGCCAGGGGTGGCCAGTCTCCCCAGTGTCCAAGTTCACTCTTGATCCAAAGCAATGTACACCAAAGCCACCACAGCTACCAGGAGCTTGGCATCTAGTTGCCCTTCCCACTCCCATTTTTTAACCAGTTCAGAGATAAGAATACATTGACACTCATTTTTCACCTCAGCTAAAAAAGAAAAACAATTATGAGAAGAGACTGTCCCATCATGGTAATTATAATTGTTTCTTACTCAATTAGTATAAAGAGTGGGGAAAATATCCAACCCTAAAGTAGATCTTTCTTTGACAAGTCATTGTTGACTTATCTCATTCTTATTCATGTGTCTCATTCTTACTCTCAATGAATGTTAATATCTGGCTTTTATATGAGGATACAATTCATGGATTGAAAATACCTGTTAAAAGATTTTGAGAAGTTGCGCTTGTTTGTCAGAAAGTGAAAGGGAAAACTTATTGAGACACTTTTTCCACAAAGAAGAAAAAGTAATAAAAGCCACGATTCTAGGCCCAAGAATTCATTGCAGCAGAATTTTTGATGTGAGGACCAGGCATTAATAGTGTCAAAGCTTCCCAGAAAATTCTAACGTGCTAGCTAGTGTTGAGAAATACTGGCCAATATTAATATTAATAACTATGGCCACTACATATCACTTGAATTTTGAGTAAAACCTCCTCTCTATTGTGGGTTCCACA
>NW_011889021.1:4328-9483 GCF_000151845.1 Pteropus vampyrus | reverse complement strand
AGTGTTGAGAAATACTGGCCAATATTAATATTAATAACTATGGCCACTACATATCACTTGAATTTTGAGTAAAACCTCCTCTCTATTGTGGGTTCCACATACACAAGAAAAAAATCAATTACACATAGAAAGAAAGATCACTGTTTTCTGTTTGTATCTATTAGTGCACAGTGAAGATTGGCAAAACTAAATGGCTTTTCATTCTTTTCTACAGAAATAAAAACTACGCTTTTCCCCTCTGAGACTGAGAGTCCTTATGACTTTGTTAAAATTTAGTTTTAAATCCTAGCTCTAGAAATCATATACCCTCCTCTCTCTCTCTCTAGCCCTCAGAGACCTAGATTTTCCCCTGGATAATCAATAGCCCTCGAGGCAGCGGAAGACGTAACTCAGACCTGACTAATGATCACAAGGTGTGGACCTCTGGCAGACTGAAGAGAACATCTGGACCTAAGCTATGTTTCAGCTCCTGAATCCTAAGGTGGACCGACCCCTGGCTACTTTCCCATGACACTGGGACAGAGGGATGCCGGAAAAGACTTCAGAACTATCCTCAAGACCTGAAGAAATGATCTATTACCCGTACCTCACCTCCAACCGATCAGCTCCCAGCGCAACCCCAAATCCCTAACCCACAGTGTCTTGTGATTTTTGCCCTATGTAACCCATAACCTACACACCATCGGGGTGTTTGGGCTTTTGTGCATTAGTTTCCCATTCTCCTGGATGATGCTATTCATAAATAAAATAGTCAATATTTCACCACTGCAATTTTCACTGTTTAGTGTTTAGCTCTGTTGGCACAAGGTGGCAGAGTCCTTTCTGTTCTCTAACATCTTTTGGAATTAGGATATTTAATATTTGCTTTTGAAGTAGGATTTTAGTATAGAAAATAATTAAAAATATAGTAATAGTGAATTTATATATGGTAAAAAGAGACACCCATGAAATGATTACATTAATCATTTTAAGAGTTTTTTATTTGCAATTTTTCTAAAACTCATTAAATATATGCACTAACATATGATTTTAGTTCCGTGAAATATTTGGAACCCACACTAATTACGCTTTTCTTGGTCTGCTTTCTGCCCTTCCATGGGAGAGGGGTGTTTTTTGTTTGATAAGACCTTCATGTGACCACCTGGAGCTAGACAAGCCATGAGCATCCGGGTGGCTCCAGCATGCTGCCATTCTGCTGTCAACTAGAGCGGGGAACCTCCAGACAAGAGAAATAGGAATTCATAGTTCCAATGGGTTTAAAGAGATTATGGATGATTGGATAAAAAGGGAGCGTGCATGGAGGCCAGATGTCCCCTTGGAAGAGTTTACATGCAGATAATGAAGACAGGCTTGGAGTAGAGACCTTGGGAGGGGAGTGGAGCTGAGGGGCTGCTGGGACCAAACGGAATGGCACCAAATTGTCTTTAGCGGCAGCTGGGGAGGCACTTTAAATATCTCGAGAACCAAAGAAAGGCAGACTTAATGGGACACCGGGTCTGACTCTGAAGTCAGTGCTGCATTTAACAATAACTCATTACTTTACTTTTAATTTTTTGCATGGATAATACACGCATATTTTACAAAGTTCATCAGGTACAGAGGGTCAATAGGGTATATTACATGCTGACAGATGCACAGTAATGTACACACACGTTTTGTACTTTTCCTTTTTGCCTTAGCTGCTTATCTTGGGGATCTTGCTGTTCCTCACTTTTTTTTTTCCTAATAACTTATTGAAGTGAAATTCATGTGACATAAATGAATAATTTTAAAATTAGCAGTTAATACATACACAATGTGCACAATCACAACCTCTATCTAGTTCCAAAGCATTTCCATCACTTCAAAGCGGCTCCCCCTACCCAACCCCGCTAAAGCCCCAGGCCATCACCAATCTGCATTCTGTCACGATGGATTTATCTGTTGTAAATATTTCATATAAACGGAATCATACAATATGTGTGACCTTTGATGTCTGGCTTCTTTCGCTTAGCATCATATTTCGAAGATTCACTCATGTTTTAGCATGTGTCAGTACTTCATTTCTTGTTCAGGCTGAATAATATTCCATTGTGTGAATATACCGCAATTTGTTTATCCATTCATCCTGATGGACATTTGGGCTGCTTGCACCTGTTGGCTGTTGTGAATAGTGTTGCTATGAACATGTGTGCACATGTACTTGTTTGAGTACTGATTTTCATTTCTAGAATTAGAATTGCTAAGTCATACGGTAATGCTATTCATAATGTTAAACTTCTTGAGAAACTGCCAAGATGTTTTCCAAGTGACTGAACCATTTTACATTCTCACCAGCAATATACAAAGGTTCCAACTTCTCTACATCCTCATCAATACTTTTTTTTTTTAATTTTAAATAATAGCTATTTTAATGAGTGTGAAATAGTTTTGATTTGTATTTCTTTAGAGACTTATGATATTAGACGTAAGATATAAGCTACTGGGTGTCTTTTTATGTGTCTGTTGGTCAGTTGTTTGTTTTTAGAGCAATGACTATTAAGTCCTTTGCCCATTTTAAAAATTGAAGTTTGTCCATCTTTTCCGGTGTTGAGTCATAAGAGTTCTTTACCTATTGTAGATGCTAGATCTTATTAGATGCCATTCCTCAATTTCTTCATGTCTGCTCAAATGTCACATATCAGAAAAGTCTCTCCAAAGCAGATATAAAACAGCAACTCTCCTTCATCCTTTTCAGTTCTTGTCTGCCTTATTTTCTTCATCACATTGATCAATACCTGAAATATAAATATAAAATGTGTCTATAAGCAACTCTCTCACTGGGTCTCTCTGTCTCTCTCTCTGTCTGTGAGTGTGTGTGTGTGTGTGTGTGTGTGTACTTTTAGAGGCCTCTCTCTATCCTGTGGAATGTAAGCTCTGTGAAAACAGAGGCTTTGCTGTTTTATTCATCTCTATTCCCAGCTCCTTAAACAGAGCACCCAATAAATATTTGTAGAATGAATGGATGCATGCTTGAATGAGAAGAGATAGAGCTGCCTCATTCTTTTGACAGGTGAAAATAATATCTCATTGTTGTTTTATAAAATGTGATTCTTAAAACATAATGTCTGCTCATCTAACTAAGTTTTAAGAGAATCGTTCCATCTAGTCTGGTTTCTTAAACCATCAGCTTGCCCACTCTAGGATTTATTCAGCCATCAGCTCATAAAAGCAGGCTGTTCTCCAGCACCCGTTTAACTCTTTACAGATCTGGGTCTGCACTGCTCGCCCTAACCTGTGTCCGTTAGCACATCTAAACCTGTTTCTTATCTGCTCTCTTTCTATCATCTCCCTGTTTCTTACCTTGAATGTGACACTCAGCTTGTTTTGTCAGCTCTGCCTTTTGAATATCAGCTGTATTCTGTAAATATCTTTCTTTGTCCACTTGGTTTCTGGACCCTCTTCAGTGGTCCATTTACTTGAGCAGATCTTTCACCAGTTTCTCTTCTCTTGGTCCTATAATTTAAACCCAATCAAGAATGTTTGGCGGTAGCTGCTGGCACAAAGTAGAGGGTCAGTTTTGGAAAACACTTTCCTTTCCATTTTTTCTGCAGTCACAATCTCTCTTTTGCTCGGACTGGGGTGCTATCAGCAACTCTATCACCATCTTCTGATCACTGGTGAAGCTTGGTCTCTCCCTCGATAATTAAGAATAGAGGTTCTAAAGATTTGGTTCTTGAATGGATAGTATTGGCATCACCTGGGAAATTGTTGAAGCTGAAAAGTATAGGAGCCTGTGTTTAACATTCATTCCCCCTGCCCCCAGGCAATCCCAATGCTTGCTAAATTTTGAGAGTCACCAGCCAAAAAAGATGACGGGTGCTGGTTGTGCTGCCTGGCAGTGTTGGCCAGGCTTGAGGCCAGTGGGGTGAACTTCCAAAGCAGCATAGTTGAACTAGCAAGGAGCTATCATCTTGCAGAGACATTAAGCAAATAGACTTACTCCAAGTGTCTGTTTCAGATCAAGAAGGAACAGCCAAAGGAATAAAAGAAAGACACAATTTTAGCAGTATCTATTCAAACTTTTCCAATCATAGGAAGTCTTTCTCCCATTAACAGTGGGACTTGAAACAAGTCTCTTTTTGAATCTTGTTCACATTTCATCAGAGGGTCGGGTGGAAATCCTACTGCAGGAAGGGATGTGCAGACCCTGAGCAAGAAAAGGAGTCCAAGATGTAGGAGCCTCAGCAACAGGACCTAAGCGTGGATGGGGCCATGTTTATTATGTGAACTTCTTCTGACCCAGCCATCCTGGCAACACTATGAGCCAAGGCAGATAAAAGTTTTGCTTGCGTAAACAGAAAAGAGCTGTCTGTACCAAGGCTCTCCATAACCCTTCCTGGTCTAAGCAGAATTACTGTGGACACTCCCCTCACTCTGTCTTCCCTTGAGCCCCAGCTGAGCATACACAAAGGGAGCTCTGTTCTCTGCTCTCTTCACAAGAGCTTTGTTGGCCAAGCCTGGTAATAATGCTGAGGAGGATAATATAACAGCTAACACTCATCAATACTTACTACAGGCCAGGTCCTTTGCTGAGGGTCTGAATGAAATAGTTTCTGTAAGACTTACAACAGTTCCATGAGGTAGATGCAGTTCCTGTCCTCCTGTTATAGATGAGGAAAGTGGGGCTCAGAAAAGTAGAGAGACTTGTTCCAGTCACCTGGCTGGAAAGTAATGCAGGGCTGGGATTTGTACAGGGCCCCTGCCCATCACAAGCACACTAACAAGGACTTGTTTCTTAAGATCGGCTTTTATTGCTCTCTTTAACAAAGGAGAAATTTTAAAAATGAGAAAACTAAGGTTTAGAGAAATAAATTAGCTTATCCAAGATTACAAATCTAGAAGGTAGCAAAACTATGACTAGAATCCAGCTCTTTTCCCCACATCACAATGTTCTCACAGCTGGCTACTTTGTCCGACATCCCTGACCACAGGCAAAGACCTCTTTCCTGAGAAGTGCCCCGCTTCACCTGTGGAGCTGCCTGAGGTTGTGAGCTGCCGTGCTGCAGAACAATTCAAAGTCTGGATCCAGGAGTTTAACATACCTGCTGGAAACCCTGGCTCTGACCTTGAGCAGTATATGTTACCTCTTCTTTACTCTATTGTCTTTGAATTTGGATATAATTTACTTATACAC
>NW_011889021.1:0-2323 GCF_000151845.1 Pteropus vampyrus | reverse complement strand
CAGCTCTTATTATTTTCTTTTTGGAAATTTATTTCTTTAAACTTATTTTTCAATTACACTTGACATACAATATTATATTAGTTTCAGGTGTACAACATAATGATCAGACATTTATATACCTGACGAAATGATCACCCCGATCAGTCTAGTACCTGTCTGACACCATACATAGTTATTACAATATTATTGACTATAATCCCTTTGCTGTACTTTACATCCCCGTGACTATTTTTATAAACTGGCAATTTGTACTTCTTCACTCTCCTTTCCTTTAGTTGCCAATTTCTCTGTCTTTTCCTCAATCTTACTGTCCTAGTATTATCTACTTGCTTCTCTGTTTCTTTATACACTGCAGATCACTTGTGGGCTGGGACCCCCATCCCAAGCAGGCCCACATCCATTCGGCATATCCTTATTGAGAACTAACTCTCTGCAGGCCCTGGGCTGGACCGGCAGGAGTTGCAGGGACAAGCATCCCGTGCAATCTCACGTGACTTGCATTCTGGCAGAGAAAACAGATACTAATAACCATGCAGATACATTATCTCTGAGCCTACTCTTTACATTTTTTCCCAAGTTATGTTTAGCACAGTCTATGTAAGAAGGAAGGGAAAGCAAAAAACAGAAATGTGTAATCAATCCTACACTGGTCTAATTAATGATTCTGAATAGTTAAAATTTTAAAAATCAGTGCATACTAGTCACCTATCTAGACTGAGAGCCTGTAAATTCTGGCTATCTGAGGTTTCCTTGTTTTTTATACTGTTCCCTCCCCAGAGAAAGGAACAGATAAGCCCCATCTCCTGCCCACAGCCATTACCTGGCTCCAGCTGCTTGGCGCTCTCACCCACCTCAGGAGGAAAACTCCCAACCATTCAAGCAGACAGAGGGCCTTTTATGAAGAGAAAGGCCCCTCCACCTGGGCCTCGTGTGGACCCTCCCATTCCTGCTTCTCACCTCACACTAGTGGAGGCCACTGCTGGGCCCTGGGGAGGTGGGCATTTCTGTCAAGAACAAATCTAAGAAAAGTCTGTTTGGCCATAAGAGGTTTTTTGTTTTGTTTTGTTGGGGGCAGTGGCGAGTAAGGGTTGGGGAGTTTGCCTTTCGATTTTTTTTTTTTTTTTTTGGTTTCAATGTATTCACAAACTATTTCAAATATACCAAAAACTATACAACAGACACACCCATAAACCCACATGTAATTAATCAACAATGATGCTTACACACATGTGAATATTTGGACACTTTTGCTTCAGAACTCTTCCATGCCGGTACTTTCTTTCTTAGAGGAATAAAATGTTATAAATACAACTGAAGACAGTCCCCATCTCTTCCCTCGCATCCCACCTCAGAGGCAGCTCGCACATTTCTGTATTTTTTACTATGTTTGTAGCATCTATAAACAATATGTACAGTTGTTTTGTTTTTTTAAATATGCACAAATAGTATTCTGTACATATCACTTTACAAATTGCCTTTTCCACTCCACATTATGTTTCTTTGAGATTTATCCATATTGTTGCCTAGAAATATTGTTCATTACTCTAACTGCTATATTTTAGTGTTTGTAGAAATCCCAGTTTATCCATTTTCCTGCTGAAAACACTAATAAGTGATTTTCACATTTTCGCTATTATAAATAGAGCTTCAATAAACATCTTTATACACGATACCTGCCAGCCAGATTTATAGCAGCAGAGTTTGACAGCAAGGGGTGAAGGCTCTGGAGCCAGATTCTTAGGTTCAAATCCCCGTTCAACCACTTACTAGCTACGTGGCCTTAGGAAAGTATCCTTATTTGTAAAATAGAAATAGAAGTAGTAGTGTCAACCTCAAAGGGTAGAAATTAAATGGGTTATAACTGTTCCTGGTACATAATGTGTGCTCAGTAATCATGTTTCTATGTTGATATATCAATAGCTATTGTTATAATGATCAGCTCACTAGTTTTTCAGGGACCAAGTGTGTATTATGCCTCTGGCACTGGTGACACAAAGCTGAGCAAGTCAGTCTCTGCCTCCCCCAATCTCCTGGTCTGGGGGTGGGGGGTGGGGGTGGGAAATGGCCTAGTGACCAGACAGGGTGTGGCAAGTTGGGGCTGAGATGGGGGAACCTAGAGGAGACATGGGAGAGTAGAAGGAGCTCGGGAGAAACTCTGAGTCTTGGAGGATGACAGGAGTTAACCAGGCCAAGGGGAAGAGGGAGGGCTGTCCAGACAGAAAGAGTAACAGGAAGAAACAGGAGGTTTGACAGATAAAACACTCATCTGTTTAAAAAATATGTGAGTGCTCCCTGTTCTAGGTGCTGGGGAGACTGCTGTGAA
>NW_011889020.1:1345434-1347015 GCF_000151845.1 Pteropus vampyrus | reverse complement strand
TGCTACATCATGTGCATTCTGAAAAGAAACCCAAGGGCATGTCATTATGAAAAGTTTTTGTCCATTGCCATTTCGTGTACATCTTGGGAAAAACACAGGAGTGCAGGTCATGAAGTGATTCTCCACTGTCATTTTGTAGGCATTGAAAATAACACCCAGGTGTATATTCGTGACTATTCATTCTCTGCTGTCATCTGGTGAGCCATTTTGGAAGGAGAACAGAAGATGTATCATAAAGTATTATTTCTGCTGTTATCTCATGTGCTTTCTGAAAATAATACCTAGGGGCATGCTGTTATGAAAAGTTCTCCACTGCCATTTTAAGAATATCTATAGAAAAACACATAAGTGTATGTCATGAAATATTTTTCTCTGCTGCCATCTCGTGGGAATTTTCAAAATAACAAGCAAGCATATGTCATCATAAAAATTTATTTTCTGCTGCCATCCTGTCGGCATTTTGGGAATACCACCCAAATGTATGCCATCATGGAAATATATTTTCTTCTCTCATCTACTGTGCATCTTGGAATCGCATCAGAGTGCAAGTAATAAAACATTATTCTCTGCTCCATCTGGTGGGCATTTTAGAATAACAATGAATGTTTGACATCACAAATATCCGTTCTCTGCTACCATCTGGTGAGTATCGTGTGTATGACTAAAGAGTGTCTGTTGGGCATGATGTTATGAAATTATTATCTCTGCGGCCCTTTCATGTTAATCTTAAAATGAACATAGGAGTTCCTGTCACACACAAAAAAAATTGTTCTTTTCTGCCATATCATGGGCATTTTAAAAATAACACCCACGTGTATGTCATCATACAAATTAATTTTATTCCTTGATATAGTGAGCATCTTGGGAATAGCACATAGTGTAAGTAATAAAAATTTACTCTGCTGCCATCTGGTGGTATTTTAGGATTAACACCTAGGTGTTTCTCATGAATATTCATTCTCTGCTGCCATCTGGTGGGAATTTTAGGTGTAACAGCACGGTGGATGTCAGAAAAAGATATTATAGCTCCTATCCCATGTACATTTTATAAATAAAAGCCAAGGGCAAGTCGTCAGAAAATGTTTTTGTCTGTTGCATCTTTTGTCCATGTGCATCTTAGGAAAAACACAAGAGTGCATGTCATGAAGTGATTCTCTGCTGCTATTTTGTGTGCATTTTGAAATGAACACGCAGGTGTTGGTTCATCGTGACTATTCATTTTCAGCTGCGATCTGCTGTGAATTTAAGGAATAACACCACAACCCATATCACAAACAATTATATTTGTTGCTAAGTCGGCTGTTAGAAAATAAGACCACGTCGCTAAGCAAAGTTTTGCTCTGAGGCCATTTCATGTGCATCTTGGAAATAAGACGAGTGCATGTCATGAAAAGTTATTCTCTGCTTCCATCTCGTAGGCATTTAGATAATAACATGCCAGCGTATGTTCATATTTTTTTTTCTGCTGCCATCTGGTGGGCATTTTAGGAATGACACATGATTATAGGTCTTCATGAAAATTCATTTTCTGCCTCATCTTTGTGCACCAGAGTGAAAGTAGTAAAGAGATATTCTCTGCTG
>NW_011889020.1:1342514-1345384 GCF_000151845.1 Pteropus vampyrus | reverse complement strand
GTACATTTTATAAATAAAAGCCAAGGGCAAGTCGTCAGAAAATGTTTTTGTCTGTTGCATCTTTTGTCCATGTGCATCTTAGGAAAAACACAAGAGTGCATGTCATGAAGTGATTCTCTGCTGCTATTTTGTGTGCATTTTGAAATGAACACGCAGGTGTTGGTTCATCGTGACTATTCATTTTCAGCTGCGATCTGCTGTGAATTTAAGGAATAACACCACAACCCATATCACAAACAATTATATTTGTTGCTAAGTCGGCTGTTAGAAAATAAGACCACGTCGCTAAGCAAAGTTTTGCTCTGAGGCCATTTCATGTGCATCTTGGAAATAAGACGAGTGCATGTCATGAAAAGTTATTCTCTGCTTCCATCTCGTAGGCATTTAGATAATAACATGCCAGCGTATGTTCATATTTTTTTTTCTGCTGCCATCTGGTGGGCATTTTAGGAATGACACATGATTATAGGTCTTCATGAAAATTCATTTTCTGCCTCATCTTTGTGCACCAGAGTGAAAGTAGTAAAGAGATATTCTCTGCTGAAATCTTGTGTATATTTTAGTAATAACATTTGAGTGTTCGATAGCCTGAATATTCATTCTCTTATTCCAGCCGGTGGGCATTATGAAAATCACACCCGGCTGTATATCATCATAAAAATTAATTCTCTGCTGCCATCTCCTGGGCATTTTTGGAATAACACCCTACTGTAGGTTATCATGAGTATTCATTTTAGCTGCCAGCTGGTGGAAGAACACAACAGAGTGTGTCATAAAATGTTATTTCAGCTGCTATCTCACATGCATTCTGAAAATAAACCTAAGGGAATGTCATTATGAACAGTTTTTGTCTACTGTCATTTCGTGTGAATCTTGGGAATAACACAGGATTGCATGTCATAAAACTTGTTGCTCCTCTAACACTTTGTAGATTTTTTATAAATAACACCCAGATGTTTGTCATCTTAAAAATTGATTATCTGTGCCATCTGGTGGGAATTTGTGGAATAAAACACAGAGCATGTGATTAATGTTATTTTGCTGATCTCATGTGCATTCGGAAAATAAACTCAAGGGATTGTCGTTATGAAAAGTTTTCTGCTGCCGTTTTGTGTGCATCTTGAGAAAAACACAGGAGTGCATGTCATGAAGTGACTCTCTTCAGCCATCTTGTGGGCATTTTGAAAATAACACCCTAGTGTAGGTCGTCATGAATACTCACTCAGTGCTACCATATGCTAAGCAATTTGGGAATATGAGCACAGCTCATATCATAAACAGTTATTTCTTGCTATCTCATAGAGTTAGAAAATGACATCTAAGGATATTTGGTTAAAGTTTTTGTCTGTGGCCATTTCGTGTGCATCTTGGGAAAAACGCAAGAATGCACGGCGTGAAAATTTATTCTCTGCTGTCATCTGGTGGGTATTTTGAAAATAACACGTATGTATATATAAATATAAAAAGTTATTTCCTGCTGCTATGTGGTGTGCGTTTTGAAAATTATTTTTGCAAATAACTCGTTTACATTTAAGGAATACCACCACCGGGCATGTTGTTATAATTTTTTTCTCTGCTTCCATATTGTGTGATTCCTGGCAATAACTCAGGAGTACATGTCATGAAAATTTGTTCTCTGCATCTGTGGGCATTTAAAAAATAACACCCGCCGTGTATCATAATTTTTTTTCTGCTGCCATCCTGTGGGCATATGGTAATAACAGCAGAGTGTACGGCATCATAAAAAGTAATATTCTGCTGCATTCGAGTGTATATTTTATTAATAACACCTGAGTTTTGATATCATGAATATATATTCTCTGCTGCCACATGGTGGCCATATTGGGTGTATGTCATCATAAAAATTTACTTTCTGCTGCCATCTGGTGGTCATTTGGGGAGTAACACAACAGTGCATGTCATGAGCAGTCATTTCTGCTGCTATCGTATGCATTTTGAAAGTAACACCCATGTGTATGTCATCATAAAAACTTATTCTCTGATGCCATCTCGTGGACCTTTAGGAATAACACCGGAGTGTAGGACATCATGAAAATTTTCTGCCCACATCGTGTGTGCATCTAGGGGATTTTACCAGTGTATGTTAAAAACTTATTTTGTGCTGCTGTCTGGTGGGAACTTTGGGTATAAATCACAGCGCATGTTATACAATGTTATTTATTCTGCCTTCTAATGTTCATTCTGAAAATAAACTCAGGGGCATGTCATTATGAAAAGTTGTTAGTTGCATTTTCGTGTGTATCTTGGTAAAAAAAAACAAAACAGGATTGTATGTCATGAAAAATTATTCTCTGCTGCCATCTAATGGGGATTTGGGGTATAAGACCGCGGCCCGTGTCATAGCTATTTCATGCATTTGGAAAGTAACACATAAGAGCTGGTCATTAAAAGTTTTTGTCTGTGGCACTTTCATGTGCATCTAGGGAAAAACTCCGCAGTGCATGTCATAAAAATTATTCTCTGCTGCTATCTCCTGGGTATTCTGATAGTGACATGCAAGTGTATGTCATCATAAAAATTTATTTCCTGCTGCCATCCCATGGGTATTTTGGAATAACACCCGAGTGTACGCTAATCTAAAGATATATTTTCCTTTCTCAGCTACTCTGCATCTTAGAATAACAACAGAGAATAAGTAATTAAACGTATTTCTCTGCTGTCATGTGGCTGGCATTTGGGAATAACACCAGAGTGTAAGTAATCAAAAGTTATTTTCTGCTGCCATCAATGGCCATTTGAGGAATAATCTCCCTGTGTTGGTCATCATAAATGTTCATTTTTTGTATCCATGCTTTGGGCATTTGTGGAATAACACCAGATTGCATATCATGAAACTTATTTCTGCTGCT
>NW_011889020.1:1338875-1341369 GCF_000151845.1 Pteropus vampyrus | reverse complement strand
TAGGTCGTCATGAATACTCACTCAGTGCTACCATATGCTAAGCAATTTGGGAATATGAGCACAGCTCATATCATAAACAGTTATTTCTTGCTATCTCATAGAGTTAGAAAATGACATCTAAGGATATTTGGTTAAAGTTTTTGTCTGTGGCCATTTCGTGTGCATCTTGGGAAAAATGCAAGAATGCACGGCGTGAAAATTTATTCTCTGCTGTCATCTGGTGGGTATTTTGAAAATAACACGTATGTATATATAAATATAAAAAGTTATTTCCTGCTGCTATGTGGTGTGCGTTTTGAAAATTATTTTTGCAAATAACTCGTTTACATTTAAGGAATACCACCACCGGGCATGTTGTTATAATTTTTTTCTCTGCTTCCATATTGTGTGATTCCTGGCAATAACTCAGGAGTACATGTCATGAAAATTTGTTCTCTGCATCTGTGGGCATTTAAAAAATAACACCCGCCGTGTATCATAATTTTTTTTCTGCTGCCATCCTGTGGGCATATGGTAATAACAGCAGAGTGTACGGCATCATAAAAAGTAATATTCTGCTGCATTCGAGTGTATATTTTATTAATAACACCTGAGTTTTGATATCATGAATATATATTCTCTGCTGCCACATGGTGGCCATATTGGGTGTATGTCATCATAAAAATTTACTTTCTGCTGCCATCTGGTGGTCATTTGGGGAGTAACACAACAGTGCATGTCATGAGCAGTCATTTCTGCTGCTATCGTATGCATTTTGAAAGTAACACCCATGTGTATGTCATCATAAAAACTTATTCTCTGATGCCATCTCGTGGACCTTTAGGAATAACACCGGAGTGTAGGACATCATGAAAATTTTCTGCCCACATCGTGTGTGCATCTAGGGGATTTTACCAGTGTATGTTAAAAACTTATTTTGTGCTGCTGTCTGGTGGGAACTTTGGGTATAAATCACAGCGCATGTTATACAATGTTATTTATTCTGCCTTCTAATGTTCATTCTGAAAATAAACTCAGGGGCATGTCATTATGAAAAGTTGTTAGTTGCATTTTCGTGTGTATCTTGGTAAAAAAAAACAAAACAGGATTGTATGTCATGAAAAATTATTCTCTGCTGCCATCTAATGGGGATTTGGGGTATAAGACCGCGGCCCGTGTCATAGCTATTTCATGCATTTGGAAAGTAACACATAAGAGCTGGTCATTAAAAGTTTTTGTCTGTGGCACTTTCATGTGCATCTAGGGAAAAACTCCGCAGTGCATGTCATAAAAATTATTCTCTGCTGCTATCTCCTGGGTATTCTGATAGTGACATGCAAGTGTATGTCATCATAAAAATTTATTTCCTGCTGCCATCCCATGGGTATTTTGGAATAACACCCGAGTGTACGCTAATCTAAAGATATATTTTCCTTTCTCAGCTACTCTGCATCTTAGAATAACAACAGAGAATAAGTAATTAAACGTATTTCTCTGCTGTCATGTGGCTGGCATTTGGGAATAACACCAGACTGTAAGTAATCAAAAGTTATTTTCTGCTGCCATCAATGGCCATTTGAGGAATAATCTCCCTGTGTTGGTCATCATAAATGTTCATTTTTTGTATCCATGCTTTGGGCATTTGTGGAATAACACCAGATTGCATATCATGAAACTTATTTCTGCTGCTCTCTCTTGTGTATTTAAAAAATAACACCAATGACATGTCTTTATGAATTTTTTTCTCTGCTCCCATTTCATGTAATCTTGGGTACAACACAGCAGTGCAAGTCATAAAAATTGTTCTCTGCTGCCATTTCATGGGTATTTAAAAATTACACCAATTGTATGTCATCAAAAATATATTTTTCGTTGCCATCTGGTGGGCATTTTGGGATATAACCTTAGTGTAGGTCATGAAAATATTTTTTTTTCTTAATCTTGTGTGCATCTTCGGAATTACATAAGAATAAATAAGTTATTCTCTCCTGCCATCTGGTGGGTATTTTAGGAATTAACCTGGGTGTTGTCCTCATGAATAGTCATTCTCTGCTGCCATCTGGTAGGAATTTTGTGTATAACACCACATCGCATGTCATAAACCGTTATTTCTGCCGCTAACTTGTGCAGTTAGATAATAAAACCTAAGAGCATGTTGTTGAGCAAAGTTTTTGTCAGCAGCCATTTCGTGTACATCTTGAGATAAACAAAGGAGTGCATGTTATGAAAAATTATTCTCTTCTGTCTTCTCACAGGCATTTTGGAAATAACATGCAATTGTGTCGTTGTAATTAATTTTTCTGCTTCCATCTAGTGGGCATTTTAGAAATAACAACTGAGTGTAGGTCATCATGAAAATTCGGATTCTGCCCCTAACTTTGTGCATTTTTGGAATAACACCAGAGTATAAGTAATAAAGTTATTCTCTGCTGCCATCTGCTGTATATTTTAGAAAAAACACTTCTGTCATCATGAATATTAATTCTCATCTGCCACCTGCAGGCCATTTTGAGAG
>NW_011889020.1:1334951-1338825 GCF_000151845.1 Pteropus vampyrus | reverse complement strand
GTGCATGCCATGAAAAATTGTTCTCTGCTGCCATCTTGTGGGAATTTTGAAAATAACGACAATTCTACGCCATGCTATCCTGAACACGCGGGATCTCGTCTGATCTCAGAAGCTAAGCAGGGTCGGGCCTGGTTAGTACTTGGATGGGGGACAACCTGGGAAACCCAGGTGCTGTAGGCATAAATGATAATACAAATTACACTCCAGGGTATATCATTATAAAAGTTTTTTCTGTTGCCATTTCATGTGAATCTTGGGAATAACAAGAGTGCAACACGAAAATTGTTCTCCGCTGCCATCGCGTGGACATTTAAAAAATTACTTCCAGGTGTATTTCATCACAAAAATTTTCTGCTGTCATCTCTTGAGAATTTGGGGAATAAAACTTTACTGTAGGTCATCATGAAAATTCATTTTCTGCCCCACACTCGTGTGCATCTGGAAATTACACAAGAGTGTAAGTAAAAAAAAATTATTCTCTGCTCCCATCTGGTGCGCATTTTGGGAAAAACACCACAGTATACGTCAAGTAAATTTATTGCTGCTATATTGTGTGTAATTAAAAACACTCCAGTTTATGTCATTTTTAATTTTTCTCTACTGCCATTTGTGTGAATCTTAGAAATGATTTAGGAGATCAAGTCATAAAAAATTGTTCGCTGCCATCTCGTGGACATTTTTAAAATAACACCAAGGTCCATGTCATTATAACGATTTGTTTTTTGATGCCATATTGTTGGCATTTTGGAACTAGCACCCAAAAGTAAGTCATCGTAAATATTCATTCACTGCCGCAATCTGGTGGTAATTTTGAGAATAACACCACATCGCATGTCATAAACCGTTATTTCTGCCGCTAACTTGTGCAGTTAGATAATAAAACCTAAGAGCATGTTGTTGAGCAAAGTTTTTGTCAGCAGCCATTTCGTGTACATCTTGAGATAAACACAGGAGTGCATGTTATGAAAAATTATTCTCTTCTGTCTTCTCACAGGCATTTTGGAAATAACATGCAATTGTGTCGTTGTAATTAATTTTTCTGCTTCCATCTAGTGGGCATTTTAGAAATAACAACTGAGTGTAGGTCATCATGAAAATTCGGATTCTGCCCCTAACTTTGTGCATTTTTGGAATAACACCAGAGTATAAGTAATAAAGTTATTCTCTGCTGCCATCTGCTGTATATTTTAGAAAAAACACTTCTGTCATCATGAATATTAATTCTCATCTGCCACCTGCAGGCCATTTTGAGAGGAAGACTAAAGCACATGTCACAGAGAATTATTTCAGCTTCTATCCTGTGTGCATTTTGAAAATAATTCCCAAGGATGTGAATTATGAAAAGTCGTCTGCCACCATTTCATGTGCATCTTTGGAAAAACACAAAAATGCATGTCATGAAATATTCTCTGCTGCCATCTCATGTCCATTTTTAAATTACAAGTTAGTGTATGCTGTCATAAAAATTTGTTTTCTACTGTCATCTTGTGGGCATTTGGGGAATAATACCCGAGTGTATGCCATCATGAAAATAAATTTTCTGCTCTGATTTACTGTGCATCTTCGAATGACACGAGTGGAAATAATCAAATATTATTCTCTGCTGCCATCTGGTGGACATTTTGTATATGACAAAAGAGTGCATGTGGAGTATGACATGAAATTCTTATCTCTTCTTACATTTCATGTTACCCTGGAATGAACACAGCAGTGCATGTCATGAAAAATTGTTCTCTCCTGGCTTCTCGTGAGCATTTCGAAAATAATGCCCGCATATATGTCATAAAAAATTTATTTTCAATCCTGATATAGTGTGCATATTGGGCAAAACATATTATGTACGTAATAAAATGTTATTCTCTGCTGCTATCTGTGGCGATTTCAGGATTAACACTCAGATATTTCTCATCATGAATACTAAATTACTGCTGCCCTGTGCTGGGAACACCACAGCGCATGTCACAAAAATCTATTTCTGTTGCCACTCCTGTGCTATTTATAAATAACAACCAAGAGAAAGTCATCAAGAAATAGTTTTGTCTGCTGCCACTTTGTATGCATCTTGAGAAAAAAAAAAAGTGCATGCCATGAAAAATTGTTCTCTGCTGCCATCTTGTGGGAATTTTGAAAATAACGACAAGTCTACGCCATGCTATCCTGAACACGCGGGATCTCGTCTGATCTCAGAAGCTAAGCAGGGTCGGGCCTGGTTAGTATTTGGATGGGGGACAACCTGGGAAACCCAGGTGCTGTAGGCATAAATGATAATAATACAAATTACACTCCAGGGTATATCATTATAAAAGTTTTTTCTGTTGCCATTTCATATGAATCTTGGGAATAACAAGAGTGCAACACGAAAATTGTTCTCCGCTGCCATCGCGTGGACATTTAAAAAATTACTTCCAGGTGTATTTCATCACAAAAATTTTCTGCTGTCATCTCTTGAGAATTTGGGGAATAAAACTTTACTGTAGGTCATCATGAAAATTCATTTTCTGCCCCACACTCGTGTGCATCTGGAAATTACACAAGAGTGTAAGTAAAAAAAAATTATTCTCTGCTCCCATCTGGTGCGCATTTTGGGAAAAACACCACAGTATACGTCAAGTAAATTTATTGCTGCTATATTGTGTGTAATTAAAAACACTCCAGTTTATGTCATTTTTAATTTTTCTCTACTGCCATTTGTGTGAATCTTAGAAATGATTTAGGAGATCAAGTCATAAAAAATTGTTCGCTGCCATCTCGTGGACATTTTTAAAATAACACCAAGGTCCATGTCATTATAACGATTTGTTTTTTGATGCCATATTGTTGGCATTTTGGAACTAGCACCCAAAAGTAAGTCATCGTAAATATTCATTCACTGCCGCAATCTGGTGGTAATTTTGAGAATAACACCACATCGCATGTCATGAACCGTTATTTCTGCTGCGACCTAGTGCAGTTAGGAAAAAAATTGAGGGATTTTTTTCTGCAGCAGCAGCAGCCATTTTGTATGTATCTTGAGATAAATACAGAAGTGCTTGTCATGAAAATTATTCTCTGCTGCCATCTCACAGGCATTTTGAAAATAACAGGCAAGTGAAATGTCATAATAATTTTTATGCTTCCATCTGGTGGCCATTTTAGAAATAATACTCGCGTTTAGGTCATCATGGAAATTCATTTTCCGCTCCCATCTTTGGAATAACACCAGAATGTAAGTAATGAAGAGTTATTCTGTGCTGCTACCTGGTGAATATTTTAGTAATAAAACCACAATGTTTGTCGTCCTGAATTTTCATTCTCTGCTGCTATCCGGTGGGAAATTTAGAAAATAACCTCATGGTGTTTTGGGAAGAAGAGCACAGCACATGTCATAAAAAATTATTTCAGCTGTTTATATCATGTGATTTTGAAAATAATACCTAAGAGCATGTCATTATAAAAAGTAGTTATAAACAACCATTCCATATGTATTTTAGGAAAAATACAGTTCATGTAATGACAAATTCTCTGCTTCCATCTTGTGGGCGTTTTGAAAATAACAAGCAGGCGTAGGTCTTTAAAAAATTTTTTTTCTGCTGCCATCCTGTGGGCATTTTGGGAATAGCACTCAAGTATATGCCATGAAAATACATTTTCTTCTCTCATCTACTTTGCATCTTGTAATACACCAGCGTGTAAGTAAATGTGATTATCTGCTGTCATCTGGTGGGCACTTAGGAATAACACCGAGTGTTTGACATCATTCTCTCCAATCACCAGGTGGGCGTTTTGTGCATGACAGAAGAGTGACTGTTGGGCATGATGTTATGAAAGTTTTATCTCTACTGCCATCTCATGTTTATTATTTCTGCACGAGATAACAGCAGAAATAGTTGTTTTA
>NW_011889020.1:1308339-1334901 GCF_000151845.1 Pteropus vampyrus | reverse complement strand
GTGCTGGGAACACCACAGCGCATGTCACAAAAATCTATTTCTGTTGCCACTCCTGTGCTATTTATAAATAACAACCAAGAGAAAGTCATCAAGAAATAGTTTTGTCTGCTGCCACTTTGTATGCATCTTGAGAAAAAAAAAAAGTGCATGCCATGAAAAATTGTTCTCTGCTGCCATCTTGTGGGAATTTTGAAAATAACGACAAGTCTACGCCATGCTATCCTGAACACGCGGGATCTCGTCTGATCTCAGAAGCTAAGCAGGGTCGGGCCTGGTTAGTATTTGGATGGGGGACAACCTGGGAAACCCAGGTGCTGTAGGCATAAATGATAATAATACAAATTACACTCCAGGGTATATCATTATAAAAGTTTTTTCTGTTGCCATTTCATATGAATCTTGGGAATAACAAGAGTGCAACACGAAAATTGTTCTCCGCTGCCATCGCGTGGACATTTAAAAAATTACTTCCAGGTGTATTTCATCACAAAAATTTTCTGCTGTCATCTCTTGAGAATTTGGGGAATAAAACTTTACTGTAGGTCATCATGAAAATTCATTTTCTGCCCCACACTCGTGTGCATCTGGAAATTACACAAGAGTGTAAGTAAAAAAAAATTATTCTCTGCTCCTATCTGGTGACTGTTGGGCATGATGTTATGAAAGTTTTATCTCTACTGCCATCTCATGTTTATTATTTCTGCACGAGATAACAGCAGAAATAGTTGTTTTAGACATGTGATGTGGTGTTATTCCCCAAATTTCCACAAAATGGTGGCATGAATGATTATTCATGACCAGCTACACTTGGATGTTATTCCCCAAATGCCTACAAGATGGTAGCAGAAAAAAATTTTATGATGACATTCACCTGGGTGTCATTATCAAAATGTCAACGAGATAGCAGCAGATAGCAATATTTTATAACTTATACTCCGATTTTATTCCGAAGATTCACTTGAAATGACAGCAGAGAAAAAATTTATAACAACATATGCTGAGGTGTTATTTTTTAAATATACATAACATAGCAGTAAAACCTTTTCTCATCAGGCACTGGGGTTATTTTCAAAATGCTCACCAGATGGCAGTACAGAATGATTTTTCATGATGACAATACTTGGGTGTTATTCCTAAAATACCCACCAGATGGCAGCATGGAATAATTATTTTTACTTACGCTCTTGTGTAATTTGCGAGATACACAAAATATTGGGGCAGAGGATGAACTTTCATGATGACCTATAGTAAGGTTTTATTCCCAAAAATTTCTCCGAATACCAATGGAAAATATTTGTTGATAATATACATTTGGAAGTAATATTCAAAATGCCCACGAGGTGGCAGCGGAGAACAATTTTTCATGACACGCACTTCTGTGTTAATTCAAAGATTCACAGAAAAAGGCAGCGGAGATAAAATTTATAACGACTTATCCTGGGGTGTTATTTTTAAATGTACACGAGATAGCATCAAATATAACTTTTCATGACACGCACTGTGGTGTTATTCCCAATATGCACACCTGATGGCAGTAAAGAATAAATGTTCGTGATGAGAAATACGAGGTGTTATTTCCAAAATGCCCTCGAGATGGCAGCAGATAATTGCCTTCTTATGATGTCATACGCCTAAATGTTATTTTCAAAATGTCCACCAGGTGGTAGCAGATAATAAATATTCATAATATCAAACGCTGAGGTGTTATTACTAAAATATACACCTGATAGCAGCAGCAAATTAAATTTTATGATGACCTACACTTTGGTGTTATTCCCAAAATGCCCACGGAATGGCAGCAGAAAAAAAAAATTTATAACACACACTGGGTGTCAGTTACAAAATATCCATGAGATGGCCGTGGAGAACAATTTTTCATGACATGCACTACTGTGTTTTTCCCGAGATTCACATGAAATGGCAGCAGAGAACAAATTTATAACGACATACCCTGGGGCGTTATTTTTTAAATGCACATAGATAGTAGCAGAAATAGCTTCATGACACGCACTGTGGTGTTATTCCCAAAAAATGCAACAGATGGCAGCAGAAAATAATTTTTATGCTGACAATCACTCAGGTGTTATCCCCAAAATGCCCACGAAATGGCAGCAGAGAATCACTTTATGACATGCACTGCTGCGTCTTTCCCAAGAAAAACACGTAATGGCAGTAGATAAAAACTGTTCAAAACTACATTCTTTTGGGTTTACTTTCAGAATGCACATGAGCTAGGGGAAGAATTAATATCTATGACATGTGCTGTGGTGTTATTCTCAGAATGCCCACCAGGTGGCAGCTGAGAATGAATATTTATGACTTACACTCAGGTGTTATTCCCGAAATGCCCACAAGATGGCAGCAGAGAATTACTTTTTATGAAGACATACACGAGTGTTATTTTCAAAATGCCCACCAAATCCCAGCAGAGAATGAATATTCATGATGTCAAACACTCAGGTGTTATTATAATATGTACACTAGATGGCACCAGACAATATCTCTTTGTTACTTACACTCTGGTGTTATTCTCAGGAAGTACAAAGATGCAGGCAAAAATGAATTTTCATGATGACCTACACTCAGGTGTCATTCCTAAAATGCAAACCAAATGGCAGAAGAAAATATTACATGGACATATACTTGCGTGTTATTAAAATTCCCACAAGATGGCAGCAGAGAATAACTTTTCATGACATGCACTCCAATGTTATTTCCTAGATGCACACAAAATGGCCATGGACCAAAACTTTGATTAGTGACGTGCCATTAGGTGTTATTTTCTAACTGCTAGAGATAGCAAATTTAACTATTTATGACATGGGCTGTGGTGTTATTCCCAAAATTTCCAACAGATGTCAGCAGAGAATGAATAGTCATGATAATCTACACCTGGGCATTATTTTCAAAATGCCCACAGGATGGCAGCAGAGAACCACTTCATAACATGCACCTGTGCTTTTCCCAAGATGCACGCAAAAGGGCAGCGGACAAAAGTATGTCATGACAACATCCCTTTGGGTGTTATTTATAAAATGCACAGGAGACAGCAGCAGAAATATCTTTCCATGACATGCACTGTGGTATTATTCCCAAGATACACACTATATATTAGGGCAGATAGTAAATTTTTATGATGATATACTCCTGTTTGTTATTTTTAAAATGCACACCAGATAGCAGCAGAGAATCACTTATGACCTGCATTCCATTGTTTTCCCTAGATGCACAAAAATGGCAACAGAGAAAAACGTTTCATAACAACAAATCCACAGATGTTATTTAAAAATGCACATTATATAGCAGCAGAAATAACATTTGATGACATACATAAGGTTTTATTACCAAAATGCAAAACACATTGCTGCAGTTAATGAATTTTCATGATGAGAATCACTCGGGTGTTATTCCTAAAATGACCACCAGATAGCAGCAGAGAATAAATTTTTATTACATACTCTCTGCTGTTTTTCCCAAAATGACCACAGGATGGCTGCAGAGAATAACTTCATGACATGCGCTCCTGTGTTTTCCCCAAGGTGCACACGGAAAGGGCGGCAGACAAAAACTTCGCGTAAGGACATGACCTGTGTGTTAATCTCAAAACGCACATGAAATAACAGAATAAATAACTCTTTATGACCTGCACTGTGGTGTTATTCTTTAAATGTTCACTTGATGGCAGCAGAGAATTAATATACATGATGAAAATGCTCTGGTGTCATTCCTAAAATGCCCACAAGATGCAAAGATAGTACTTACACTCTGATGTTATTAGAAAACTGCACAGTAGATGAGGGCAGGAAATCAATTTTTATGATAACACTTGCATTTCTTTTTTTTTTATCAAAAAGCCAAGAATTTGGCAGCAGAAATAACTTTTCATGACCTGTATTGTGGTGTTATTCACAAAATGCCCACTGGGAAGAAACAGAAAATAAATTTTTATGATGACATACAGTAGGGCGTTATTTTCAAAATGCCCATGAGATGGTAGCAGAGTATAATTTTTCATGACATGCATTCCCACGTTTTTCCCAAGATGCACAACATATGGCAGCAGACAAAGTATTTATTACGACATGCCCTTGGTTGTTATTTCCAAAATGCCCAGGAGATAGCAGCCGAAATAACTCTTCATGACATGCTGTCCTGGGATTTTCCCAAGATGCACACGAAACGGCGGCAGAGAAAAATTTTCATAACAACAGGTCCTTGAATGTTAATTTCAAAATACAAGAGAGAAGCAGAAAAAACCTGTTCATGACATGCACTGTGGTATTATTCCCCAAATGCCCACCAGATGGCGGCAGAGGATAACACTTAATGACTTTCACTCCGGTGTTATTCCAAGATGCACAGTAGATGAGAGCAGAAAATGCATTTTCATGATGGCATACACTCAGATGTTATTCCCAAAATGCCCACAGGGTGGCAGCAGAAAATATATTTTTATAACATACATTAACTTATTTTAAAATTGGCCACGTGATGGCAGCTGAGAATAATTTTTCATCACGACCTTAGCGTATAAGTAAAAATGTTATTCTCTGCTACCATCTAATGGGTATTTTAGGAATAACATCCAAATGTTATCATGAATATTCATTCTATGCTGCCATCCATTGGGCATTTTGGGAAGAACACAGAACATTTTTTTAAATAATTATTTCAACTGCTTTCTCATGTGCATTTTGAAAATAATAATGGTATGTCATCATGAAAAGTTGTGCGCTGCCATCCTGTGTATCTTGCGGAAATCACAGGTGTGCACGTCCTGAAACATTTTTCTCTGCTGTAATCTCTTGGCCATTTCGAAAATAACAAGCAAGTGTACGTCATAATTTTTTTTGCCGTCATCTGATGGGCATTTTGGGAATAACACCCGAATGTATGCCATCATGAAAATATATTTTCTGCTCTCATCTACCATGCATCTTGGAATAAGACTAGAGTATAATTAAATGTTATTCTCTTCTGCCATCTTGTGGACATTTTAGGATTAACACCCAGGTGTTTCTCATGAGTATTAATTCTCTGCTGCCGCCTGGTGGGCATTTTGAGTGTACCAACACAGTGCATGTCATGAAATGATACTTCTACTGCTGTATAGTGTGTCGTTTTATAAATAACACCCAAAGGTATGTCATCATGAAATATTCTGTCTGCTGCCTTTTAATATGTATCTGAGGAAAAACAAGGAGTGCATATTATGAAAAATTGTTCCCTGCTGCCGTGTGGGCATTTTGAAAATAACAACCAGGTGATGTCATCATAAAATTTTATTTTTTGCTCTCCTCTGGTGGGCATTTTGGGATAAACCGCATGTGTATGTCATCATGGAAATTCGTTTACTATCACCACCCGATTGTGTGGTGTTATTCCCACAATAACCACCAGATTATAGAGAATAAATTTTTATGATGATACACTTGCATATTATTTTCAAAAACACCCGGAGATTGCAGCAGAGAATAACGTTTCATTATATGCACCCTTGTGTTTCTCTCAAGATGCACTTGAAATGGAGCAGACAAAAACTTTTCATAACGACATGCCCTTGGGTGCTATTTCAAAATGTCCAAGAGATAGCAGTAAATAAAATGTTTCATGACCTGCGCTGTGATGTTATTCCCAAAATACCGACCAGATAGCAGCAGAGAACGAATATTCGGGATGACAAATGCTCGGGTGTTAATCTTGAAATGTCCACCAGATGGCAGCAAACAATAAATTTTATTACTCTGGTGTTTTTCTCAAGATGTACACTAGATGAAGACAGATAATGAATATTCACCATGACCCACCCCCTATGTTAATCACAAAACGTCCACCAGGTGGAAGTAAAGAGTAACTTTTTATTACATACACTCTGGTGTTACTGCCAAAATGCCCATTAGATGGCAGCAGAGAATAAATTTTCATGATATGCACTCCTGTGTTTTTCCCAAGACACGCACGAAATGGCGGCTGAGAAAAAGTTCATAACGACATGCGCTTGAGTATTATTTACGAAATGCACATGAGATAGCAGCAGAAATAACTGCATGACATGCACTCTGGTTTTATTCCAAAAATGCCCACTAGATGGCAGCAGAAAATACATTTTTATGATCACATACACTTGGTTGTTGTTTTCATAATATCCACGAGATGGCAGCAGAGAATAACTTTTCGTGACCTGCACTGTGGGGTTATTCCTATATTGCCCACAAGTTGGCAGCAGAAAATGAATATTCATGATGACCTACACTTGATAACATATACTCGGGTGCTATTCCCAAAATGCACACCAGATGGCAACGAAGAGTAGCTTATCATCATGATTCACTTGGGTATTATTCTAAAAATGCACACAAGATGGCAGCAGAGAAGAGCGTTTCCCTATCTTAAGGGCTCTGCGCACTCATTAAAATAAGTTTCCAGATTCTTGGTACTAACCTCACTTTGAAATTAATCCTGTTTTAGGCCCTTCACATGGCTTATCTAATGTATTGCTTCCATTTGCCAAATAAAGCAGGAAATATATCATCCACATTTTACAGGCATTTAAACTGGACTGATTCTACCACAGTTCTGAGTCCAGGACCTTACACTAACCCAGGATCCTGGAAAAATAGAGTAACCCAAATAGTCCTTGTAGCTTTGGTTGAATCTTGATCATTCTCTTTAAATAAAATCTGCACATAACCTAATGGTACAGCTTGTCCTGTGTTCATCCAAGCTGGTTTTTGTAGTGGGACTTGGACAGGCGGCTGGGAATGAGGGCAGGTTGCGGGGAGAAGGTGGCCCAGCCCCTTGCAGGAGTATAACCAGCACTGGATTCCTATAAGAAAGACTTCCCCACCTCCACTCTGCTGTACTCTGGCCTTTTAAAAATGTATTATTTTTCAGCCCATATCCCCTTCCTCTGAGATCTCAACAAGAGATTCTTGGCTGCTCAGAATGGAGTCAAGGGTGGCAGGTTCCCTGTGGGGAGTGCCTGGGCCCAGACAGGCACCGAGCTGACTTCTGGCCCCACCACCTACTAGCTGTGTGACTTCAGGCAGAGAAAAGGAAGCTCAGTTTCCTCATCTGGCAGATGGGGATAACAGCTCCCTCTCAGGGGCATGTGAGGATTCAGTGAGGTGGTGACGTCAGATCCTACTCAACATGTGATGAGCACTCACCCTTCCTCTTCCTTTTAGTCCTTTCTCCACCTTCTGTGGGCCACATAAGTCAATGATTTAGCAAACAGTGTCCTTTTAGCAGAATGAGCTCTCCTACTGGTGTCCAAAGAGCCAAAGTTCCCCTAAGTGCTGATTGGCATCTGTGCCACCTTTGTCCTCAGGGCGGCACTAACCACAGCCCCCTCTGGCCTTCGTGCCCCTGATCATCTCCACACTCACGGCCGCTGCCTCGGCTCAGGCCAGCGCCACCTCTCATCAGTCTTCTCACTGGTCTCCCTGAGTCCTGTCCCTCTCTTGTCCAGTCCAACCCCACACTGGACCAGCTTGGTCTTCTAAATTAGGGATCTAATCCTGTCACTTCCTGAGCACAGAACTGCCAACGGCCTTTCCTCATCCTAGAGAATAGTCTCTATCGTCGGCACAGGGCAGAGAATCTTCGTCTGGCCCATTTCGCTCCTGGCCTCATCTCCCATCATAACACCGCCACTCAGTGGCCAGGTATCCCAACTGGCAGCACTCACCTCTCCGGGTGGATGGCTGGTGGGGGCTTTAACAGACTGAGGCACCAGCACTGAGACTGGGCCTTGAATGCAGGAACCCAATGAAATAGAGACTTCAGTTAATGTATCAGTATTTGTTTCTAACTATAACGATTCTGTAGAAAACTGGAAGGACCGGAGACATTAAAACCCAAATAAGAGAAATCTATTGCATCAAAATGGAACCCTAGAAAACCTGGATGACTTCTTAGTATAAACAGCATTAGCAAAACAGTCCCTGAATTAAGAGAAATGTCCACTGACAATTAGCCTTCCGGGACCGCTGTCCCCTGGGGGCTCTCCTCTCGGCGTTCTGGGCTTCTCTCTTCCTGGACAGTGACGTGTCAGTGAGGACACAGGACAGAGGGGGTCTCAGGAACTGATCTGCTGTGTCAGCTAGAACTCTTTTCACTGCAAGGAACTGGACACTTAATGAAGTGAAATAATTTTTGAAATGGTAGAGATAAATTAATACTTGCAAGTGGTGTCCTGTTACAGCAGCCTGCTCAGACTCGGGCGCTCCTGCAGACCAGCCCTCGGATGAGCGTGCAGCCCTGGCCGACGGCACGGCTGGAGCCCCACTGAGATGCTGAGCCGAAGGCCGACGGCCACGCTGCTCCCAGATTTCCGACCCACAGAAATGGTGAGGTGTATATGCTATTGTTTTAAGTCCTTAAATTTGGGGGTACTTTGTTACACAGGAGTAAATGACTAATACACATAATTTGCAAATAAATTGTTTAAACATTAAACAACTGAAAATGGAAAATACTAATGACGTAGACGGCTATTTGAAACGGGGTGTCTACCTCGACTCCAGCTTAGCAGGAGCATCTGCCCTCGGGCGGCCCAGTCATGCCGAGGAAGCAACGGCACCGTCGTGCGGGCTTCGTACGTCGCACGCCCGCCCTGTGAGTGTTGGACCGTCGGCTCTTTTCACTCCCCTCCACAGGGACTCCCGTCTCCCCTCAAGGTCCTTCCCCTACACCGACCTTCCTCACCCACAGCACATGACTCTGCCTGCCAGCTGCTGTAGGAAGCAGGAGCCAACGTTCAGTGTTGCTTGATTCACCTTTCGCCTCGTGGGTACGACTTCTGCCCCCACGAATCATCTGCTGAGGGCCGCAACAGGCCGCCTCTAAACTGCCTCTGATGAAGTATTTTTATCCCCTGCAGTTATTTATCTAATTCCTTCCAGGGCACCTGTCCTCTACCTATAGAATTTCTCTTTAAATCTTCAGTCTACCTTCCTTAAACCTGCTGTCTTTCCAACTTCGTGTCTGACCTTAACTTTGTAATTGAACTGTTTAAACAACACAGGACATACGGTACTCCCTGTAGGGGCTGGATCTAAAGACAAAGCTTTTAAAGAGGTAAATAAGTATACAAAAATGAGCTTGACATCATATATCGGTACGGAATTACAAACTAAACAAATGACAGATGGTGGAGCCAGCTTTATCACTGCTGGAGTGGGAAGTCACTGATAAGCCAGAGGAGGAGGTTATAGTTTCCATGTGACAAGGGATCGGGTTGGAAACAACAGAATAAATTCGTCTTCAGCTTAACATGGACACAGACAGTGCCACGTCGAAACCTTTACGGTTAGGCGCGCGCACAGGCTGGAACACACTCATCTACTTCCTGGCCTTGTCAGCTGAGCACATTTAGCGCGGATGTAAGGTTTTACTACCGTTCTGTAATAAAACAAAGCAGGGCTTTTGAAGAACCAGCTAATACCAGGACTGAGACAGATAATCTAGAAGTGTCAGAAATTAAGGAAGTACCAGGAAAAACCCACGAAGACAGAGTTCTGCCGAAGGAGAACGGGAGCTCACAGCACAGGCCCTCAGCGGCCGCCATGGGATGACCGGGGACCGGACACCGCAGCACTGGGCGGCGGCCAGCTCAAGGCAGCCAGCCGTTCGGGCGTCCACACTGGCAAAACCAAATCGCCACATAAAATTTTAAATGTGATGGAAAAGAAATCTCCTATTCAGAGGGATTCCAAATAATTGATATGGACACGCACCCATCCGTCAGGGAGAAATGAGCTACCTTCGCTCTCCTGAAGTGTGGGCTCCGCGGTGACTTCCTCATGAGGGGGATGCAGAGGATGGAGGTGGGAACGGTTACCTCACGGTGGGGAACCTGACACAGGTAACCAGACTGACACCAACAGGGATGAGCTGCCTCGTCCCCTTGACATAAACTGCCGAAAAGCACTTCACCTCTGTGACCTGCTTCCTCAAAACCCACAACCCCAATGTACTCGTGAGAAAAACACCAAGTAAATCCCATGGTGAGACACTGTCACGGTCATCGAAACAAGGAAGTCCAAAACACTGTCAAAGCCAAGGGCGGCCCAAAGAGACATGACCGTCCTGTGGTGCCCTGGATGGGATCCTGGGACAGAAAAAGCCAGGATGAAGGGGACCCGAATAAAATACGCACTTCAGTTAATGACGATGCATTGCTATATGCTCGTTGTGACAATTCTGTAGAAAACTAGAGAGGAGAAATGAAAAGTAACAGAAACCTACGGCATCAAACTGGAAACCCTGGCCCTGGCCACTGACCCCAACCCTGACCTTAAACCCTAAGCCCAAACCCTCACCCTGACCCTCGCTGCCCTTAGCATGTGTTGTCACCACCCAATTATCTTGTAGCATTTTCACGATTTGGAAAAATTGTGCCAAAAGCTAACTACAGACTTCCTTCAGATACCTCTCCTCTCATGGAGTCAGAGCCACATGTCTATCTGGCTATTGCAAACTTCTCATGTTTAATGACAGACAATGCCTTTCCTATGTGCACTAGAATGGTACAGAAGTAAGCAAAAAGACAAACAGGGAAAGAAAACACACGACTCTAATAAAGAAAAAAGGCTATTTTTTAAATTTTTGAAAAAAAAAAGCAGTAGTTAAGAATTTCTATCCCACAGAGGAACAAGCAATGCCAGGAAAGCTAAATGTCTTAACTGCCTTTATTGATATCTTTTATTTATCCACATATATCAGCTCATTAAAATCTGTTTTAGATTTCTGACATTAATACCCTGAAAGTTCCAGACCGGCAAAAGTATTTTTACATACACAGTTGATTTTCACATCACATACTTAATATTTATGAATTCGGTATATGTTTTGCACATGTCTATGGCTTTGCTACTTTCAAGACAAAAGTCACATATAAAAATAGAGACTACTCAGAACATAGAAGTCAACAGTTGTCTAGAATGTGGTTTACAATACAGAGCTTGCAGACAACACAGGCTATATGATCCATCCACTCAAAAACAGTGTATCATACTGAACTCTGCTAACTAAGGTGCTTAAGCACGGGAAAACTCACAGTTCTCCTTTGTTTATAAGATAAACATCAAACTATTTCATGTATGTTGTATCTATATATTTTTAACCAAATTCTGGTTTAAAAATCACAAACTGACAGCATGTAAATACAAAATGTTAGGGAAAGTTGAACATATATAGGGAAAACATGTCTTATGCATTGTAAATAGTTTTTACAAGCTAGCATAAAGGCAAAGGTGGTTTAAAATAAATGAAATCCTTATACAATTACAGGAGAAATTTAATCAAGCAACATAATGTAACAGATTTCACAGATATCATTTACTTATTATGCCCCAAAACGTCCATGTATTGCACAGTTCTCTACATATCAGTTAGAATAATGTCAAACTATGAAGTGCCAGCACATAACTGTAAACCGCGCTTCTCTCTCTGAAAGAATGGGGCTGGACTCTGTCTGAGTCAAAGGCAGGTAACTCACTATGAAGTAACCTTCTCTACAGCAGCTCAAACTTATAAACCTAGGATGATATCCATGTTTTCCCAGTTGTGCATGCTCACAGTATCCTGTGACAAAAATGACTCAGTTACTACAAAAAAGCAAAAATGAAAAAAAAAAAACAAAAAAAAAACAGAATTTACTTAAGCTGGTGAAGCCACAGACACACCTGAACCTCAGCAACACCCCAGAGGGTAAAGGGTAAAGTGAATCAGGAAATCTGGGTGAGCAATGCCACATCAGCACTGAGTTTGGGTTTACTATTAATATTTAACACTATTTTTTTCTTCAGGTAAAAAAGAATTTGGAAAGAACCGATGTTTCCGAACAAGCGACGTGACTCCCAAACACCCTGCAGACAGCTGACAGGTCCCTTTGCCTCCAGGCCCACAACTGGGTCAAAGGCAGAGAGCTCTCTGCGCACGGAGCCTGCAGGCCAGTTTCAGAAGTCACCGTGAGCTAAATCATTCTAATGCAATGGAGCTAGTAAAATACATATATTTGTTCTTAAGAAAAATTACAAAACTAACAAATCTTTCTCCAGAATTACAAAAGATAAAATCTATGAATCAGTACTCTAATGTGATTACAGGAAAATAGCGAACCGAAGTTGCGAAAGCTCAAGCTGTCTCCAGCAGCGTCCTCGCTCTCACGCTTCCTGCTGCCCCGGGCCGAGCCCGCCAAAGCCTCAGACGCGCGCTGCGCACAGCAGGCTGGGCGGGCGACCTCCCCGCCATCGGGAGCAGAGCCGCGGGGTCCACTGCACACAGCTGTCTGCGGGGCGCTCTCAGGGTTACCGACATTTGGTTCTAAGGGAGCAAAAGGCGTCAGGAAGAAACGCCTTGGAGTCCTCCGGCACTGCAGAAAGACAGCGGCAGTTTGGTGCTCAGTCCTCCGCCCCGTTAGTTTTTCTTTTTAAAAATTACAACCGACAACTCACGTAAGAGTTAATGCATTTACTTCAATAAGGGGGAGCTTCTCAGTAATGTGCCCTCCTCCGGGAACCGAAAAGCTCTCAGTGGGACTCGGTGGCAGCCGGTAAGAGGCTGATGCCGTGTGTCCCGCGCAGAGCAGGCCCACCACGTACAAACGTGAGCAACGCAGGTTATTTTCGAATCCGCGAGGCGGGCGAGCGTCCTGTGCCAGGAGCGGGCGCCGGGCCCGGGGACAGCCGGCCCTTCCCAGGCCATTCTCTCCCGCGGGCCTCACGCGTGCCAGACGGGACTTAAAGACGCCCCAGCGTTTAACGAGCGCCCTAGAGCAGAGTCCGGACGAGCTGGGGGTGGGGGGCTCGCTGCTCCTGGGCGCGGCACCCCACTGCCCCCGCTCACTTCTCGCGGTAGTACAGCAGGTAGCACTTCAGGGGGTCGGGCAGCGGGAGGCGCAGCACCTTCTCGCGCAGCACGTTCACCGGAGGCTCCGGCCTGGGCGCCGGCGGCGCGTCGTCCTGCTCAGGCCGGTCCTCCGCCGCGTCCTCACAGCTGTTGTCATCAGAGGGGCCGGACACCCGGCTGGCAAAGACCTCTTTGTCCAAAAAGACGATCGTCTCCATCCGACGGCGGCGCCGCCTGCGCTTGAGCCGGGGCGGGCTCCTCGGGCCGCCCCCGCGCGCGCCCGCCGCTTCCTGCTCAATGACCCTTTTTATGGCGCTGCGGATGGCGATGCGCGCCAGGTCCTGGAGGCTGCGGACCGCCAGCGGCGCTGCGGGAAAGGACACGCGTCACACCGGTCTGCGTGGCGACCCCGCGAGCCCCGCGCCCTGGCCTGGAGCCCTGCAGGCGCACTGTGCGCGGGGGCAGGGCGGCCGGCGGGGGCACCGGTGCGCCCGTGCGCGGGAACCTCCAAACATGCTGACCCTGCGCGAGAGGGGAGGGGGCGGAGCCGCACACGCGCCCACCGGGGGCCCCGTGAAAACCTGGGGACCGTCTCGTGTCTCTCACAGCCTCTTTCGTCACTGCTTATGCTCCTCATTCCTGGACCGTTTCGTCCGCGAGTTAATACAGCGAACGCCCGGCTCCAGCTTCCTACCTATTTTAACGTTTCCGCGGTGCTTTACAAATTGGGTATTTGTTTATTTTATTAGAGAAAAGCGAATCACATTTCTAAAGAGACAAAACCTCCAAAGCACACCAAAGAAAAATGACATCTGTCAATCAAATTCAACCTCAACCTCAACCCAGGCGAACGCTGCTTCTCGCAGTGGGAAGAAACCAGCCCCTGTTTAAACACGTTCAACTGAAAATCGGCATTACTGTCCCCTCCAGTGCCCACACACTCCAGAAGCTCAGCCCACCCTCAGGACGGCTCCTGGGTCATCTGTAACATGTCACCCAAACCAAAGGGGGGGTGCGCAGACCCTCCGCCAATGCCTGCCATCCCAGGGGGCTCTCGGAGAGCACCCGCCCAGGCCCCCAGCACCCTCTCCCCATGCCTGCACCGCCCTCCGCCCCCTCCCCTGCCTCCATGGTGGACACCAGCACTTTCTTGCCCGGAGCACCATGATCGAGCTCACCAGCCCACTGGCTTCTGCTTCTGCACCCCAGTCCCCTCACCGTCCCACTTGCTATTGCTCCTACGTCTGCGGACGTGAGCTCTTCACAGGTCATCAGACCCCCTAGTCCCGCCTCCCCGAGGTGCACGCGGGGGAAACGGACCTCGTTTGCTGTGGGGAGTGAGTCTCTCTTGCTGGCTGCCCCTCGGCGCCCAGGCTGGTGCTGCTGCCCACGCCTCTGGCTTTACCATTCCCCCTCCAAACGCTTACTCTTGCTGTGACTCCCGTTAAGAGAGACCACACGCCGCTCCCAGGGTTCTGACCCAGTCCTGCCTGGGGTCCTGAGCCTCCCGCAAACCCGCACCCACAGCAGACTCCCACATCCGCCTCGGAAAGGCCCCAGCTGCCTGACGCCGAGTCCTTTCCACGGCAGAGGCCAGGATCTTGGGTTTCACCTTCATCTCTAGTCTGGACAATCCCAGGAGTCTCCGAACTGCTTCCTGCCTGCAGAGTCCGTCATGGCCGATGCACCTGACCCCGTCCGCCCCGGGCACCGACGCCCTCTTTAGTCCTTGTCTTCCACACGACTTTCCTCATTTAGGAAACTCTGGCTCCCGAAAATAAACTTACAAATAACCGGACTGCCCAAAGACATCACGATTCTCATCACTCCATACTCGCTGTGACGCCCTGGCCTCAAAGCACACACCTCGACCTCGGGGTGCCCTCCACGTGGTCACGGTCCGTACCCAGGCCTGATTGAGCGCCCCCACCAACACGCTGGTCTTCAACCGGACCCGCAAGGGACCCAGAGACCCCACCAGCAAGGCCCTCGCTCAGACGTTCTGGTGGGGTTCCCAGGTGGGGCTCCCAGGGAGCACAGGCCCCCTCCACCTCGGCACAGGGGTCCTGAGGACAGAAGCGCCACATCTTTGATGCGAAATCTCTAAGGGCTTCCCGCAGCCTGTGTGACAAGCCCAAGTCCAGTTTCCCCACGTGGACTGCACCGGGGAAGTCGCCTGCTCTACCACTCTCCCGAGGGAATGCCTCCGCCCTGCGGGACCATGCACAGCATCGCGTCACGCCCTCCGTCAGCCCCGCCTCGGTGCCTGGGTGCCTCCACGTACTCCGTGTACTCCGTGGCTGCTCGCGGCCACATTTCAGGGGCCACGTCTACTTCACATGACCTGTACTCAGCAGAGAGGAAGGCTGAGCACCACTATTTGACAGGTGATTCCTCATAAACAAAAGAACAGTTCCAAAAAGAATTCGCCAACATGTACTGTCTCTGGGTGGTGAGGTTAAAGGTAATTTTTTTCTTCATTCTTTTTTTTTACATTTTCTAAATTTTCTAAATGATCAGAAATCAGTACATGACGAATGGCTTTATTTTAAATAAAAGCATTTGGGATTCCTGTGGCTGTATGAGTTTTTGTTTAACACAGAACACAACACCTGGATGGATGTCGGCCCTACGCTGGCTGGCCAACGCTCGGTCTGCTCCCTGAAGGGCTGGAAGGCAGGGCATGCCGGGTGAGCCCGCCGCCACCCGCCAGCAGGATGGCTGACACATGCCCACACAGTATCCCCGCGGGGCGAAGGGACCCACAACCACAGGAGCTCCGGCCCCCTCCCCATGGCAGATGTCACTCCCTGTCACATGGGTCCTCTGCTTCCAACATCATGACCAGCAACAGCTCTGAAGACTTAAAGGAAGGCTAAAATAATTTAAAATTTGCTAAAAATAGACTTAATTTTTTAAATGCCTAAAAATCACATGGAAATTTAAGGTCATGATAGGTGAGAAAATGTCCTTTAAAGTAAAAGATTCGTCATAAATTTTGTTTCTCTTCAAATTCTAATGAGATTTAAAAGATCTCAAAGTTAAGGTCTTTTTACTTACGTAACTGGACAAGTCGTGATTTTCCTGACTCAGAATGGCAGGGCTGGATCAGAGGAGCAAAGGAAACGGCCAGAATCTTTTTGGTTTCCCAAGCAGAAGGGCCAGTACGCGTTATCTTAGTCAACTATCTCAAAGACAAAATGAGAACATTGAAAATGGTTTGGCTCCTGGTATGTTATATTTAAATACAATCATCTGTATATGTAACCTAAAAAGACACAGATACGCTAACTATGAAATAACCTGACAATACGGGCCCCCAATGTGATATGACGTGAAGCACACATAACTTAATATTCTTGCAAACAAGTTTAGTCTGAATGTATTCAAACTTCCAGACCTAACTTCTGTTTACAAAAAATATGTATGATGGAGACAGAAGTTAAGGGCAGAAGAGAAAACAATCCGAGAAGGATCAGGGGGACTCTAACCGGACAAGTCTTCTGGGCTCTCCATGGAAGTCCGCGGTGGGGGAGGTAAGGGGGGCCGGTACAGAGGTGGGAGTTCTAAGACACAAACCACCACCTGCAACGCTTCGACCTCCACTGAACCCCAAATGTCGCTTCTGGAGGATGGGAACTATAAAACAAGCTTCCTACGACAGGCAGGGGCTCGTGACCACAGACCCGACAGCAGCGATGACTGCAGAGTCGCTGCCACGCCCGCAGAGGCGCCAGGCCATCCTGGGCGTGCAGGAGCTTAGCTCACTCGGGCGGTACACCCTCAAGTGTACTGAAGACACGCGGACTTAGGTATGGGCACGACACTGCTGTGAATCCCAGTGTCGGGAGCATCAGAAGAACCGAGTCGACCGCAGGGCCTCCTGAGCGTTCCGTGTGACTGTGCCAGTCTCCAAATGACCAAACAGGTCATAGTGCTATTTCTGGTCAGCTCTGACATGCTAGGATCACAAGCTCTCTTACCTAAAAATACCTAAGCCAGCAAATCCTCTAAGACTAAGATTCTACGTTATGAACCTTAGACACAGATGAGTATCGAGAAGCTACTCACATTCTTGCATATTAGCAACCACTTTTTTTCAAAAACGTTTTATAAAAGGAAAATTTCTAGCTATAATGAACATCAAATATTTAAATATAATTAATAAGCAACGTGTGAGCCCTTAAACAACCTATGAACCCTATGCCAAGTTCTGAGTGAGCAGATGGGTATCAGAGCCATGTCTGCAACTGTCAGATTAATCGAGCCGTGACACAATCCCAATCGAAGGTCTCACGTACTTTTGCAATACAACCAAGATTTCCAAAATCGTGTGCATGGCACACTGAAAAGACTATTCAGAGAACGGAGCCCAAGGATGGGACATCTAGCCCTGTCACCACTTGGCAGAGAGCTCTTCAAAGCAGCAGTGAGAAAGCCAGCAGGATCCGACAACGTGTGCCTCTCCGGTCTAGTAGAAGGACATAAAATCCCCCCAAAATCCTGAACTAGTTCTAGGAATCAGAAAGCCAGTGACAATGCTGACACCAACAGCAAACTGGGTGGCTGGGGACCAGGACTTTTAGCATGAGAGAAAAGGGAGCTGACAAGGCTGAAAAGGTCAAAAAATCCCACTCCCAACTTACATGAGATAAAGGACAGAAAGAAACGCAGCAAACTCTCAGACAAATGGCCTGATTTCTTCAACAAATAAATTGAAAAGTATAAAAGAATGAACTTACAGATTAAAAAAAAAAACCCTTAAGAGATATATCAATCAAAGGCAATACATAAATCTTAAAAATAGAGCTTCATTCAAATAAACTAGTCGAACAAATTTTGAGACAATCAGGGAAACATGAACACTAGTTGGACATCTGAGGATATTAAGAAATCACTATTAATTTTTTAGGTTGATAATGGTTTTGTGATAACGTTTAAAAAAAGAGCCCCTATCTTTTACAGATACATACTGAAACACTTATGCATAAAAATTCCTTTAATGTGGGACAATCACAGAAGTCTTCAGATAACGGTTACTAAGTGACAAACTACATACAGACTAATGTCCAATTACACAAACCAGATGACAACCTGGTCGACAACTCGGCAGGCTCCTCGCCAGCACGAGGAATGGTGGCGGGGGGTGGGGGCACGCGACCTGCAAGTCGTGCACTCTCCAAGGCCATGCGTTCTAAATCGCTCGCACAGTTAGCTTTCTGAAAAAGAACGGCCCAGACACAGGTACGAGGCCCACCCACTCGGCCGTCAGAGTGGCAACTGTGAGCAGTGTTCCTGAATGTCTTCTGGATTTTCTAAAATGAAGTTACTTTTCAAACAAGATTAATGAAATGCTAACATTTGAAAATTGCAGAAAATTGGGAAAAAATGCACCATCTCCTAATTTCTATCATTTGTTTTTCCTAGTGTCCTCTGACTGAGGGACAGTCTTCCTGATGGCCAACGCGTGTCTGATTCATCTGCTCACTTACTACACTGTTTTCCCCACTGAAACAGTTTCGAAAACAGGCAGGAATGTGAACGAGCAAAGCTCCCTACCAAGCAAGGGATTCCTGCAAAATACCACCGCAGGTTTTAACGCTGAGACTAACAAGCGAAATGGAATCACTCTAACAGTTTTACCTATAACAATTCTAATAAAACAGGCCTCACAGACTACGGGTGGGGGGGGGCAGCAGAGAGAAGGGAGGGGAAGCTCTGTCTGGGGACCCCACAGGAGCCGGGCCCAGCCCTGCCTTGGCTGTCCCCATGGCCGGTCCCTGCCTGTTTGCTCCTCTGGGACGTGGAGGGAGTTGTAACAAGGGCTACAAGGAAAAACACATGCAGACTTCCTGGCACAGACCTTGACGCTCGGGGAAGTGAACACGCCAGTTACGTGGGGCCTGACCTTTTCCTCCAGCGGCATGACGAGGATGCCCCCGACCTTGAGGAGACTCTTCATGTAGTCCTCGTGCTGCTTCTGCACGCCAGCCCCGCAGTACACCCGGTCGTACTGAGAACAGCCCGGAGAGATCTCCAGGCAGTTGCCAGGGACGAAGGAAGGTTCACAGAAGTCAAACCTGGAAGCAGGACAGGTTTTCCGTGACGAAACCTATCCCACTGTATCACGGCTCCACAGCACATCTACGCTAACCGCAAACCCGCGGCGAAGAGACACGGTGGACAGAGACAGAGGCTGGAAGCCAGACTTCCGAGAAGCAGACCACCGATAATGAGGACGTTAGAAACTCAAACAAACGTCGTGGAGGGGATGTCGTAAGCAAGATCCCCGCTGGGAGCATCCGACCCCCAACCACCACCATCTCTGCTCCGCTTTTGATCATGTCACTCAAGAGCTACCACAGGGAGGTGAAACGAGGGAAAATTACACTTGGTTTTTCTAAAAACGATAATCCCTACGAGCTTTAAGGTCTTCTCCAAAAATGGCAAGAGCCGGTTATAAACATTGTCTAAAGACAAATGCAACCATTACGTTTTAGACATAATCCAATGATAAATGTCTCTACCAGAAACACGAAAACTAAGTAAAATGAACATTTTATCTCCTTTTCTTAGCTGTGATACTGGTGAAGAATCACCTTCACCGGGTAGTACAGCTAAGAAACCCAAAGCCCTTCACACCGCAGAACATGTTTGGGTTGTTAGGGTACACACAGGCACACCCCTGAGCCTCCTGCCACCCTCAGTCAGTTCGCCAAGGACCCGACTTCTCTCCATCTCATCGGAGGTTTAGGTTGTACCCGACACCCTGGGCCGGACGGGACCTGGTCTTACTTGTCAAAGCTGCTGCTCGTTCTGATGAAGGAGTCTAGCTTCTGCTTTGCATACTCGACGACATCTGAATGAAGCTCCACCCCGTGGTTCACCCCAAAAGGACCTGAGAGGTTTCAGAACAGGAAACTTTTAGACCTAGAGCAAGGACTCTTACTCCCCGTTTCTATCTATCGACTGTGACGCATCAGACTCGGCACGTGTGATCTCAGAGGTCCACAGGGCTGACGGCTAAGGGCACCGCTGGCCCGCGCCAACCTCTGCGTACGCGGGCAGCCTCTGCTCAGCACCTCGCGAACACTCTCTTCTCTGAGCTACTGATTCCACAGCTCTCCAAAGCCTGAGCCTGCCTGCTCTCTCACTTTTAAAGCATTATTTGAAACAGATAAAAAGCCAAGGTCTGAAACCAAGAGTTCGAGGTTCTACTAAAGGATTGAAGAAGAAACACGTACTTTGCAAATGAAACTTGACACAAGATTATTTTCCATTAAAAGTCCCCCAAACACTCAGATGTGGGCATTTTAATAATTCTCACAAAATAGGTTTTAATCATCATTAAAATAAAACCATAATTCCAAGTCACGATGAAACACATTTTCGTTTTTTTTTTTTTGGCGAGGCAACCCTTGGTTGACCTCACAGATTGCAAGGATCTTGTCAGCTTAAAATCCTTATTTTTTAATTTTTTTATTTTTTACGCCTATGGTACCTGGTCTTCCTAGGTGGTCTCCCATCCAAGTGAAACACTTTTTATAGCAAAGGAAATTTATCCATTATGGAAAATACGGCCTGAGCCCAGTTAGTGATGGTCACATTCCCTCTGTAAAACTTCCTGGGGGCAGGTCTGCTGAGATCTGAGGGGCACAAACCCCTCAGTTAAGTCTCCGTGGAGCGAGAACCGTTTCTATGCAGGTCAGAAACAAGCAAGGCTCATCCATATCGATGGAAGGTAGGACACTGCTCACCCTCGGGGGCCTCTTACGGGGAAGGGGGCACGTGCGCGTTCACGTTTGTGATACACCTGAATTTCTGAAAACCAAAAGGGCGTGTGGGACTGGACACGCGTCCAGTCACAGGGCAGCAGCGTCCTGCGGGGACATGGGTAAAGGAGCACATCTCCACCTGCCACACACACGGCTGCTGCTGAACGACCTCTCGTCAAACACACTCCATCTGGGAAGTCACATTTCCCTGTTCACATCGAACCACAGCAAACTTCAGGAGATCCTGCTTTCCTGCTTCACGAGCCACTCACCTTTCCCTGACGCAGTGGGGGAGGTAATTCTAGTAAGAGTTACAGGACGCAGCTTCTGCTCCCAAGAGGCTCAGCACTAAACAGAGTGGTAACATCGTCCCCCCACCCACCCCCGTGAAAAGATGGCTAGCAGGGGAGGAAGGACACGGGGTCAGAGGACATGGCACTGAGGTCGGACCCGCGATGCCCCAGGCAGAGCAGTTCCCACATCACACAGCTCATGCGTCATGTCTGAGGCAGGTGTTCTGTCCTCTCCTCACTGCTCAGGACCACAGGAAAGGACAGCCCTCAGCCAAGGACAGGATCCCACAGAACAAGCCTGGGAACATGGCGGGAAAGGCATGAAGTTCAGGGCCAGGCAGAAAGGCTGCTGAGGTCAGAGAGTCGGGGCCTGTGTCACATGTGCAGGTGCTAGGAGGCCAACGAGGCTCTCACCTCTGGAGGGATTTGTGAGAGTGTTAAGGCTTCAGAAAGCCAGGAGGCCGGCCAGGGACACGTGGCACCTGGACACACGCAGGCTTCTCCCTGCAGGTCCACAACATCTGTCCACGAAGGCAAAGTCTCCCGTTAGCGCCGTGAAATGCGCCACGGCAGGACACGGTGTCCATTACCGCCGAAGACCCAGCTGTCCTCCCTGCGGATCGCCCGACACCTAACGGAACTCCCAGTCCAGTCGACCGGTCCCTGAACCAGGCAGGCCAGGTCTAGGGGTACCAACCCTGCAGTCGAAATCCGCATATGAATTTTGACTCTCCCAAAACCTAACTACAGCCACAAATTTTCAGCGAATTCCAAAGTATGTAAATGTATAAAGAAACCAAAAATTTCATTCCACGTCCACAGATGCCAAGTGTCACTGCTGAGATTCTCTAGAGCAGCCTGACCGTGGCCCTGTGACATCGTCCCCACGCACAGGCTCACGCTGACTTGATGACAACATTACGATACTTAAGGCAAATCCTTTGTATTTAGCAAATCCTGTCAGTTCCAACCTCAAAACGCACAGATGCCCAGCACCGATGGACCGGCCACCACTCCATAGGGCAGGGACCAGTGCCTGCCATCACTCTGGCAAGACCAGTTCTCACTCAGAGTAGAAACAGATGCCAACAAGGGAGAGCTCGGAGGTGCCCTCCAGCACGCCTCAGCAGGCCGATCAGGAGTCAAACTGCTCAGCAAGCTGAAGGCGAGGCCTCCAGCCGGCCCACGAGGCCCCACACGTCTCGCTTTGTTTGCTCACCGAGGCCTTCACCCTCCCCCTCATCTACAGCACCCTAAATTCTTTCAAAACAACAAGCTTCTTTCCAAGTTCACTAGAATAAAAGGGCCCAGGGCCGGGTCCTCTTTCTGGCTGGTAGATGGCTCAATAAACGACCCCTTTTTTTTTTTTGCCAGAAAACCTCCTGGCCATGAAAGTTATTAACACACATTTCCCCCACTAACACATTTTACACAAGGTGGGAATTAAATTAATCCTCAGTTATCTGATACTGTTGTTTAAATACTAAAAATAACAGATTCCCACGTATAGTCGCAAATCTTGTTTGTTTGAAAAAATAGGCTAAATGGCTTCAAATATAATAACTTGTGAAATCCCTTTCATCCCTGGAATTAATCTAAAAATAAACAATTTACAGGTACTATCTCTTTTAGTATTAAAAAAAAAAGAAACTGTTTGAGAGAACTTTAATTCCCAGGAAACTTTAACGCTGAGTGTCCTGGGAACTTTAACGCTGAGTTCAGAGGCAGAGTGACAGGGCGGGCGGTGAGGCCCAGGCCCACACACCTCTCTAGGCCGTCAGCTGCCCCACACCGTGTGCAGAACAGGTGGTGGAGGTACAAGTGGGAGGCGACAGGAACAGAAGGGGCCTTCCCTTAACCGGCCCGTCGGTGACTGGGAACGGCACTGCACAGCTGCTGGGAAGGCCAAGGGCAGTCACCTGGTCTCCACCAGGAAACTGCCAGCAGACTCTGCTCTCCTCCCCCAGGGGCAGTGTCCCCCAAGTCCCCCGTTACCTAGGATGAGCCCCACCATGGAGCTGAGGTAGCCAGTGCCACTGCCCAGGTTCAGGAACGAGAGCCCAGGCTGCAGCTCCAGGGCCTCCATCACCTCCGAGTAGATGCAGGGGGCCGACAGGTGGATGTTCCCATGCTTCCATGCCAAGTCTTTGTAAGCGTTTTCTCTAAACTCTTCAAGATAATAATCGGCACGATCGATGGCTCGGAAAGCTTGCTCCACCAGTTCAGTCCGGATGTACTGTGCTTCCTTCAGGTTATCGATCAGCTCGTCGTTGTCTTCTCCAGCGCTCACAGCACCTCCCATGGTCAAGGTCGACTTCTGACCGACACTGCAATCAACAATCTTTTTAAAGCGCTATTTACAGCAAAGGTTAGAGCAAGACAGTAAAAGTTCTGAACACATACCAATCTCAAAATCTGAATTCTGAAAACTGTCAACAACCACCTACCCCACCCCCAAGGATGCCAGATTCAGAGGGGAAAAAACAGTTAAATGTGAAATTCAATTATTTCCATCCAGAAGTTAGTTTGTAATTTATAGTATCAAGTGAAGTCAAATGAACTTAAGAAAACTAAAACATATTTAACAACTTTAAAACACCATTAAAATATGAATTTGATACTCTCCTAAAAGTTTTCAATCTAGGAAATCAAGATTTTAGGGTTAAAATGATCTTAAGTATCTATCTGCCTTAACAGATTGATACTTAAAATCGCTTATAAGACAGCAGACATGTCTAAGAAATCATTTTAAGAGCAACTTCTCTTTGAAGATTTCAAAAAGATATTTTGTAATATCTTTTCTTTATAAATCTTTAAAACAAAAAAAATAACTGAAATTCGGGTAAACAACAAATACTAAGTTATTCATTACTTATTTGAAATTCAGATGTAAGTGGTGTTTTTTATCTGGCAACTCTACACCCTTCATGCGCATAAATGTCAAGCCCAGGAAGCCGGTCCATCTGCTGATTTGGATATTCTGATGTACAGATTTCAAGGAGAAACAACATCCACAAAACTCTCTTACCCAACAGAACATATTGTGACAAACCCATGCCTGTAAAAAATACAAAGTCTGCGCTGCCTACAATTGAGCGGAGCCCTACTCCCCGCTCCCACGCCTCTCTGCAGGAGGGGCCGGGCTCTGCCACCTTCTCAGACATTCACCAGCTTTCCGCTTTCTTCCCAGCCACCTCTGAGAATAAAAAGGGACCCGTATTCCCCTCTGGTACCTTCATGGAATCCAGGGAAAGCGCCCTCAGAGGTCTGACTTCCTACACTCACACAAACGGCTTTTCCAGTTTTATAATGAACTGACTCCACCCAACTTTTTCAGAATACTGGTTTCACTTCACATAAAATCGTAACCTTTTACAAAACATCTCCTAAATTGTTGGGGGGGAGAGTAAACACCTGACCTCTCAAAGACTAACACATTTTTTGAATCGGGCAACTTGCACGTAACACGCTATAATTTTGTTATCACAAAGTTTATACTTGCTCTCCCCTCAAAACCCTCTGAATGTGTAAGAAAAGGGGAGTCGTAAGGACACACTGGGGCTGCCAGCTCCACACACACACCCCCATTCACACGGCCGGCAACTGTGGTCGGAGAGGATTACCCAGGAAGACACGACCACACGCGTGACTCTCCAGCTCCCTACACAACTGTGTGAACGGTGGGGCTCATCACAAACGCGCTTTCATTTTACGATTAGGACAGTTTGTCTTCAGGAGCAAGATTTTTAGAGCAGAACATCAGATTTTACAAATCACTCGCTTTCCACCCCATTTAGTCTCAGAGCCCTCGTTAGGTTTTGGTCCATGGCCAGTGCGCACGGCCGGGTAGCACACAATGCTAATGAGGTCAAATCTAATCTTGAATAAGCCACTCGGTTCTGAGGCTCAAGTCCACACCCCTAGTCTAGGACAGTCATCTTCAACTGTGGGTCACTGATTAGCAGTGGAGTGCTGTCTGGCTGCTTCTGGGTCTGCTGAGGGAAAGGCCAGGATCCACACATCCTCCAAGCTGGGTCCGAATGCCACCTTCTGCCCAGAAGCCTACAGATGACGTGCTATCACTACGCCGACACCATCACTCTACCTCTAGAAAGCAAACGCAAACTGTGTATTAGGTGTGCTTTACTTTCCACTAAGTACATATCACTTATTTTCAACTTTGCCTCACTTTGAAGATTTATTCCACAGACAAAGCTAGTATTATAGTAAAAATAGCTGCAACCTTTTCACAGGCACCACCTGCTAGTCATGATCTTTTTTGGGCTACATGTTATAAGGCAAACTGGGTAGTTACGTTGCTCATGATCACACAGCTGTGTGTGAGGAGAGGGCTGGAATTCAAGTCCAGCACAGCCTGGCTAAAGCAAATGCAGCTTTTAAAAATTCTCAGGAAGCAAGCGTCTTCAACATGTCACACCTTAGCAATCTTTGCCCAAACATGACAGACTGAGAAATTATGGGGTAACCCTACCTGATGCCAACGGCAGGATGCATGTGACCATCTGTAGGGTCTGTCATTTGTCATTATTATTGGCAGGAAATCTAACTTCCTTCACACTGGAAAGTCACTGCTTATTACTGACCATCAATGTGACCAGTCGCAACCCCACCAAAAAAACCAACAACAGGTTCAAACACACCTTTGCCAAACCAAATCTGGACCTACGATCCAGTTAAATCCAATTTTTCAAAGTAATAGCAAATGATTTTTGGGATGCTGCCCTTGATTACACTTTGCAACCTAATGTAATTCATGTTCCAGTGACTGGCCGCAGCCCAACAGGACTGCCTCACCCTCAAACGGCTCCTTCCAAAACTCTGTGCCAGGTGCAGCCAGAACAGGCTGAGCGGCAGCAGGCCCAGGAGGCCAGCACCGTACAAAGCCATGACAACAGGGGTCATGATTCCAGTCCCGTGTTTGTCATACTGCACACAGACGGCCACATTCCAATGTGAATGTCACTTCTTGAGGGGAACATGGATAAAGTGATTCACATGGATGAGCTGGGGAAAGGGAACGAAAGCCGCACCTCCTGCCGGAGTAATGATGTACGAAGCTGAGATTCTCATCTCAAAACCATAACTCGTACAGAGACACAGAGGGGTTTTAAGAACTTCGAAGGCTGCTATGTGTACACATCCCCGGTCTCATAAAAGCTGGACCAGTAGGACACACGCTCGATAGAAACAATTTCTACGAAACATAAAGAAAAGCGTTCTAACACCTGGAATTGCAAAACACAAATTATTCTCATAAAATGGACAGTCTCACCCCCAAGGATGTCCCAGGTCCGAGCAGGTGGGTCCCGGGGGAGGCGCTGACTCCCAGGCGGCCTCTCGCCCAGGGCAAGGCTCATTACCCCAAGCTCTGCCACCAGGTCTCGCTGGTTTATAGGGAGCCGACTTCACCCGTTTTTCAATGATAATCTATCCAAAACCCAGTCAGAATAGTTTACTTCTGCCACTCCTTTGCCAAAAAGACGAAGAAAACGATTACAGGTACACGAATAAAGAGAGAGGAAGAGATTGAGATGACTTTTTCGCATTCCCTACAAGAACGAGAACCCAGGCACCGGCCCGGGCCGCTCCCCTTCTCCAGCCACTTCGGGCCTCTTGCC
>NW_011889020.1:1290514-1307599 GCF_000151845.1 Pteropus vampyrus | reverse complement strand
GTGCGCCGCGGGGCCGCCGGCTTAAAGGGGCGACGGCGCTGCAGGTGGGCCCAACCCCGTGGCGCCGCCCGCGGGCTCCTTAGTCTCTGCTCACAAGGTCGCTGCCGGCCGGCCGAGCGCCAGGCGCGTCCGAGGGAGGCGGGGGACGCAGGGCGGGCCTTGCACTCTGCGGGGACGCGGAGGTCAAATGACAGCTGCCGGTGAGGATTATCACCTCCGCGCCGCCACCTCCCCCCACCGCGAGCCTGGATGCCACCTGTGAGCGCGACAGGCAGGGCCCGCTCCTGGTCAAGTGACATTCCACGGAAGGGGCCGACATGTCAGGAAGAAATGAAAAAACGGGGTGCGGGACAGTAACTGGCGGCAGCGGCTCCTGTGGCTAGGGTGGCACGTAAGGGACATTCGAGCTAGGCTCTGCAGGACCGGAAGTGTCCAGCCCAGCCTCGAGAAGGCGGTCCAGACCTCGCGACCCCTCCCTGGGCTCTGGAGCACCCACACCTCACACCTGCACCCGGCAGAGCGCCCCCTTTTCCGCGCCCGCAGAGAAACCCGCGATCGCGCAGGCCCCGGCCACGCCCTCCACAGCGACGCGAGCTGTGGACCGACTCGTGTGCGCGCGGGAGCCGCCGTGTCCGTGATGCGCAGCCGAGGACTTGGCCAACGACGCCAAGTCCCAGCGCAGTGCAACCTGAAGAAAAGAGAGCCACTGTCATAACGTGTTGGTTCCTGGATGTTGATTGCAAACACAAGGATTGGGGGGCGGGGGGGTGGCGATTCGCTGCGCGCAGCCACAGCGAGCCACCTGCAGGTCTGGTGGGGGCGGGGCCGGTCCGGTGGTCGAATTCCTGTCGCCGCGCACAGAGGCGGAGAGCGCCGCCTGCAGGCCCGCCCAACCCCTGTTCCCGGTGAGGTCTGTCATCAATTTTGACATGGGGGATGGTGGAGTTTGGGCAAGAGGGACGGCTGGTACAATTTCTTTGGGTCCCACAAGGCAAAGAGACCTTTTTTGAATAATCCGAATAGCAGTGATGTGGACAGGAGTGGCATGCAGCTGTGAACTCCCGGGAGAGGGGAGCAGGAAGTGGCCAGGACAGTGTTCTGGGTGGGCCACCTGCGAAGACATAGGATGCTCCCGGGCCCCGCAAACTTGGAGGACCCAGGGTGCGAGTATGTATGCCCCACACAGAAGGTGCTGGATAAGCACGTGCCCACTTTGTTCATCTCAGGGGGGGTCAGGGTTGTCCTGGTGACGCTGAGCGACCTGAGCAGCGGTGGCCTGTGTGGCCGAGCCCCTGGAGGTGGAAGGTGGGCCTGGTCTCGGAGCAGGGGTTGTGATTCACAGCCTCAGGCTCCAGACTGTTCCTGGCCAGCAGGTGGACCCTGCCCCGGCTGCCTGCCCCATGGCCCTCGCCCGTGGCAGTGCTGCAGGTACCTGATGAGCACCTGGCCAGATCACTCTGGGTTGCGTTGTCTTCAGAATCCAGCATTAAGACTCCTTTGGTGCATGTAACCCTTTTTAAAAGTTTTTCCTTGGTGTGGTAATATATAGATAACATAAAATTTACATTTTAACCATTATTAAGTGTAGAGTTCAGTGGCATTAAGTACATTCTCATCATTGTGTAACCATCACCACCACCATCACCACCAGATTTTTTCCATCATTCAGAACTAAAGCTCTGTACCAAGAAACTCTGCAACAGACCAAGATGGAGCCACAGAAGCTGGGCTTGCTCTAATGCCTGACACAACCGAGAAATGGACGAAATATGTGAAGCAGCAGTTCTTAGGACAGTGGACATTATGCAACAGCTCAGTGACTCCTGAGAGATGAGAAAGCCATGGGCCAAGCCTTACGGGTGCCCCATCTTACTGCTGTGAGAATTCCAGGCTACAGTGCAGAGGGGAGACACAGGCAGGGCCTGGGGGGCTCCCTCAGTCCGAATAAAACTGCAGGCAGACCAAGGCAGCTGGCAGCCGCGAAGCAGAGTGCCGGGAGTGAGGACGATCTTGGGGCATGCGTGTGAGGCCAGGGGAAGAACTGCAGCAAGCCAGCAGCGGTAACGCTGATCACAGTCACGTGGGGCAGGAAGTGGCGCCCGTTCCCCCAGCCAGACTGGAAAACCTCGTGGCTCCCGGAAACTGGGGCAGTGCACAGAGGTTCTTGCCTAAGGTGTGAGGAATAATCGGCCCGGACTGGTCACTGCTCAGACCCCACCTAATAAAGCGAAGAAAGACTTGAAAGGACTAAACTGTTCTACTAAGTGTCCCAGGACAAAGCTTAAGAATATTTATAAGAATACAAAATTTTTAGCACTCAATGGGGTAAAATTCGCAGCATCCAATCTAAACTTCTCAGACATACAAAGATGGAAGAAAACACTACTGATCATGAGAAAAATTAATCGAGTGAAACTGACCCGGAACCGACATGGACCTTAGTGGGCGCACACGGTGGAACCTCACAGCCGGTCCCTGCCGGACGCAGCAGCGGTGGCACCATGACGGCGAGGACTGTGCGTCTGGTCCTGGAAGAGGTGCGGCAACCTGGGCTTCCTTTAACTCTGTTACTTCATAAACTTTTGCAGTAGCACATTGTCCAGCTGTATGAAGATATCTTCTGTATATCCTTATTATATAAGCCTTTTTCTATTTAAAAAATTTTTATTTATTTATTTTGCATTTTAAACTTTTTGGTTAAAAACTAGGACACAAACACACTCCTTAGCCTCAGCTATACGGGGTCAGGATCATTAGTATCACGGTCTCCCGCCACTGCATCTTGATTCGCTGGAAGGTCTCAGGGGCATTAACACTCGTGGACCCGTCATCTCCTGTGGCAACAGTGCCTTCTTCTGGAACACCCCTGGGAGGATCTGCCTGAGGCTCTTCTTGAGGAGGTGTCGCTCTCTTCAGAGGTATGTCCATCATGGTTTGCTTGGTTTGTGTCTTCTTTCTTCATAGATTTGCTCGTAACCAGATAATGCGCCAAGAACATCTCTCTGTTAATGAAAACCTTTCAGGGTTCAAGCTCGTGATTTCAGACGTTTTAGGGAGCTTGTGGACTGCGAAAGCTGCTGCTAAGCCCTGTGCCGTGCGTTTTCTTGGGGTTCTTCTGCAGTTCCCGTTTCTCTTGCGTCTCCTTCAGCTGCGCATCCTCCAGCTCCGGCGGCTCCCGCGGTCCTTCGGGAGCACCCCCCGTCCTCCTTACCCACACCCCGGTGAAGCGCGTTTGCCTTCTCGACCGCAGCCTTGGGGGTTTCTGCAGCCTCCTCCTCCTTGGCAAATCCTGTGAAGTCGTGGGCAACAACGTCACTGGCATAGGCGTTTTTCAGCTCATTGTAACTGTGTGGGACCCCGTTATATACACGGCCTGTCACGGACTATATGCCAGCAATGAACAATTGGAATTTCTAATTAAAAACGCAATACCATTTACATTAGCACCAAAAGAAAGGAAATACTCAGGCATAGATCTAACCAAGATCTATGTGAGAGAAACTACAAAATTCTAATGGAAGAAATCAAAGATCAAAATAAATGGAAAGATGTTCCATGTTCACAAATAGGAAGACTCCATGTTGTTAGAATGTCAGTGCTTCCCAACTTGATCTGTAGATTTAATACGATCCGATCAAAGTCCTAGTAAGGTATTTCGTGGGAACCAACAAACTGATTCTAAAATCATATCGAGAGGAAAACAGAACAAAACGACACGGACTGGCCCACGCGGTTTTGCAGGGGAGAAGCCACAGTGATCGAGACGCCGTGGTGCTGGTGAAGTACCGGACACGCAGGTCAGTGGGCATCGCAGAGAGCCCAGAAACGCCCACAGACACAGCCGACTCGGCTCGGACAAAGGCGCAAAGGCGACTCAGTGGAGCAAGGACAGTCTTCTCAACAACCAGCACTGAGACAGCTGGACATCGATGGGCACAAAAAAGAGTCTAGACACAAACCTCACAATTGTCACGTAAAAGCGCTAGAAGATGACAGAGGGTGTCGAGGTGGCCGTGAGCTTGGCAGCGATGTCTCCCGTTCAGCCTCAGACACGTGACCCGCGAAAGGGAGAGTTGATGAGGTGGGTTTCATCGCAGTTCAGCTTCTGTGCTGTCAAAGGCGCGTTAGGAGAATGAAAAGCCACAGGTGGAGAGAAAATACTCACACAACACACGCCTCTGATAAAAGACTGGTATCCGAAATACATAGAGACTCTGAGAACTCAACAGCAACACCAATAAATAAATAAATAAATGAAAATGGGCCAAGGACCTGAACAGATGCCTCAGCAAAAAAGATATACACATGGCCAGCAAGCTACGAAAAGATGCTCCAAAGATGTCCTCGGGGAAATGCAAATTAAAACAACAGTGAGACACCACAGTGCTCCTGTTAAAATGGCCAAAATCTGGAACACTGAAGACACCAAATACTGGGAGGACATAGGACCACAGACATTCTCATCACTGTCCAGGGGTCGGTGGCACTGAGGCTGGAAGCGACCTGCCGAAGGCTCCCAGGTATAAGGGATGGAAGCACCCTCAGGAGGTAGGTTCGAGGGTTCAAGAACCCTCTCCCCGCTTGCCAACTCCCCGGCCAGTCCGCCCGACCCCTGTGACCTGAGAGAGGAGAGCGTAAGGGGGCGGCAACCCTAGGGACGTGGGGCCAGGCTGGGCGGAAGCGGACGCCCCTACCGTCGTAGGGGAGGTGGCAGTAGCAGATGAATGCACTCTGTGGGCACCAGGCGGGTGGCAGCTAGACCTGTGGGTGCAGATTAGAGGGCCCTGGTTGGTACCTCCAGACCCAGGGCTTAGCTGGCAGCAGAGATCAGACCTCAGGTGGCTGGAAGCCCACCAGGGGCAGATCTCAAAACCAGGAGTGGTGGTTGGTACGAGTGAGGAGGTGGGTTTGAGGGTGCCCTCAGAGTGTCGGGGGGTGGTAGGTAACCTGGGGTCTGGACTCCTCCCTCCCTCCCTCCTTCAGTAGCATGTCCTGTGGACCCCTTCTTGAGAAGGAAACTGAGGCACAGAGGCTGGAATCGACCTGCCAAAGGTTCCCAGGTATAAGATGGGCTGACTCCAGCCCATAGAGCTTCCACCTGTACCTCTGATCAGAAACCAGGGGTCCCCACAAGGGAGACCTCGCCCAGCATCCCAAACTCGTCCAGTGCTGTTCCTCAGACCTGGCCGCGGCCCCATCTGGACACACTTCCGGGTCCCCCCGGCCCTGCAGACCCCAGCACTGCCCTACAAAGTGCATACCCTGTGCTCGGCTGACTCCCCATCGTGCCTCCAGGGCTCTGTACTTGGCTGGCGAGCGGGGAACTAGAAACCCTCTGACGGGAAGGGCCAATCTGGCTGTTAACCTCACCAGAGCGGGTTGGGGGTTCCGGTGCCTAAACAATGCTCCAGGGTCACCAGTCCTGACCCTGGGCCCTGACATGCAGGGCAGCAGCATCAGCCCTGCCCACATGCCGCTGGCCACCCACGGGCACCCTGAGACTGCACTGCAGCCAGCATGACTGCAAGGGTGGGGGTGGTATTTAAGGCGGAGCTTTGTGGGCAGGGTGGAGCAGACCACCAATGTCGTGACCCCTCCCATCAAGGCCCCTGAGCTGGCGGGGCGGAGGCACCACATTCTTCAGAAGAGCCTGGTCCCCACTGCGTGCGGGTGAGTGCGAGTGTCCTGTGCTGGTGCACAGACGGCTGAGGGCCTGGGTGGTGCAGAGCAGGGTCCCTGGCCTGTGGCCACCCTGAGTGCCATATTCACAGGACACGTGAGACTGTAAGCCGGGAGGTCTCCCTCCTGTGCTGCAGAGTGGCTGTGGGAATGGCTGTGGACCAGGAGAAAAATCCCCCTCTGCACCTGCACACGTAATTTCTCAAACAACTTTAAGGGGTTCTGGGTTCCAGAAAGGCCCCCCTAGACTCGCCTCTGCCAGAGGAAGTGTGCTCAGGATCCATCGTGTGATCACAGACCCGCGTCCAGGCCCGGGCTCTGTGGGAGCCACCCGGAACCTGCCCCCACAGGGTCAGCACGGGGGACAGGGCTGGCCTGCCGGCGTACACTCTAGGGACCACACAAGTGCGGAGGAGCCTCCGGGAGGTGGCTCTGGAATGATCTGGAAGGTTCTGGAGGGTGTGATCACCATGTAACACCATGACTTACTCCTTTCTGCTTCTGACTGAAGTGTGTGCATCAAACGAAACTGCTTTTGGGAGTCCAGAAAAGAGATTGTGGGCAAGCCTGGCTGCCCAACGGGAAACCCCTGGCTGGCTCTAGTGACAGTGCCTCCTCACCCAGGGTCACCTGGAGAGGGGCCTGTGGGGGCCGGGTTGGTTCACTAGAATCTCAGTGTCTTCCTGCTCACAAGGCCACTCTCTGACAGCCGACCTGGCCCACCTCTTGGCTTCCACCATCCTCAGCTCACAGTGAAGGTGGAAAGATCTGGAAAGAATACCTTGGCATGTGAGTGGTCCAACCCTCTCCCATTGGAGGACAAGGAGCATTGTGACCTGGAGCCAGAGCAAGGAGAAGCATGTCTTCTAGGCCTGGGAACTAAAGACCTCTACATCCAGGCAGGGGCTCCAGTTGGTTACGACACTCTCTGCCCTGGCTCGTCCCACACTGCCGAGTGGGGCACCCAGGTGCCTTGGGCCACAAGGCGGACACGCTGGCCTGCCGTCCGCCGTCTCCTGTCATTCTGGAAAAGAGGCCCGGTCTGGAATTAGCTCAAAGTGAAGGGAGACAAATACCTTTACCTTCTCTTTGCAGCCACCTCCTTACATCTTAAATCGACATTACTTACAAACCAGAGGCCACCGGTTTCTTTTCTTCTTGGGGCTCAGCACCCTGAAGGGAAGGACAGGAGCCCACTGCGGACTGCCCATCAGGGAGTGTTGGGCGGGGAGTCAGCACTCCACGCTCACCAGTCCTGTGGCTCCCGACAGATGTGACAGCCACCTGTGGTCTGGGGCTTTGTCATAACCAGGGCCTGCTCTGTGGCCACTTCCCAGGCACTCCCACCCACACCAGGGCTTCAGCCTGGGTGACCTCTGCCCCACCGCACGACTGCCCTCTGTGCGCCTCATCACCCTGACAGGAACAGGTGTCGCTGGTGGGGCGCACCCAGGCTGTAGAGACGGCCTCGGGAACCATCCACAGAGCCAGCCTACCCCCAGGTGAGGCAAGCAGACCACAGATGTGGGCGCACGGGATTAATGGGCTCCTTCTGAAAAGATTCAAGGCCCCCCTCCAACCCCCACCGGGCAGCAGAGCCCCACGTGAGCAGCCTGCCTGTTACAGAGCCAGGACCCCAAGCCAAGCTGAAGCTCCCTCCCCAGGAGGCCAGATGCCCAGGGAGGCCAAAGCATGGTGACAGTTCCGGTTGAATGTGACCAGAAGCCTCTGACCCAAGTCTCGGCCGGGAGAGCTAGAGCTCCACCTGACGCGGGAGGTGCTAACGCCAAGCAGCTGCTGCGAAGCCGCAAACCCGCACGCAGCTCGCAAACGGAAGGAGGGGCCTGTTGCCTCACATAACCGGGGCGCACAGGGGGAGACGGGCTCCAGGACCGGCTGGGCACGGGAGCTCACGGTCGTCGGAGGGCACGCTCTCCCCTCTCGGCTACGCTGCTCTCCATCGCCCAGCCCTGCCGCCCGCCAGAACGTCCAAACCCTCCTACACCGCAGACGTCCCCCTGTGCCCACGAAGCCACCCCAGGGCAGCACCCCTCCCACGCCCCGCTCAAGAACTTGGGCAGGAAGGCTTCTCTCTGCCCCTGAGACCGATCCGCACACACCTGGCCGTGGGGAAGGGGCAGGACGCAGAGACTTAGCCACCTGGAACCCCACCTTGACGGGGAGATGGGGGTCCCCGTGTGGCATCAGGAAGAGGCCTGAGATGGAAGTGTCCCCACCCCCGGGAAGGTGACTCGTTGGGGCTCTCAGGGACAGAGGTGGCGTCCTCACAACACACATGGGTGATAAGACGCACTCAGGGCTCCCACACACAGTCAAAGTGGACCTTTATTAGGGAATCAGCCTGCGAACACGCCGAGCAGGGCTGTGCTGTGGGCTCCACGCATTTCCTGAGGAGGAGGGTCACAGTATCAGCTGTCGGAGGGACGGGGCGCCGGTGCTGCCCGAGGCCAGCACTCCGTCAGCAGCGTGACTCGGCCATCGAGATCCGGCACACAGACGCGACACGGGGAGCACACGGAGCACACACGCCTGCGCTACACGTCAACAAATCATAAACACAGAGGCCCGTCTGCCGCCGACCGAACCTGAAGCAAAAGGAACCAAAAGGGTGACAGGAAACCAAAAGCCTCTTTTTCCGTTGGGCCGAGGGAAGAATTTCCCCAAATTATCAAAATTCCTCAGGTACAAAATACTTCTTTAAAAATTCCATCATTAAAAGAATAAATAACAAAATATATTAAAAATAACTTGGTTGCATCAAAATTATAACTGGAAGATACAGTGAGATTTTTCGTGTGGCCTATCTCAGAGTCAAATAGTTAATTTCGCTTTGATAGCAGGTATTTCATGGTATCCTGGTTTGGGGTCTAGTTGAAATAGTATAAACTCAATAAATAAAAATGTTAAATAAATAGCAAACATTAACATAAGAGATTGTGAATATAAATACTTACATCTTGACAAAATTAAATAATTTACAGAATAATTAAACTAACTACTTTTTAATTTCTTCCAGGAAGAGCGATTTCTCTACTTTTAAATACTAACTTGGAATTGCGGTCACAATCGACTTCGACTCTATTTACATGTAGGAACGTTGTGTTTTTAACACGTTAAGTTAAAATTTACCTTTTCTGCATCTCGAATAGAGCTAAAAGTAAGTGAAACCTTGGCGGTCTGTAATTAGGAATTTGTCCCCTGACCTCAGTGACGCTGTCCCCATTTCGGGCAGGCTCAGCCGCGACCCGGGTAAGTCGGCAGTGACGGGTCACGGGCCTGGGTGGACGCGCAGAGGGGAAGGCCCTGGACCTGGCCAGATCCGGATCGAAGGCCACAGCTCAGGAGGGGCCCGGCCCCCGAGCCGCAGGCAGCCACGGCCAGAGTCGTCCCAGGCGAGGGCCCGTGAGCGGACGGGCTGCAGGCCTGCCCCCCACGTACCCTCTGGAACAGGGCTCTGTCCCATACAAAACCAAGTTAAATGAAAACAGAAATACCCGTGCCACGCCGGCCTCACTGGGCAGACACGTGCCCGGGCACGACACCACGCACAGCCCGCCCGGCCTCGGCCTCGACAGACAGACAGGAATACTGTGGTCACGAACTCCAAAACTTCCCTGAGAACCTTGTCCATGAGCTTCCGCTGGGACTTCGAGCTGCTCTTCAGATCATTGTCAGGAAACAAAAATAAATCCATCTGCCGCCTTCAGGCGCACGCGCCCGGGGAGGTCGGGGGCTTCCCTTCGGACAAGCCCCCGAGGCCACTGGGGCCGCACACAGAGGCGCTGTGAGTTGGGACTCTCCACCGGGAGGGCAGGGCGAGGGAGGTAAACAATGGCGCCAAGTCGGGGTGCCGGGCGCCCCGGATCGGCAAGGTAAGGCCTAGACCTGGATGCCCCTCACAGCCTGCTTGATGCTCTCCAGGAGGTCCTTGTTCTCAGGGTCCTGGTAGCATGCCTGGTTGGAGTACATGTCGGTGAGGGTGCTCACGTAGGCATCAAAGTTCTGCTCACATATCGGCTCCTGGCGGGCAGAACAGTTCAGCCAGCCCCGTCCCGCACGGCCGCCCGGAGGGGAGGGGAGGGGAGGGCACGTGTGCCGCCCGCCTCCCACTGCCCTGAGTCCAGCGCACACCCACGGTGGCTGCACCTCGGGCCGAGTCCGCCCGCCCTTGGCCCTTCGGGGGGCAGCCCTGGTGGAGGGCCACGCACCATGTGTGGCAGGCGGATGTTGGCGAGGCTCCGGATGAGGGCCTGGCTCAGGCCAGACAGCTCCAGGAACAGGGCTTCGTTCTGCTCCTCGATCAGCCTGTTCTCGTCCTCGATGCTCCTCAGACTCCTCTCCATGGACGAGACCTGTGGGGTGACACGGAAGCCTGCACCCGGCCGCCTGGCCTCCTGGCTGGGTGGCGGGCACGTCTGAGAGCCAGTGCAGAGGTGGGCCCCTGCCCCCTGGGGTTCCTGCCACAAGTGGGGCTGGCAGTGCCCCAGACCCTGGGCGGGGGAGCAGACATGGCGACGTCCCTTTCTGTGCTGACCTTCCCACGGGGTGGGGGTGGGGGAGGGCTCAGAGTCCAGTGCCCTGAGCTCACTGCGGCCCCTCTGCAGCTGCCCGTCCCGCTGCAGCCCTGCTCAGTGCAGCAGCCGATGGCCTGTCAGTTTCCGGCACAGACGCTTCTGCTCCAGACCCAGCAGGACACCAGGGTGGCAGTCCCAGAGCTTCTCCCAAGGGGGCTCTCAGGGTTCCTCCACGGACCCCACAGGACAGTGACAACGGGGCTGACGGCCAGGGGCTGTCGTGCCTGCTCTGGGTGGTCAGGTCACCAGGGGGGTCTCAGGCAGCATAACCCTACACAGAGGTTCCCACCCTGCGGCCCCCAGCTGCTGCGGCTCAAAGGAGCCTGGGGCAGAGGCAAGTTCAGTGTCCAGCACACAGAGCTGTCCCCCAGTGTGGACCAGGGAGCTGCCTTCCAGGCGGCTGTCCACCAACCCGCAGCTCGGGGGAGGCTGCGACCTCCTGTCACTGGGTGACAGGCCCTCGGCTCGGGGAAGTTTTAGTAAGAAGGAGACCCAGCGCCTTCCCCACGGTCCCTTCTGCCTGACCCCCCCACCCTCCCCGCAGGGCACGAGTCCAAACTCCCTCAAGGGGAGAGCGGCCCTTCCAGAGGGTGCTGGCGAGTGGTCCGGTGAGCGGCCGTCTTTGAAGAGCTGGGTGAGACCAACGCAGTAGGCAGAGGCGCTGACACTGGACGGCTTTGAGAAGGGAGGGCGGGGAGGGACGGAGGGTGGCGGCCACACGGGCAGTGTCTCTGCACCCTGAGACGGCCAAGAAGACACGGCCCACACAGCGAAGACCTCTGACCCCCACGGCCGACACTGTTTCCGCCAGGCTGAGCGCCAGGCACAGGCGGAGCGGCCGGTTCGCAGGCGGAGGGAGGGACCGTGTGAGGAGACCCGCCACCTTCCCCACGGTCCCTTCTGCCCTCAAACCCCGCAAGGCCTGGTCGCTTCCTCGTCCCTTTGTCCCTCCAGCCGTAGGAGCATGATGGTGTGCGGCCCGCCTCCCCTACCCGTCGCTGAGGGTGGGCCGTGGTCTTTTTGGAATCAGACCTGCACCGCCTCTTTGCAAGCGGTGTTCCCTGGGGAAGTCAGAGGCGCCTCTCAGCGTGCCACCTGCTCTCCCTGTGGACACGCACCCATCTCCCCGCAGCCCTGGGGGCTGATCTCTACTGCTGTCTCCGGCCACCGGCGAGGGCACGGAGGGGCACATGGGTCCAGAGGTGTGCCAGGTCACTTAGCCGCGTGACAGGGCTGCGGTGGCCACGCTCCAGCCGGGCTGGAGAACCCACGTGTGGTCCCACTCCTACCAATGGCACTCATAACTGGGGGACCCCGACCCTGCCCTCCAGCCGCCAGCACCAGAGGACACACGGTGGCAGGACCGGCGACCGGACGGCGGCAGTCACAGATGTCCCTGAGGCCGCACCCCTCAGCCCAGTGTGAGCGCCAGCGGCACATGGGGCTGGGCCCCTCCCGCCTCCCAGAACAAGAGGCCGAGGACCAAGGACAGCGAGCTGGGTGGGGCAGGGTAGGGCAGGGTGGGGCACGGGGGCACCGCACACCTGGGACTGCAGCTGTGCCATGGCGGCCTCCATCTCCGAGTTGGACTCGCTCAGGTCTCGGATCTCCTGGTTCAGCTGCTTGATCTCCTCATCGTTGTCCAGCACTGCCCCAGGGAGAAAGCCCGGTGGCGGCTCAGCCTCAAGCCCAGGCTGGCCTCCTGGAGGGACCTGGTCCTCCCAGAGCGGCTCCGAGACTGGCCCCGCATGTCTAGGCCACGGGTGGGAGAGTGGACATGTCTTCAGCCAGAATGAATTGTGAGAGAGAGGCATGGAGGCCTTTGTGGGGGATGCTGAACGTGCACAGCTCCCTCTGCACTGGGGCCGAGCGAGTTCTCAGCCCCGCGGCCCCGAGGGCTCGGCCTCCGGCATCGTCTGCGGGGCTCCCAGAGCAGCCACGGCCACTGCAGACGCAGGCCCACGACAGGTCAGGCCTCCAGGACGGGGGCCTCCCTGTCCTCTCCCACCAGCAACACTCACTCGCCAGGTTGAAGGGCTCCCCACAGAGCCCGCGAAGGGGGCGTCCTTACCGTCACTCGTCTTGAACTTCGTGCTGAGAACCTCATCCCCTGAGAGTTTTCCCTTCTTTCCAGCAAAGGTGGCTCTGGGACAGCCGGACAAGCTGGAAGCAAAGGTCGCACATTAGAAACCAGTCCGAAGTCACACCCCGGAGGCCAGTCTGGCCACACGTCACAATGAGAGCCAAATCGTCAGCGTCCGGCAACCGGGTAGGGTCCTGGATGGAACTCGCTAGCTCGTCCCTTTTTGTCCCTGGTCCAGGGGCAGTCCCTCCCCCTCACCATTCATCCGCCAGCCCAGCCGGTCCCAGCACAGGCCGCTGCCCTGAAGGCTTGTCCCCAGAGCTCTGGGCAAGCTCCGCACCCCTTCTCAGAGGGGTCAGCCTCACCCCTGCTCTATTCCCCGTGGGGCCTGCGGCCTGGCCCCACCCACACTGCCCCGGCCAGGTCCAGGGGCGGGGGCTGGCATGTGTGTTCTCTGCTCCGTCTCCAGCGCCTGGTGCTTGCTGGACTCAGAACTGGCTTGTGGCGTGAATGACTCAATTAATCTTACAGGTGAAGAGACAAGGGCAGAAAAATAGAAAGAAAAAGACAGTTTCTGACAGGCCCAGGTAGTGACCCCCCCGGCACCTTGGCCGTGACCTTGGCTGCCGGGCACAGACAGGAAGAGAGGCAGCGAGGCCGGCCCCCAGCCCTGGGGCAGGTGAGGGCCTGTCAGTGCTGCCCCGGCCACTGCCCAGGCAGGAGGGGTCTCGTCGTCAGGCCCCTTGCAAAACAGGCTGAGCCCTGGCCCCAAATTTCAAAGAAGAGGCCCCAGCGGGAGGGGCAGGGCATGAGCTGTGACAGACAAAGCTTTGACAAGGACAGGTGTGCCAGGCACAGGGCTCTGCTCGCTGCATGGGCTGTGGCAGGGAGGCTTACGACGTGGATACTCAGGGTGACACGTGTCGCACACGGCACCCTCTGGCACCACAGACTTCCTATAGTCTCCCCAGCCGGCCACCAACTGGGGACTTGATTTTCCCTAGAGAAGTGGCAAGCGTCCCGAGCCCTCGTCCAGCCGCCCCAGGGCCAGTCACCTCCGGTGGGTGAGGAAGCTCCCGTTGGCGTGGCCGGACCCGTCGCAGCCCGGGGTGGGGCAGGTGGGCCCCTCATTCTTCAGCGACTTCCAGGAGAATGAGGGGCCGTTGACGGAGCCCTCCTTCTGCCTCCGCGCGGCCAGCGGGCAGCCGGACGCGCTTCGGTGAGAGGCGTACTTGCCGCTGATGTGGCCGAGCCCCACGCAGCCTGGGACTGGGCACCTGGCACGAAGAGGGCAGAGGTGAGCACAGGGGTGCTGGGGTGGGAGGGAAAGCCAGAGCCCCCCAAGTCAGGCTGAGACCCGCCGGGGGCCCCGCTCAAATGCCGCCGTTGGCGTGAGTCCTGAGCCTCAGGCAGACAGAGGCGACAGGGACCACGTCCCCTCTCTGCCCTTGCGGCTCGAGGGTCAGCGGCCAGCTTCTCTCTCCGGACCCCAGCAAGGTCCACACCTAGACCTTGCTGCCAGTGTCACTTCAGTGGAACGAAGGTGTCAGCTGAGTTTGCAGCAGGCACGGGGCCAGGGGACCTGGGAGTCACAGGTCGGAAGTGCACCCTGAGCCAGGAAGTTTGGGGACAGCAGGGGTCCTGCCCCCCAACAGCATCCAGAGAGGCTGGTCACGGCACGACGCCCATGAGCGTCCCAGCTTTGCCACGTCGGAAGCGTGTGTTCCAGAAGGACAGCCACGAGGCCACAGAGCTCCTGTGGGGAGACGCAGCCCAGATCCTCCGTGACCCCTGTCCCAGGCCGGCCTGGGGAGACCTTCCCCTTTGCTCGGCTTGTTTGAGGACAGGGAAGGGGTCCCTCATGGGAATAGCAAATGCCCAAGGATAGCTTGAGAGAGGTTCCAAGTGCCCACCCCTCGTGCTGCCTTTGAAGTCCAGGTGGTGACGGAAAACGGGGTGGTGCAGGGCGGTCAGCGTCTCTCCTCGTCCCTCGGGCGGGACCTGGACCAAGGGCCCCCGCTCTGAGGCCAGGCTCACCTGGGACCAGCACGGGACGGATGGCAAGATCCCTACCTGCGAGTTCTGAGTCCTCTCCCCCTGCAGAGGGGACTCTTAACTTGGCGTTTGCCACCCATTTCCCCCAAGCTGCAGACAGGGGCACAGGACCCCGGTTTACTGAGCTGTTCCTGGGGTACAGAGAAGACACGGGCTGGACGTCCCGGGCTTGTCACCAGCACATCCGGGCTCATCCCTGGGGTGGCCGCTGCGGACAGGTCCCCTCCGTCGGCTCTCACTCCCTTCTTACTCAACCCCCCTCGTGGGCCTCAGGTGTGTGAGACGTCTCCCGAGCCACTCCGAGGTCATCTCGGCCTGGAGTCGAGTGCGGACACGGTGGGGGGCCTGGGGAGGTTCCACTTTACACCCGCACCCAAACTCGGACGTGTCCCAGCTGCGGGGCCCCCGGGTTCCCACGCGCGTACGGGGCCCCGGACACACGGTCAGGAGGCCGAGTGTGAGCAGCTTCGCGGGCGCATCTCAGCGCCGCCGCCTGAATCGCCTCCCCCACTTCCTTCCCAAACCCCAGCCCTGCCCGCCACCCGGGTCGCATTTGAAGTGAGAATTTCACACGCGTCATAAAAACACAGCTTTTCTCTCTATCCACGCCCCGTGTCCAGATCCTCGGAACTGTCAGATGACCTCGCTCTGACACGTGTGCGGGTTGCCAAGTGGGGTGGCTTCTGTGCTGGGGCACAAGCGTGATGTGCCACCAGGACCCCAAGGTCAGAGGGGCGTCTCCCAGTGTGGCCAAGGATAGCCAGGCCTCTCCACGGACGGAGGGCATCCAGCTCCTGACCCTGGCCGGGACCTCCACGGACTTGGCAGCCACTTATCAGTTGTGGCCGAAGAGATTTGCCACCAAGTGCTAACCTGCCTTAATATCAGACAGAGCAGGCACAAGACGTCTCCCTCACCAGCCCGCCCAGCATCCCAGCCGTGCTGACGGCGTGCCACCCACGGCGGGGCCTGGCGCACCCATCCCCGTTTCTGCTGGTGGGCACTTGTGCTAGGACACTCCATAAACGGAGGCACTAAGTGGGTCCTCCGCCCCCCGCCGTGGGGCCACCAGGAACTCATCCGCCCTACAAATGCTAAACTGTTCCTAAAAGTCACATTCTCCACTTGGCTGCAAACTCTCGTTTTTCTAAAAGCAAAGTTGACAGCACATTAGGAGGAGGAAAAGCATTTTTCTCAGTTACCTTGAAAAATGCTGGTCTTGATTTTAATCATTTGCAAAGGCAGCACAATGCATCACGGCAGCCCCACCAGCAGGACCCTTGCCAAGCCCTCCGCAGCATCGCATGCGCAGTCACAGGCCGAGCCCTGGGCTCTCGCCCGCCCCGCATCGGGTAGGCGGCCTCCACAACGCCAACAACGGCGTATTTTGCATTCTCGCCTTAGCGTTCCTTAGTGTCATCGTAAAGTTTCAGCAAACAAGCCACATTACTAAGCCGATGGGCCACCCCAGGAAGGCCCTGGTGCCGGCCAGCAAGGCCCCTGCTCTGTGGCTGAGCAGACGTTCAGGCTGGGTGGGCCCTGAGGGACAACCAGGCTTCGGGCCAGGGCACCCCTCTGCAGGGGTGTCTGGCTGCTCATGGCCAGCAGGAGACAGTCTGAGCAGACCTGCCCCCCACCGTCGACCTAACGGGCCTGCCACGACCAGGCGCCCGAGCCGCACACACGGAGGCCAGAGCCACGCCCATCCGCGCCTCACCGGCCAGAAGGACACACGACAGCTCCAAAGAGCCAGGGCAAACTGGATAGTGGGCCACCCGTGTGCCCTGCAAGTGAGTTCCCCGGGAGGGTGAGCTGGCAACGCCGCTGCCCTCAGTGAATGCGGTGCAGTCAGCCTCACGCACACGCCCAGAGAGGCCACCAGCAGCTCTGGGGACTTCACTCATTAAGGGCCAGATGTCCCTTCCTCCCACAGCAGGCTCAGGGTCCCAGGCCCAGGCGAACCTCCCAGGCTCTCTCGTTCCGCCCCAGCTCCCCGCAGGGCGTGCGACAGCCGACACGCAATGCAGACACCCGTCATCTCCCTGAACACACTCTGCTCCCTGACCCCTGCCCGACCTTCCCGCCAGACAGCAGTGCCCCTGAGCGCCCTGTGCCCAGGCGTCCCCAGGTGCAAAGGCAGTGGGCGTCTTGCCTCTCCCGACCTGCCAGACACCCCGACCTGGGCGGCTCAGACAGGGCAGTGCTGGGCACACACTTCACTTCACGCACGTGCACGCACGGGCCCTCACGGGTGTCCCCCAGCGGGACAGGAGGGCTCCTGGGGAGCCAGGGGTTGTCATCCACCAGCTGAGTCAATGAACCGGGAACTCAAAGAAGCCTGTAGGTCATGAAACACAGGGGACCCCGATCCCGCAGGGCCCCAGGGGCCAGCGGGGCCGACTCACTTCATCAGCTCAGGGTCTTCCTTGTCGTCCTTGGCGGGTGTCACCTTGGCTCCAGTTTTCTTGGCACGTGGGCAGCCTGACAAGCTGGTTTAGAAAGAGAATAAAAACAGCAATGGCCCCGGCAGCTCCTCCCAGGTCGAGGCCAGCAGCCCAGGGACCCCACAGAAGCTTCACCAGCCAGCGCTCTGCTGGGCGGTGGCCAGGCCCAGAGCGTCCCCAGAAGCCCCTGCGCTGCTCTCAGAGCTCTGGAACCATCGGCAGCTCAGGC
>NW_011889020.1:1273268-1289144 GCF_000151845.1 Pteropus vampyrus | reverse complement strand
CCCCTGCCCCTTGCCCAGCCTCCACTACTCTCTTGGGGCCCCTGCTCGTCCCTGCCTGTGGCCACACGTCAGACGCCCCCTGGCCTGTCAGCTGACCAACTAGCCACATCGCCCTCTGGCCAGGTTTTGGCATAACTTAAAACCTATTGAGGTTGGACAGCTCCTGTCCCGGTCACGAGTGGTCAAGTTCAGCCCACACGTACCTGGGGCAAGGAGGCCTTTGCATGTTAACAGATACGGCTCACCACCTTCAGCCAGGCAGGTGTCACCCTTCAGCCAACCCCAAGCACTGCAGCGCCCAGTCCTGACACTGTCTCTGCATCGTCTGAGGCCCCAGGGTCCTCGGCATGTCGGGGCGGCCCCTCCCTTGCTGTGGGCACCCCACCCCGCACCTCTGCCCACTCCCCGGAGGGCCAAGTACAGAGCAGGGCACGGACATGCTTGATCCTGGCTGGCCACCCGCGGCCCTGCTTCTCCCGGCCTCAGGACAGCATGTGACACAACTCAGAGGCCAGCGCCGTGGGACCAGCTTGCCCGGGAGCGTCCCACCCGCAGCACTGAGACCCATTGTAACGGCTGTGCCCCAGAGCCGTGTCCACGAGTGGCTGGCGTCCATGCAGCTGGAGGGGCTCGTGTCTGCGTCGGGGGCTGGCAGCACTGGCTGCTGGCGTGGCCTCGGGGACCCACAGGGTCAGCTGCAGGAGGCCGCCCACCACGTGACCCCGAGCATGGTCTGCACAGGACGACCCCGTGAGTAAGTGGCACGCACGCAGGGTTCACCTCTGAGCCCCACGCAGGGTGTGGCTGCACCCAGCTCCCCACGCAGCACGGGCCACGAAAGGGACCACAAACGCACTCGGGATTTCACCAAAACACAGAAGCCACATCATACGAGACTGTCACTGCACCCAGCTGTGATAGGGAGGCCACCAAAGAGCGCGCCTGCAAGGTGGCGGCACAGGTCTCTTGCCCTGGGGACGGGCCGCCTGCACCCGTCCGCTACAAGTCTGCCATGTGCCCACTGGGCAGGAGGAGGAGAGAGGGGGCACGGACCGTGGGCACCAGACGCAGCCGAGGCCCAGCTTGAGGGAGGCGAGGGCCGGGCGCCTACGGGAGGACCCCGGAGAGGAGAGCGAGGGCCGGGCCTCGCTCGCGCTGACGCGTGATCGTTTTCACGCAAGGAAGACCTGCTGCTGCCATTTCTGACTACGCTCCGGGTCTCGGACGGGGGGCTCGCCCTCCCCGACAGCCACCTCCCGCCACGCAGCCAGCGCCCGAAGGCTCACGTCCGAGCCCAGAATCGCCTCAGACTGGAAGCCCATGAACACTGATCACAGGCGGAGAAAGAAGCGGGGAGGAGGGTCCGCTACGGAAGGAGAGGGAGCACGGAGTGGGCTCAGGAAGGAGGTCCCAGCGGGGCTGCTGGGCTGGACACCGCGAACGGACAGGTGACATGTGGGTGTGTGTGACGTCAGAGCCTCAGGACACGCTCTGGTAAGGCTGTGGCCCCGGAAAGACCGTCGTGGGCTGGACCCCGCCTCGTCTGCGGGAACGGGGAGCCTCTTGGCAGCGAGGGGAGGGAACCGCCTGGACGTGCACCCAGAGCCGTCCGCCCGCCTCTGAACCGGGGCCTGGGAGCCCCCGGCAGTAACAGCGCCTCACCCGCGAGACCCCAGGGTGGACCGGCCGAGGAGACTTGGCCTGCACTCAGGGCCTCCAACACAGAGGCCTGAGGGAGGTGGACCAGCCCTGGGGAGGGGCGGCCTGGGGGCAGTAGTGGGACCTCCTTCCTCAGCCTTGGTCAGCTTGGGAGTCACAGCTCAACAGAAGGCAGAGAAACCAAAGGCAAGGACAGTCCCCAGCTCCAGCCCGAGAGGACACTGAGACCTGGGAACTGAGCAGGACCCTCAGGCAGGTAGCTGCCGCCCTCAGGGCCGGGACCAAGCAGAGGGACGGGGGCTCAGCAAAGCGAGAGGCCGAGCGTGGCGGCCAGGCCGTCCAGGGGAGGGGGTTGCCAGGGCCAAGACAGAGCAGCCGGGAGGGGCGGCAGCAGGGGAGAGGGCCGTAGCAAGAACAGCCTACAGCGCACGGAGCCGCAGCGGACAGACACGGCCAGGCCGGTCCCGGGCCGCTGCGCACAGCGCGTGCAGGCGGCGAGCAGAGCAGGCCAGGCAGCCCCATCCTCGGGAGAGCTGAGCCGTCCAGAGCTGGCGCCCTGCTCCCCTCCCGGCCCTGGCCCGCGGAGAGGCCAGCAGGGCCGAAGGCAGCACAGGAGCCGATAGCAGCCTCCTGGCCAGAGGGGACAGGGGCAGAGCGGGGGACACACAAGCCACAGCAGCCAGCTGAGCAGAATCAGCCCTTCCACGGCCCTGCCTCTCCCGCTGGGCGGGCCGGCCTGGGGCTCCGGCCCTGGAGAAGCCGGTTTGGGCTCAAGCCCCATGGAAGGACAGAGTGGAGCCGGAGAGCCACCGGAGAGATGGGAGGCCGGGAGGGCAGACATACTTGAGGTCAGCAGAATGGGCAGCCATGAGGTTTCTGAGGCTCTTGTCAGCAAGAGGGCAACCAGAGAGGCTGAAAGAGAAGAGATGGGGCACCGCGGTGAGCCCAAGACGGGGAGCAGAGGAGGCGAGGGGAGGCCCACCGCGAGCACCTGGCCAGGCCGGACCCAAGTGGGGGACGAACCTGCGGTGGGAGGCATAGTTCCCGGTGATGTGGCCACTGCCGTCACAGCCGGGGGTGGGACAGCTGGACAGAGGAAAAAGAGCATCAGAACAGAGAGCAGGGTACACCTGCCAGGCCTGCGCCTGGCCAAGCCTACGTGGCGGGGGCTGTCGCCTGCCCCCAGCTCGTGGGGGACAGCTCCTCCCCTCAGTCCTCGGAGCACAGCTGTCGCCGCTCAGACTGCTGGCTGCTCCCGCACTTAACTCAAGAAGGAAAAATGAACTGGTCTGAAGCTTGGCCTCTGAGCCCATGGGTCATGTGTGCACACGTGTGCACAGCCACGGACATGCGGGCATGGCCTCCTGAAGACAAGGTCCCAGGCCAGAGCCTGGGTCCGGCTGTCCTGGGGAGCCAGCTACAGCAGGAGGAAGCTGGTGGGGTCAGGACGAGCAAAGAGGAGCCCCAGGAACGAACTCCGACCCGGGCGAAGGCCGGGTCTCCTGCCACGCAGCTGCCCCATGCAGCCTCCCACAGAGGCGGCTTCCGGCGAGCCGACCAGAGGCTATGGGATGGCAGCTGGCCCCTGGCCACCAGCAGACTGCCCACTCCAATGGCGGCTGGTTAAACCCCATGAGGACCAGCTCAGAGGGGCCACCAGGCTGACGAAGCGCGGGGGCCGAGTCCTACGACAGAACGATGCGGGGCCTGGGCGCCGAGAGCCGGCTCGGGGTGGGCAGCGCCCTCCGTCTGGCTCCGCCCTGCGGGTCGTCTGCGTGCCTGGTCACCTCAGACGGTTGTATTAGGGCCCAGCACGACAGGCGCAGTCAACCTGCCACCTGCCGCCCGGCTCCCTGCAGGACACCTAACCGCTGCCCACCAGTGCGGACGGGCCCAGCCGCCTGATCCTGTGCCGACCGCGGAGGCCCCTGGGGAGGCCTGGAGCCCAAGGCGAGGACTTACGTCAGTAGCTCCTTCTTCATGTCCTTGGACAGAAACTTCAGCTTAAAGCTGGTGAGGGTGACGTCCCCAGGGTACCGCCGCTCCTCGAAGCTCTCCTCCAACACTTCCTGGTCATCTGCTTCAGAGGAAGCAAAAGAATGGGCTGCTGGCTCTGACTGCAAAAAACCAGCAGGGAGAAGTTTTAACGGCCGGCAGGGCCGGGCGCCCGGCCCGGGGGCTGAGGGGCAGGGACCCTTCGGGAAGCGTCCGCAGCGGCACTTCTGGAGTCTCCCATCTTCTGGACGAGGGAGGCGGCCAGTCTCCCGGACGCAGAGGACAGCGGCCTGAGGGACTGCAGTGCCCCCCACCTCCCCGGAGCTGCCCCAGGAACGTGGGGCCTCGGGCACGTGGCCACCTGCAACCACGAGTCCCCACCTAGTGCAGCTCCCCAGGGGGACACGGTATGCCACAGTGGGGTGGTCACACCGTGGCGCAGCCAGAGCGGCAACATGCGAAGCAAAACTAACCAGTGAGCTGGTGGCCGCCGGCGCTACACTCACCCAGCACGGTTCCTGCACCACGGAGGCACTTAGTAACCCTCGGGACTCGAACACCGGGCCCAGGGGCAGGGAGCGTGGACGCAGGGTGGACGGGGACAGGCCCTGCCTGTGAGGTGGGGGACAGCCTACAGGAGCCAGGACGGCCAGTGCCTGTCCCTCACAGGCGGCTCATGGACCACAGTCAGACCCCAGCAAGCTGTTCACCCTCTTGGGCCCAGGCACTACTTTTAGGCTGGAGGAGGTGGCAGTCCTTGAGGGCTACTGGGGACCGGACCAGGAAAGCCACTGAAGCGCTTGGCGGTGGGAGGACAGCCTATATCTGGTCACTGTGACCGACTCTTTTGTCGGCCGAGCCGGACGACACTGAGCCTCCCAGATGTGTGGGGCCCCCAAAGGTCGGAGCAGGGAGCGTGTCCCACAGACCCAGGACAGCGGGACGGTGAGGCCGGCGGAAGGGGATGCTGGGTCCCAGGGCTAGCAGCCTCGCCCAGGACGGGTCAGGAGCCCTGGGCAGAGCCAGATGGAGGGCCTGGGCCGGGAGTCCAGGGCCACGGCTCAGGGACTGAGAAGGCCTGGTCAGGGACGTGTTCCTGGGGGTGTCCAAGAGGACGTGGGGTGCCTGTGCCTACGAGAGGGGGCAGAAGAGAGGAAGGGTCTGGGAGCGGACTGTGGCTTCTGCACACAGCCCAGCCTGCTGACCGTGGGTCAGTGCGCAAGGGCGGGCTTCAGTGGGCGGGAGCCTCAGGGCCTCTGAGGCCTGGGTCACCCCGCAGGTGGCAGTGGCAGAGCCAGGAGGCAGCCAGGGTGCTCGGAGGCAGTGAGGGGAGCGGGGGGAGGTGAAGCAGCCCGGGAGGCCAGCCCGCACTGGGGGATGAGGGACGGGGCAGAGAGAGAGCCAGAGGGGCCACTGGACGGGGCGGGGCAGCTGAGGCCACGGCAGCAGGCCTGAGACGGGGTGACAGCAGCTCTGCAGGACACCCCTCCCCCCAGACTGGGCTCCTGCTGACCAGGAGGAAGCGGCCTGCACAGCCTCGGGCCTCAGTCAGAGGTGCCCCTGCTCTGGGGCCTGACACCAAGCTACAGCCGAGTGGCCGAGCCAAGTGACCCCGGCCTGGGGCCCAGTCCGCTCCTCTGTAAAGTGAGGTGTGTGTGACACGTGCAGAGGGCGCCTGGCTCACCAGGAGGACGGAGCCTCGGAGGCGGTGGGTTCTCAGAGGCACCGGTTCCCACCACCTCCTCCCCCACAGGGACCTGCCCTCCTGGTGGCAGGGGAGGGGACTTTGCAGAGGTCACCAGGGGCCTGGGACGCCTCACATGGGACTTTATTGTTCTGGGCACACAGCTCTCTGGGAAAAGCCGTCAGTGAGCCCCTCCCAGTGGGAGCGGTGACTGGACAGAGTCCGCCCGTGTCCGCAGACCACAGGCCCAGCTCAGGTGCCGGCTTTTCTCTCTTCGGCGGCCGCGCTGGTCTCAGGGCTCGGCGCCGCCCGCCATGGGGCTCCTGAGGCCAGGAGTTTCCTCCTGCCTCTGTCCAAGGACCAAGGCAGCCTGGAGCACCTTGGGGACAGTGAGGGGCCGCCAGAGTCTGGGTGTCCCTATCTGGACAACAGGTGGGTAGGAGGCCCGCAAAGCCAAGGAACTCAGAGCCAGTCCCACGTCCCCCTGTGGGGTCCGGAAGAAGCCCCCTCCTCCCCTGCCCAGGGCCTCCTCATCTGTGCAGTTGACAAGGCCACCTCTCTCGTCCAGACAAGGACACAGCATGGCCCAAGGGCGAAGAGCCCTCCAAGGGGGTGGGCTAAGTCCCAGCTGCCCAGAGGGTACAGGACCTGCATGAAAACGGACAGGACCCCCTCTCTGCCCGGAACAGCTCATGCACGGACGCCAGCCCCAGATGTGCAGCCGCCCCTGCCCGGCGGCCCAGCACCCACCTCCTCGGGCTCCCCCTCCCGCTGGCGGCTGGGCTTGGTGTAGTCCAGGGGCCGGTCCCACTCGTCCTGGCGGGAGGCCTGGCTGGGCTGCGGCGATGTCATGGAGCCGCTGGGGGTGCTGCCGCTGTCCCGGCGCTGGGGGGCGTCGGGGGGCCTGGCGCCGGGGCTGCTGCTGCCCCCAGGGAGGGCACCGTCCCGCTTGCGGTGCTTGTGCATGCTCAGGTCCAGTGTCCCGTTTTCGTCCACTTCGATGTCCACGACCTGCGGTGGCAAAAGGGAGACCCGCGTGCGTGACCGCGCCGCCACACGTGCCTCCTGGGGTTGAAGTCAGCACTGCAGACGTCCAGGCAGCCCCTCCTCCGACCAGGGGGACGATGGCCTCCGGGGGTTCCTGAGCCTCAGCGGAGGGGTCACCACCCCTCCTTGGATGCTCCCAACACTGTGACCAGGCTCTCCAATGAGCACGCTCAGGCGAGAGCAGGTACACGACCCTCAGACCCAGAGCTGCAAGGGAACACGTATGTGCGCCCGTCCCTCTTAGGCACAGCACACAGCTCCCTGGGTGTCGGGGCCATGGCCGAGGGAGGGAAGATGAGAATGACCATCAGCAGCCAGACCCGGGTGTCACTGAGCATGCTCCACTCAGGGGCCACGTGGTCCCGACTGCAAGGCCCTTCACCCCACCTCTGCCTCAGAGGGGCCTCCTCGCGGGCGCCCCACTGACCTTGCGGGGTGCCTCCTGCGGCTTCGTGCTGAGGTTCTCGGGCATCTCCCAGCAGCGCGTGGACAGATTCAGGATGGCGGTGGCGGCCATGTGCGCAGCCTCGGCGTCATGCGTGTAGTCGAAGCCTGCAGGAGGGGATGGGGTGCAGGAGCTGTGCCTGGGGGGAGAGCCCCTTGGGAAAGGTTTGGCTGCAAAAAGGGAACAACACCAGGCTGTATAGACCGGAAAGGGAGGCGACCAGCAGACACGGGGGGACTTTGGGAGCACACAGGACACAGCCACATGGAAGGTGGGCTTCGGGCATTGAGGAGGCTATTTCTGGCCTGAGCAAAATTTGTGCAGAAAGAGTGAAATCCTCCAAAGATATTCTAGCATCTCTGACATTTCAAACAAAAACAGCTGCTGTCTGCCAGCGAACAGTTACTGGAAGACTAAAGAATTCTGTAAACAGGGTGAGTGTTTGGAATATCATCCGGGTAGGACACTTGAGTCACAACATTTCAAAGGCTGGTGACCCCACCATAGTCTCTGCTTTGATAAAGTAACATAGTTATTCAATAAACATGACAGACGAAGGCATAAATTGTTATCTTTTCTAGTGATTGTGCTGTAGCCATAAAATCACTCTCAGGTATATTTCCGAGTAATCTGAGCATCACCAATAAATTTCCAGATCTAGTCAGGCTGGTGCCTGTGCCAGCACGTGGGAAAGGTTCCCTCCAGCCGGCAGCTGTATCGGGCGGTATTTTTATCATTAACATGGAGGAGATGGTCACCACCGCTTGGGGGCGTATCCAGCAGGAGACGCAGGTTCCAGTCCCACGTGCCCTGGGGCTCCTCCGTCCCGGACACGGTTCCCGTGTAAGGGGCTCGCGATCCACGAGGCAGCGCAACGAGTGATCGAAAAGCCCGGAAAGGCTACTCTCGAAGGGCCATTTTTGCGAGTACGAGTCCCCCACGCAGGAAGCAAATGGCTCCTCTTGGGGGGCCCCGGCCTGCACCCAGTCCCGTGGTCGCCAGAGCCCCGACCCCACAGAAGGAGCGGGCTGGGAGCCGGGGAGGGGCGCTTCCGCGGGGCGGCCCGCGTCAGCAGAGCGGTCCTTAAGCCTTTGGGTGTGCGTGCCACGAAGGACCTGGTTTGGTGAGGGGCACGTCAAGTCTGATGGTGAACACGGAGCGGCATCGCGGGCAGGAAAGACCCCCACAAAGCCAGCACGCGGCACTGGGACGGCTGGGGCCCTGGTCTGCCACGTCAGCCCCCCGGGGAGAGACCCCCAGTGCTCCTGGCCTGGTGCCCCCACCACCCCCCCAGCTCATGCCCCCCAGGAGCAGCCGCCCCCCCCACTCACATTTAAAGGCTTTGGGTGAGGTCTCGCTGGTTGGCATCTTTGGGGCAAGCATGCGTTTGCCAAAAACCTGAGCATCGAAACTTGCGTAGTCGAAGGTGACCTTGGAGAACTTCTCCAGCTCCTTGGCCAGGTTGGCCCTGGGTGTGGCAGGGGCCACACTGGGCCGGTAGCTTCCATACGGAGGGACCTCGAGCTGCTTCACGAAGCACATGGGTCTGGGGTAACAGGAGAAGAGCAGACCATGAGGACAGGCCCCAGGGACCCCTGAGAGCCAGTGTGGACAGAGCCAGGGAAACCCTCGCCCGGGTCCCGCATGGAGGGCGCTGTGTGAGGAGGGATGGCACGTCCTCTCGCAGACGCCGTCAGCCAGAGGAGGGCACTGAGGCCTCCCCCAGAACTCAGGAGAGCGGGTTCCAGACGCGTCAGGGGGCCTGGCCGCCAGCCCTCCCAGGCAGGGTCCCCTGGAGGAAGCAGAGGGTGGCTGTGTTTCTGAGAGCCAGCCTCCAGGGGGCGGTGAGGTGGCCCTAGGGAGGGTGCTGGGAGGATTGAGGACAGGCCTGGAAAGGCGCCCGAGAGGCAGGAGGCAGGGGGGACGACCACCAGGAGGGTCAACCACACGGCCCCAGAGGAGCAAGGGGAGAGGCCAGGGGAGCCCCCAGCTGCCCCGCCCCTTCGTCCTGTGTCTGAGCCGAGCAGCGACTTTGTTCTGCAGAGGTGGGTCTGGGAGGGGCCGACGGTGAGGGGCCCCAGGCCGCTGGGCGCCGTAGGAACCCGAATGTGGTTCCAACAAGCCCAGTGACAGAGACCGCATGGCACCGAGCCAGCCCTGCAAGGCCTTGGAAACCGGATGCCCCCGAGCGGGCCACGTCCCTGCACCCAGGAAGGGTGGGGGTTGGCAGGATGCCGTCCAGTGGCTGGAGAGGCACCGGGCACACAAACCCTGAATGTGACACTGGCCCCACGTTGCGATGGCTCCCTCGGCCGGGCTTCAGCCAGCAGCACAGACTTAGTGTCCATGACATCAGCAAGTCTTTGCAGACTCCCACGCCACGGGCGCGACACCCAGAAATGTGGCCACGGAGAACGGACAGAGCCCGGACGGTCGGATTCTACACCCTGGACATTCGCCAGCGCCCCTGCTCCTCTTCCCGGGAGGCGGAATCTCACGCCTCATTCGGCCTCATGAGAAACGTCTGAAGTCGCAATGCAACATTGCGCCCGCTTTCGCAGGCCAGCAAGCTGAGGTCGGGGTTCCTGGGGCACAGCCTCCGAGTTGGAGTCTGTCGGCCTCACCTGCCTAATGGCCTCACGTTTTCTCAGTGACTTAGATCAAGGCAGGAAAAGGATCGAATTAGTAACCGACAGGAAGTCAGAAGGAGCAGCAACGAGCTGCAGAGACGAAGCTCCCAGCCACTGCGAGAGCCGCTGGCTCTCAGAAGGCAGCGGACATGACTGTCCTGTGTGCAGTGGGTGGAGCCGGCTGCACGTGCGGGGCTGAAGGCCCTGTGGGCGGCCCGTGGGACGCCTCAGTGCAGGGAGGCAAGGGGCCGCCCCCCCCAGAGAGCCCCCCAAGGCACCCTTGGAACAGCCAGGGACGGCCAGCTTCCCCCAACTAAAACTTTGCCAGGCACGGGCTGTGGAAGGGGCAGGGCTCAGGCGGGGCCTGCAGGGAAGTGGGTGGCCAGAGGAGGCACAGCCACTCTCCAGATCAGCGTCCATGCCGTCACCTGTGGCAGGTGCGGTGGCTCCAGGCTCCCACGCTCTCCTGCGGGAGGCGGGCACAGACCATGGCTCTGGAGCACTCGGGTGTCGGGGGCGGGGAGAGGGGGGTGGCAGTGACCCCAGAGCAGGAGGCGCTGTGTGCCCGGGACGCGGTCCCACTGGCAGGGCCCTGTGGTCGAGTGCGAGACTCAGGCCAGGCTGGCCAAGTGGACGGTGCGGGTGGCCTGGGGCGTCTGCGCCTCTGGCCTTGTTCTCGGCACCCACTTCACGGGGTCGTGTGGGGGGAGGGGACGCGGAGCGGACGAGCTCTGAATGGTCTTCTGGGAGCCCTCCTACCGATGCGCCGCTGCACACTCGCACACGCACGCGAGTGTGCACACACGCCCGCCGCCGTCTCAGGACCGGAGCGCGCCACGCACACCGCTCCACTCGCACACGCACACGAGTGTGCACGCACGCCCACCGCCGTCTCAGGACCGGAGCGCGCCACGCACACCGCTCCACTCGCACACGCACACGAGTGTGCACGCACGCCCACCGCCGTCTCAGGACCGGAGCGCGCCACGCACACCGCTCCACTCGCACACGCACACGAGTGTGCACGCACGCCCACCGCCGTCTCAGGACCGGAGAGCGCCACGCGCCTGCTCCCGCCTCTTCATCTAGCGTTGGTCCCTGCAGCGGAGGCCGAGGCGGCCAGGCAGGCGCAGTGGGTCCCCGTGCTTCCGGACGGCAGTGCCCTCTGCAGACAGCCCGCCCCCTCCAGACGGGACCCGCATCTCCACGTGAGCCCCGCAGTTCCGGGGGAGGGCAGCAGGGGCGGCAGGGGCGGCGCAGTGGGCGCATGTGCCACAGGCGGCGCACTGTGAACGCGCCTGACGGGACCGTCCTGAGTCCCCGAAACTGGCCGCCGCCGCCACCCCCAGGAGGCCCTCACGGCAATGCGAGGCCTCGGCACACGCACACGCACACAGGCGTACAAACACACGGGCACACACGGAAATGCACACTCATGCACACACAAACATGGCACACGAGCATGCACAAGGCACGCACGCACACACGCACACACGCACGTGCACCGGGAGACAGAGCAGCCCTTTGGGGCCGCGGCCTCTTCCACCCACCTGAGCGTCCGGTCTGAGCTGGAGCCGCTCTTGGCAGGGTCTCCTGTCGGCGGCTGCTGCTTCTCGTGAGACTTGGCTAGCTTCTCAGCAGCAGCAATGGGACACCCAGACAAACTAGAGGAAGGACAAGGGGACAGCTGAGCCCTCTCCTCCAGGCCCTGCCAGCCCAGGCCAGGACACTGGGAGCAGCAGCCCTGAGGAGCCTGCGGCTCCCGCGCTGGGTCCCTCTCCCGCTCTGCGGGCCTCGAAGTGCCAGTTGCTCAGGCAGCGTGCATCTGGGGAAACCCTTCGACGATGGCACCCGAGGGTGAAGCGCGCTCGGCTGGCCCAGAGCACCGCACGGAGGCTCCTCAGGAGCTCGGGCGACGGGCCACCCCTCCCTCCTGTCTCCTCACTGCCCGCCCAGCTGCCTTCGGGACTGGCTCTGGCTCGCAGCCCGTCAGTCAGCTCAGAGAAACCCTGAGCCTCGCGGGCCACGACCAGGGCATGACCCCAGAGGGCAGGGACTGCCAGGGTCGCACCAGGGGCTCGCAATCTGAGACATCACGGTGCGGCCCCACCTGTCGGCACTCAGAGACCACGCTGGGTCTGCAGAGGTGACGGTCACAGCAGCGCCCAGGGACCCAGCCTGTTCTCACAGAGTGACCTCGGCGCCTCTGGCAGCCCCTTCACTGGGCGCGTGCCTGCTGGAGCCGGGGTGCGTCCCCTCTCGGCCACGGCCACCGTGGGCTCAGGAGCAGGGAGACGAGTGCACCAGAAACCTCGCTGCTCCCAGGTCCCTGTGCCCCACAGGGTGGCCCGGAGCCCGGTCGGCCCGCAGTGGCTTCCGCACAGTGGCGGGGCCGTCTCTCTGGCCGTCACCGTGGCAGGAGGCCTCTCTGCCCCCACCCTCGCTGCGCCCACTCCCACTCACAGGGGCGCCGGTGGTCACACCTCCAGGTGCCGCTCTGACCCCCAGAAGCGGTTGGCCCTGACCTCACGCCAGCCTCGAGGGGCGGCACAGGGGACGCGGCAGGCCCAGCCCAGCCCAAGTACCTTCGGTGCGTGTTGCGGTTGCTGTTCACGTGGCCTTGGCCCGTACAGCCCGGAGTCGGGCACCTGAGCACATTCTCGTGCATGGCCAGGACTGCGGAGAACCAGGGAGCGGCGGTGAGCCAGGCAGGACGTGGCGGCCCCCCCAAAGGCTACAGCTTGCAGCGGCGGCTCAGAGCTGCTCCATCCCCCAGTCCCCAGCCTGGCGAGGCTCGTCCCCTCCCACGGAGGACCACTGCCTCCTGGGGCAGAGACCAGCTCAGCGCTATAGCCACCAGCCGGTCTGTGACTCATCCCTGTGAGTTTAGCGTCCACCATCACTGCCTCCAGCCAGGATGACGGACGTGCTTTCTCCTGAGCACCCCCAACCTGGCCCTGACCCAGGCCGCCATCTCGAGGTAAATGACTGGGCACACTCCATGTCTCCAGCCTTGTAGGGCCAAGACCGGGCATCTGGAGCATGCCAACCCAAAGGGACAGGACCCTGCGTGGCCACGCCCGCACGGGGCACCATCCAAGCAGCAGGGACCCTGTGCTACTCACTCTCCGGAGGGATCCTGTCCTTGTGGGGGCAGCCGGACAGGCTACGGTGGTGAGGGTACAGCCCGGTCACGTGGCCCGTGCCATCACAGCCCGGTGTCGGACACTTGATCTCCCGTTTCTCAGCTCTCGAGGAATCTAAAACACAAGCCACACGCCTCAGAGGCCAGGAAGCCGGTGGGGGGGCGGGGAGCAGGGGGACCGACAGCTCCGACTCCCTCTCTCCGGCCACCCAGACAGGAGAATGGCCAGACTGCCCCGAAGCCTGGGGGGTCCAGGGCCTGGACCATGGAGTGGCCCTGGAGAAGCTGGCGTCTGCCCAGGCAGCTCAGCAGAGCGCTGCATACACAGCCCACGTGCGCTGGCGCCCGCTCCCTCGCCCACTGGCTTCCACGTGGAGGCCAGGGCCCCCAGCCCGAGGCCCAGCCTCCGCACAGAGCTGGAGGTGGAGGCGTGTGACAAGGGCCCCATCAGGTCGTGTCCTCTGGATCTGACAAAATGAGGACAAATAGGTAACTTACCCTAAGCCGTGTGACTAATAAACGCCTTGGTAGAATTTTAAGCTCAAATCTCAGTTACTGGCCTCACCCAGCCCACAGCGGTCACTGGTGAGTATGGGGCCCAGAAGTCACAGAGCCACCCTCACAGGGAGGGCAGGGCCCCGAGGGGCCGACAGATCCCCCCAGGGTCTGCTTCCTGAGCTGACTCCGTCCAGGCCTCTGTCCAGGGCGCCCGCCATGTCCTCAGGCCCGTGCACACCCAACTGCACCACCTGCATCGCCCTGCGGCTCTGCTCCCTGGGTCCGTGCATGCTGCGTCCGGCCCCCTGATGTCTACCCCACAGGGATGAGTCACCGAGCACCTGGCCTGGGGCTGTCACGTTGTCTGTGCCATGGTGTCCCTGTTCATGCACCTCTCCAGCAGAGTCCCACTGTCTGTGGGCACCAAGCCTGCCCCTAAACTGACACCCTACACGGGCCCCAAAGCCATGCCCGAGGCCGTATCACCTTCTCCTTGTGTCCATGGCCCCTAAAGGCCTGAGCCTGAGCCCGTGCTGACCAGAATATGTGACCCCAAATAGCTGTCCCTCGAGCCTGTGCCACCCTGAAAGGGCTCCCCCTCGACAGTTGCCCTCCAGGTTGCAGGGACAATCCCAGCTGTGTCCCCCGGCCATGCCCCTGAACACCTGCTTCTAAGCTGCTCTCATGTGCGTGACATTCCCAGAGATTCTGGCCCCGCGTCTCAGCCAGCAGGAGGTGCCCAGAGCTACAGTGCACTCAAGTCCCTCCACGGCCCAGGTGTGTCCCACAGGCTGTGGCGGAGCCTCTGGGGCCAGCTCACTGTCCTTCCCACCCCCTCCTCCCACCTGGAGCCTCAGTGTGTTTCTCTCCAGAAATGGGCCCCACGTGAGCCCATTTCTGCAGGTCCAATGGCCCCGGTCAGTGGTCATGTGCGTATTCGTCCCTCATCTCATCCGTCCACCACCGCAGACCTTCCTCCAGCCACATCTCCCCCGGGGCCTGCCTCCCCACGCCTGGGCCATCTGCTCATGCCTGGGTGAGGACGGGAGGTGGCCAGCGCCCAGCCTACCTTTGCCGCAGCAGGTCCTCGGCGGGGCATCCAGGGGCCGGGCCCCCTTCGCCGGCTCGCCCGGGCTCGGCTGGCCCTGCTCGGCCTTCAGGGCGATGGCCTGCTCCAGGAGGCCCAGGTTCCCGCGGGTCATCACGTCGTACATCTCCGACGCGTCTGTGACCGCAGACTTCTGTGAGCGCGAGTCCTCGTCCCGGCCGTCGTCCGAGCGCACCTCCACGAGGACGGAGTACGCGGGCTCGGGGCTGGCGGGCTCGGGGGCCCGCGGGGTGGGAGCACAGGGGGCAGCGTCCTCACAGATCACGTCGGGAGCAGCGTCCTCGTCCTCGTCCTCGTCTGCGTCCTCGTCTGCGTCCTCGTCCTCGTCCTCGTCCTCGTCCTCAGCCCCGTCTGCGTCACCCAGGGTGACTCTTGGCTTGCTGGACTCCTCGCTGCTCATACCCTCCAGGGAGCGTTCGCTGGTGACCTCGATGACTTCCTCTGCTTCTTCTGGCTGGAGAAAGACGTCCTTGTCCCCTTCGTCACTGGTAGCCCCTTCTTCAGGCTCATCCCGCAGCAAGTGCACCACACCGGGGCCTCGTCTGGCCCCTTGGCCCGAGTCCTCCCTGACCAGGGCCTCTTCGGCGACCTGGCCCAAGTTCAGGAGGGACGTGGCGATGAGCTCCTGGTAGCCTCTGGAGGGGCCTGCCGGGCTGCTGATGGGGCCAGAGGCCGCACGAGAGGTAACGGGGCTCCGTCCTACATGAGACCAGAGACGCCACGTGGGATGGATCCGGGGAGGGGCAGTCAGGCCCTGGTGCCCCCCACCCTGCCCAGCGGGTCTGAGGTGACACTGAACTTCTGCCACTGCCTTCCCAAAGCCATGGTGTGAACTTTCTCAAGTCAGGTCAACATGCGTTTCGTGAGATGAAGCTCAAATACATCAGATTTTAAGAATTGCTTCAAAATTGAAAACCGGTAAACAAACTTATGTTTCTAAAGGGCCCAAGTTTGTACTTCAGCCACCATGACAGAGGCACAGGGCAGCCCAGCACACGCAGGCCAGCGAGGTCGTCCGCACATGCTCAGACACTCAAGCCCCCCGCACCCTGCAGGAGGCAGGCGAGCCGGCCCTCTTCTCCCAGACTCCAGGACACTGGCGTGCAGACCCTCCCTGGACTGGCTCCAAAACAGAATAAAAATACACCTCAGACCCTGCAAGGGTGGGAGACAGCGGCAGCCTGAGGTTTTGGGCGGTCCGGGCCTCAGACCTTCATACTGGCCTTTGCCGAGGGCTGGGGCCTCAACCTGGCCACCCCGGTGGGCCCCACAGGGCAGAAGTTTCCCACAGAGACCCTCGGTCGCCCTCCCGTCTTGCTCTGTGGGTGCCAAGCAGCCCCCTCACCCTGGCCCCCGGGGCCTCTTCCCGAGGGCCAGACACACACCCCGCGTGTCCGCCCGCCTCCCACACAGACCCCCGTCCACAGGCCCCCTGCCCAGGAAGTCCCGGCCAGGGTCAGGACAAGACGTCACTTGTTCTCGGGAAGGGCTTTCTTGGCAGGTGGGCTGTCCCTGCCCACAGGCAGCGATTCACCAGGGACACACTCAGTGCCTTTGTTCGGGGAAGAGAGAGCCACAAAGCACCTTCAGCTGGCTCAGCGCGATGAATCTCGTCCTGTCCTGACATCTCGGCGTCGTCCTCCTCCAGAGTGGCTTCCGATTCAC
>NW_011889020.1:1269741-1273218 GCF_000151845.1 Pteropus vampyrus | reverse complement strand
CGAAACAGAGGCGTCCTTCACCGCGGCGTCCTCACTGCCATCGCTGTCCACGCTGTAGCCCTCATCAAGAGCCAGCTTCAGGGGCTGAGACTTCCGCTTGGGCGCCAGGTGCTGGGCCTCGGTGCTGTCCAGCTTCCTCTTCTTGGCCAGAGGGCAGCTCTGCAAACTGGGTGGAGGAGACCGGGGCCAGGGGCCACCCCGTCAGTACGCCCGGGTCCCCTCCCGCCCCGCACCCGCGCCCGCCTTTGCGTCTCGTCGCCATCCCGCAGCTGGATGCCCCAGACCCCCTGGTGGGTACGAGACTTTACACCCACCACCCACGCAAGAAGCTCCCGACACGCTTCCAATTGCATTTCCTACTTCTCAAATCTGACCTCGGCAGGACCCCAGAGCCATGCCCGAGTGCGGGCGCCTGGCCGGGGGCTCTGCAGGTCCTCGGAACGGCCACCACAGTGGGGTAACTGAGGGCCCGCTGACCCCCCAGATGACGACCAGGTGGCAGGACACCCAGGTCACCCTATTGTGCACATGATCTGCTCTGGGGTCCCCGCCGTGCCGCCTCCCTCCCACGGCCACACACGCACCCACACACACACACACACTCACACACACATGGACACACATACACACGGACACACGGAAACACACTCACACATGGACACACGGACAAACACTCACACAAAGACACACACGGCTGCACACACACAAACGCACATGCACACACACACACTCACACAGACACACACGCACGGACACACACACACACGGCCCCACACATGCACGCACGGATGCACGCACGCACACACGGCCGCACTCAGCCTCAGTTGTGCAGGACTCCAGGCGCCCATGGCCAGAAGTGGAGGTTCGAGGCCCACAAAGGGTGCCGGCTGGGAGCGGGGCTCCCGCTCCCAGCAGCCCGCACCCCCCAGGATTCTGGCGAGGGCCCGCGGCCTCCTTACCTGCGGTGCCGGGAGTACTTGCCCCGTGCGTGTCCCGAGCCTGTGCATCCTGGGGTCGGGCAGCTGTGGGGGACGGGCGGAAACGTCACACGGGGCAGGCTGAGCCCACGGGAACCCCCCAGACCCTCCCTGGGGGACAGAAGACCGTCTCCAAACCATCCATCTTGGCACGGCCGCTCGCCATTTGCTAAGAATGAATGAAATAGCTCCCCGCCTTTAATCACACTAACGAAGCGATCGTGACTCCACGAGTGCGTGTAATTAGATAAGACTTCCGGCTCGGCCCCTGACCGGCTCCCTCCCCCCACAGAGGTCCCTCCCCGTGCAGGCACTGCCACCGGGCTCCCGGGGCTGGGACTCGGGACCCTCTGAGTCTGGCCCAACAGAAGTGCAAATGCTGGGTCCCCTGTGACCGTGGCCGACGTCCTGTGCCCCGTGTGCCCTTCTCCTGGCAGGAGCGAACCTGTGACATGCTGACCTGGCCCCCAGCTGGACCGGGCACAGCATGGTGGCGAAGACCCAGCTCCAGCGCCAGCACCTGGCGTGGGCCCAGCTCCCCATGAACGGAGGCGAAGCCCAGAGGAGCCACGGCCCAGGAGCTGCCGGGGAGAACTCCGCGGCGTGAGGCCCAGGAGCTCCCGATACCCGTCTCCCGCAGACTCAACCTCGGGGTGTTCCAGAAACTTCCGATCCTGGACACGGATCGGAAGGGGGACCGTGGGGGAATCAGGGTCCTGCGGGCTGCCGGACACGCCCACCAACCACGGACAGTTCTGCGGAGCAGCAGCCTGACAGCCAGCGAGACGTCGCCTAAGAGGGGCCTAGCCCCTCGGGGGAGGGGTCACCCCAGGGCCCTGCCAAGCCCAGAAGACCTTGTTTCAACAGGGCCAGCATCAGGGGTCTGAGCTGCCTACAAAGGACCAGAGCCCGTGCAGGAGGGACACTACGGGCCGACCATCCTGGGGGCTCCCGGGACTCAGAAAGGGCCCGGCGCCCGCCCTCTGCCCAGACTCCCGGAGACATCTCCGCTGTGTGAGCGGCCAGTGTGCAGACAGCTGGGCTCAATGGCTATGCAGGCCACACTTACTGCCCCATCTGCAGAGGGAATGCCCCACCCCTGAGCTCAGCAGTAGCCTTAGGGGGGCACAGGTGTCTGGTGGGGATGCTCCCCACAGTCCTCTGTGCTGGGCCACCTTGGCTGAGCGGGCTGATCGCAGTGCTGACTTCCACCGTGTGAGAAAGCAGACAGGGATGGAGCCGGGGGAGGGAGCGGAGGGACATACGCTGCCCCACAGGGGCCTCCGTCTGCCCGGGGGACTCACAGGAGCTGCACCCCCACCTCTGCTCCAGCCCACGCCCGCACTTGCTTTCACTCTCGAGAACTAGCTTTGAGACATTTCACAAAAGCTCCTCGTTATTGGGGATTTGAAGCTGAGGTCCCCATTAGTTGATTAATCACTGAGTTAATCAGGCAATTAGGTGACAGCTGCTGTGAAGGGATGTGGGGCCAGGCGCTGCCCCGAACACGTCACCTGCTGCGAGATGCACCTCCATCCCAGTACGGGGGACCTGGCATCGCGGGGGAGGGGGCAGGACGGGCTGAGCCCACGCGTGCAGAGCTGGCGAGGGCCTGCTCTGGGAGGGGACAGAGGCCCCGAGACGCTGCTCCCTCGGCAGCCAGGGCACAGTCAAGGACGGGCAGGAAGGGTCGCAGAGGGCCCAGCGGTCAGCGCTGGGTGGGGCGACTACTGCCAGGGGTCCGGACACGAGCAGCAAGCTGTGACAGTGAAGTCCAGACCAAATGCCAGCACATGTGGCCCGTCTTCCCCAGGACAGAGCGAAAGCCACCAGCTCCGACGGCACACAGGAGAGCCGGCTCGTGTGCCAGGCCGACGCACACTGCCGGGCACTTGGGCCTCCTGGATGCTCTGCTTGAGCCAGAAGGGACAAGCGGGGCGGGTGGCCATGGAGGGTGGGGACGACAGGTGTCCGTCCCTTGTGCTCCATTCAAGTGATTCTACACGAGCCACGACATCGCGATGCTCCTGCCCCAGGACACAGCGGTGGCTTTTCTCTGTGGGTGGCTGTACCGCCAGGACAGGGGGCTCGTCCACGTGCCGGGAGGGGAAGCAGCCCTGGCTCGCTGTCCTCACTCACGGCACCTGCCCATCCCTGCGGCCGACAAATGCCGTCAGAGGCAGCGTGCACAGCCGCAGCTCAGAGGCCCACACAGCTCACAGCCGCAGGCACCAGCGGCGGCCCTCACGCGGCCCAGGGGCTGCTTGCCGTCGGTCTCCGTTCTCCAAGCTTTGATGCTCGGGGGCAAGAAGGGCTCTGAAGACATTGTCTCCAGGACTGAGATGTCGATGACTGGTCCCTGGTTTCTGCACAAAACCTGTCAGAGCCTTGCGGCTGCCGAGCAAACAGGCGGCCCACACGGCCAGTGAAGGTGGGCAGCAGCCTCACCGACACGGGCCGGCCCCTCGCGATCCGAGACAGACGGCTTCGGGAGCCTTTG
>NW_011889020.1:1264480-1268626 GCF_000151845.1 Pteropus vampyrus | reverse complement strand
AGAAGGGCTCTGAAGACATTGTCTCCAGGACTGAGATGTCGATGACTGGTCCCTGGTTTCTGCACAAAACCTGTCAGAGCCTTGCGGCTGCCGAGCAAACAGGCGGCCCACACGGCCAGTGAAGGTGGGCAGCAGCCTCACCGACACGGGCCGGCCCCTCGCGATCCGAGACAGACGGCTTCGGGAGCCTTTGCTTCTGCCGTTTCAAGGTTACGAGACAGTGACGGGCCCCTCAGCTTCGCCTTCCCAGCTCCCCCCACAGCCCCCACTGTTGCCGAATCAATTAGCCGCTCTTACCAAAGCCTGGAGCTTCCTTGAGTCACGTGCTCAACTTCCTCCCCATCATCGACCCCAGGGGACATCCCGAGGACGTCCTCAGGGGGACGTTACGTGGCCCAGAGGAAGAGGCACCTCTTCCTGGAAGCCTTCTCTGCTCCACCCGTGGCTCACCGCCCCGGAGCCTCCCTGCATCTCCCCGGGGAGCAGCCCTCCAGGGGACTGGCCCGGGCTCAGGGGAGGGTCCGTGGGCCCCCAGGGGCATGACCTGGCCCCTGTCCCAGCCTCGCCCTCCCGCCCCGCGCCCCAGGACCGGGCTTTGAACCGTGGAGTGTGCGATGACGTTGCTCTTGCCGCCGGCCCCCCCGCAACCCTCTCGGCCTCAGTTTCCCCACTTCGCCGGCAGAGTTCTCAGGACTGTTCCCGAGATCCAGACAGTGCTGAGCAAGTGCCACCGAGCCTGCCACGCGCCCAAGGCCCTGAGCCTCCGCCCCCACCACGCCCCTTCCCCTCTGTGCCCGAGCTGCAGCCCCAGAGGTTACAGGGACACGGGGACACTTTGGGGTCCTCTCATTTTCCTGGCTGGCACAAGCCTTCCACTCGACAGCTACCTGGTGCAGCATGAAACGGTCCCGGCCCGCGTTTGCTCACAGCTGAGTGAGGCTGTCACCCCGGGGCTCAAGAGCAGCTGAGGCCTGGGATATGGCCACCCCCAGCTGTGCATCGCCCTCGGGAACCGGACGCTCTGTGTATCCCCACCCAGGAGTCTGGTGGCTCAGAGACTTCCTCGGATGCGGCTGTCGCCTGACCCCTCAGCATGGACAGCCCCCTGGGGCCAGGCCACCTCCCCGCTGTCCCGGCGTGTGGGCACCATAATGTGCCCAGCCCCAGAGCTGTGAGGGCTCAGGGCGCCTTCACCCCCCAAGAATGAGGCTCGGCAGGCCGTCTCAGCCGAGCCATGCTTCAAGCCTCACACGAGATCCGTGAGAAGTAACTGCCCCCGTGGCAGGCATCACCGCCTGCCCTCGCTCCTCTGGCTTCGGGCTGGAACGTATCGTCACTACCCCTCCTAGGGAAGATGGGGGGCCAGGGCCCTCTGACCAGGGCCACTCACTGGAGCTCCGCCTGAGCACGCTGGCACCAGAGGCTGGCCCAGAGGGCCCGGGAGGGCACGGCCCACAGAGCCCCGTCCAGAGGTGCTGTGGGTGGTGCTGGGACCACCGCCATGTAGGCACCAGAGCGGACCCCCGCCAGGAGGGCAACCAGTAGGCAAGGGGAGTCACCCGTGAGAGGAGGGCCGGGCCCCCTGCCTTGACCCAGCAGGTGTCTGCCATAGGCTGTCCTCCCTTCCTGCTCTGGACCCTGGTCCCCTGTGAGACACGGCCTGGAACCTGGAAAGTCACCGAGCTCAGCTACCACAAGACACAAAACCCGTCAGCGTCGGCGGAAGACCCAGGACGGGGGACGGCCTGCCCCTTCCCCTCTGGCCAAACTGGCCCTCAGCCTGGCCAACACAGAGTCATCTGTGAGCACCTGGCTGGGGACTGTGCTGGCCAGGTCCGGCACCTCTGTGCCCAGTCATAAGGCTGGCTGCGCCCTGGGGCCAGGACAGAGGTGGCAGGGAGCAGGGGGCCCACGGGAGGCAGGAGCTCTAGGGTGCAGGTGGCCTGTCCAGAGCCCCAGCGTGGGACACGAGGCTGTCCAGGTCACAGGCGCATGCACGGCTCAGTCCCGGCTCAGGAGGCCTTTCTTACCTGAGGTCGGCGCCTGCGGGCTCTGGGGGCGCTGAGTGAGCGAGCGAGAGAGAGAGAGAGAGAGAGAGAGAGAAGGAGACACATGGCAGTTGGTACTGATACGAGAATCGCACAAAAACAGTAGGGCCTCCCGTGAGGGCTCAGCCTCACCTTCTCCTGGCCTCACCTTCTCCTGGCCTGGTGCGCCCCCGGGTCTAACAGAGCAAGCTGCGTCCCCGAACCCAGAGCCTGCTCCAGGCCCCCACGGCCCCTAGCGTCCTACAGAGCGGCCGGCACCCAGCCGGACAGGCTCCCTGGGCCCCAGGCCGGGAAGGGACCTTTTTCTCTAATTGCAGGGGGAAGTCAGCTTCCAGCAGGAAACATGACCCAGCAGATGAAGCTGGAAGGAGGGGAGCGCAGAGGGGCCAAGTGGCTGTCGGTCAGAGATGGGGCCACCGGGGGCCAACCCGCCTGGACCAGACATCTGAGGGCTTGGCGCCACGCCTGGCGTGTGGCCTGTGGTGTCAGGGAGCTGAGGCCGGGGAGGGGATGGACCGGTCCTTGCAGAGCGCCCTCCCCACCGCAGAACCAGCACGGGGGCCGGTGTCCTGGGAGGCACAGGGGCTGCGCTGGCCTTTCTTTTCCGAAAGGTGGACCCTGGCTACGTTTTGCTTTCTATGCTCTATGCAGCTATCGGCCCTTCATTTCCTCCCCACACGGGTCTGTCTGAGCCAAAGGCCCTTCGGGCACCCTGAGGCCACCAGACACACCATGCCCCAGGCGCCCAGGGCAGGGAGGAGCAGGCCAGGGCCCGGGCATTGCTGTGGGGCTCTGTCCTCCCATGGGAGCTGCTGGGGGACTGGAGTTTACGGCTTCGGCATCTGGGACTCGAGGCCACAGCCACACTCACCTCGGAGGGCCTTGGACCGCGTCCGAGCTCGCTTATCCTCGGTTTCTAAGCTCATCTGCAAAGAATACAATTGTGGCATTAACACGCTGAGGGCCGCACCAGCCCCCAGCCATTTCCTGGCTCAAGCTTTGCTGGTGCAGGTCAGGCTGTGACAAAATGACAAGGAAGGAATGGGCTGTCAGGCCGGGACAGGCCTGGAACCGGAGGTGGCAAGCAAGGGGCAGGGGCTCCAGGGCAGAGAGCCCCAGCTCCTGGGGACCCTGTGCCCTGCCCCCCACGGCCCACCACCCTGCAGGACCCAGCGTCCCGTGGGAGCTACGTGCTTCCACTGTCCCATGAGAAACAGGCTGGGACCAAACGGGCCTCAGGGAAGCTCCCAGAGAGGGGACAGCCTGGCGTCCGCCACATGCTTCGCAGCAGCCCCCGCAGAGGTGGCCTGGGCACAGGGCTGTCCCTAATGTTAGATGGGACAGTCTGCACTCCCAGAGGACAGAGGGCAAGTCACCCACGTTACGGACGCCCTCTAACGGCTGCATCAAAGGTGCAAAAAGAAACAGCTAAAGTTAACTTTAACACTAACATGCTGAGCCCCATCTTCCCAATGCGTGGTCAGCCCCAGAATAACCAGCATAAGACAAGGTGAACGGGGCTTGGTTTCATGGTGACTCTCAGAAGCCTGGTGTGGCTCCTGGACTCACAGCACACTGTAGTGCAATGAGCCACACACCAAGTGCCCGGGGCTGGGCCGCAAGGCTCCAGGGGAGAGGTGTCTCGGTGAGAGCCAGGCTAAGGCAGGCGAGGCCATGTGGACCCATGGGCCTCCCTCCCAGGGCTGCCGCTTCTCCCAGGGCAATGAGGCACCTGCACAGTCTGGACCCCACCGCCCACTGATTGGTGAACCCATCCTACACTCCCTGCCCCTCGCCCACTTCCGTGGGGGACACTGCCCACACTGTCCTGCAAGGCAGTCGAGAGAGAGCCCCCAGGGGCTACAGCTCATCACACGGAACCGTTGTCCTGTTAAGTCTGGGCAGGCAGGTGACGACGAGGTGGGGCGGGGGCGGGGCGGCAGCCCTGGTGTACGCCGTGCACCGGTCTCACCGGCTGTCCCATGGTCAGGAAGAAGATGCAGCAGTCCAGCTAAGGCCGCTAGAGGGACAGCCAGACAGCGGACAGCGGGGACAGTAGCCAGGGGAAGGGGCAGCAGGACCAGTGTGTGAGGCCCCC
>NW_011889020.1:1260208-1262072 GCF_000151845.1 Pteropus vampyrus | reverse complement strand
GTGGCACCTAGTTCCCTGCGGTGACCGTTCTGCCCCCCTTTGGGGACATCCTGCTCTCTGAAACTCTCCTGACTGGCGCCCCGGGCTGCAGAAAGCACACCCGCGGAGTGTGTCTGGGAGGGCTCTCCCCAACTACCCCCAGGCTGAAAATTACAGCCGCATAGTGACACCCAGGAGAGCAGCCCTGTCGAGCGCCCCTGCTCAAAGCTCCAGCACAAACAGAATTCCACCTGCCCAAGGCAGAGGTCCAGTGACACCCACAAGGTGAATGGGAAGGTCACACCCAGCAGCACCTGCCTCCCTCATCGGGTTCACTCTGTCCAGGAGCGGGGAGAAGGGAGGCCTTGCACCGTCCATGCGGCCACCGCCCCCCACTGCTCACCTCCAGAGTGCGAGATGGGCCACACAGCTCACACTTCAAGGTCAAGAAGAGGTCTAAGGGCCTCCCATCAACGCCCACCGCTCTTCTCCTTAAGGTTAAACACACTCACACGCCTGCCCAGACGCACGCAAGTGCACACACGTGCACACACCCCCCACTCGGCAGCCCCAGACACACATACACACACGCGCACGCCTGCCCAGCACCCCCAGACCACAACCGAGGGATCCCATGCTGGGCCCTCCTGACCCCTCTGAGCTGTCCGCCTCTCTGGTGCTGAACTTGGAGGCGGCTGCAAACCTTGCAGAGAGGACTGCGGGGGCTGCCACCGCCCCCTCCACCTGCTGTGAGAGGCCAGTCCTGCCGCCGAGGTGACACTCTGCTCTCAGTGGCTGCGCCTCCTTGGTGAGAAGCTGCCACCTGCCCCAGCCACAGCGTGCCCCTCTCGGGCCGTCCCCCTGAGCCTCTCTGCCCAGAGCAGGGACCCAGGCCCGGCTGTCTGCCCAGGCTGCAGGGAGAGGGGGCCTGTCGAACCGCTGGTGAGTGTGGCCACAGACTCAGCCACGCCGGTGCCACGCCTGCCGAGCTCGTCACCCAGAGCCATGGAGACAGCCCCGCCCACCCCGACACAGCGCCGGCAACTGCCAGTCGCCCAGTCACTCAGCACCGCGCCCCGGGTCCCATTTCAGCGTCCTTCACGGGGAGCTGCGTTTTTCGCAGCCGGCACGTTTGTGGGACCCGCCTCAAGCGCCTGTCATGCCGTTTTCCTGTGGCATCTGCAACACGTGGTGGCAATTTTTGTGGTATTTCAAGCTTTTCATCACCATTGTATTTGTTAAGCTGATCTGGATCCGCTTTCTTCGAGGTTATGACTACAACTGTTTTGGGCACATGAACCAGGCCATGTCAGACGGAGAACCTCACTGATAAATGTTGCGTGTGTCCTGACTATGAAAAAAATTCACATGATTCATGTCATTGCAACCGTCACTCCGCTGTGGCGGCCTCCGAGCCAGCCCACAGCACCTCTGCCTGTGACGCTGCACGCACGCGACCTCTGCTTAACTGCTCACGCCTAGGATGGGCTGAGGCAAGCCCCACATTCGCCCAGGTGCAAACTTACAGCGATCAAGATTGAATAAGAGTTTAGTGCAACATTTTAAAACATTAAAATTTATGCAAAAGATCCAAGATGAACAAAATGCCAAAAATTTAAATAAAGACGGGATTGGTGTTACTGAGCTTCCCCTTTGCCCCGGGCTCCAGCAGGGCTGGGCAGGGTGCTCACAGTCCCACGGGAATGAAAGCGTGAACGGAGGTGCCTGACAAGGTGCTACAACAGACCCACGAAGATGAACATCCTGGTCACCAGGCTCAGGAGAAACACGTTGGGCTTCGAGGGCAAAACACAAGTGCCACTTGAACACCTATGGTCCCTGCCGGCCACACCCCGGCGGCCACGCCCTGGGTCACGGCTTGGCT
>NW_011889020.1:1245551-1259238 GCF_000151845.1 Pteropus vampyrus | reverse complement strand
GCTCTGTGGGGAAATCAGTCTCTGGCTGGGCCACCCCTGCGCCTGCCCCTTGCCTGGCTCTAGAACCTTCCTCTGCTGCCCCTGCCTCTCCAAGGCGATGCCCCCAGTGAACATTCGATCCCTCGCATAAATGCACACTTCGAAGCAGAGGCTGAAGGAAGACACCGGCTGGACACAACAAAGAAGTGCACTGTGTCCCTGGTCCTGCTCGGCACTCCCCGTTTCCATGACAACCTGCTTTCTACAACCACAGTGTCTCACAGGAAGGGTCATCAAGTAACCGACAATAAAACAGGAAACGGAAACCGGGCGTTTGTGTGCTGCTGAGGACAGGTCAGACGCACCGCTTTACGCCCACCACCCTCCCCTCCTGTTTTGGATGCGCATCCCCAAATGTTTCTCTAGCATGCCACACTCTGGCCCCGGGCAGCACGGTGGCTCCTGGCCACGGTGTCCTCTGACCTGGAAGGTCTGCATGCCACTAAAGGGCTTCTGGTGACCTCCGGGAGCACAGGCACAGAGTGAAGCAGATTGGTTGTCCAGGGGACACCTCAGGCAAACTCTTCAAAGGGACAGTTTGGTCCCTACAGTGTCCCTCCCCCTCACTGAGCTACAGGTCATCTGTGGAATGAGGGCCGGTCTGGACTCCAGCGGTGCCAGCTGTTGGACTCTCTGGGACCGTGACCCCACTAGTCATCGGCTTGCTGCACATGGGGCGAGGCCCACCCACAGGCATGACAGGCACGTGCGGACAGCACGAGGGGGCACGCAGGACGGGCCTCTCAGGCAGATCAAGGAGAGGGCAGACGGCCTCAGGCGTGGGGCAAGGGCGAAGGGGCCAGCCCGGGCTGGTGCGTCTCGGCGGAGGCGGAGGCGGAGGCGAGTGCTCACGGCGTGGGTGGCGGCGATGGGTGCCGGGAGACACCGGCGGCAAAGCAGATGGGCTTCTCCCAGAGAGGGTGCCAGCGAGTGCGGGCCCCCGGCTGATCTGCAAGGCTCACGCAGAGGCCTCTGTCACGGCGGCACGCGTACCCGTGTGAGGTAACCGCGGCAACCCAGTGATAACTGGGACAGCGAAGCTAAGATCCGAGGGTCTGTGCCACCAGCAGGGTCGTCCCGGCCCCTGGGCACCCCACCCTGCGTGACCCGCCCCCCAGCCCTTTCTGTTCAGGTCTCCCGCAGAGGTGACGTGGCCGGGCCTCTGCAGAGAGGCCTCTAGCGATGACCAGCTCACAGGTGCTTCTCACCTGCCCCCGAGTCTCGGAGTGAAGCGTGGGGTGCCCACTCATGCGCCCTGGTCCCCACATCTGTCCCCACAGCTGAGGGGCATCAGCTGCAGCACCCTCCCACTAAGACCCTCCTGCAAAGAAGCAGCTCACACCTTGGTGGCCCTTGGGTGTGGTGCCAGGTCGAGCAAGACCAGCCCCTCGCAGACGAGGACCAGCTCTACCGGGATGCGAGTCCCTGCTTTTCCGGGGAATCTTTGGCAGCAAACTGTCATCCCCCCCAGGAGCCGGTCAAACGCCCCGGGGCTACTCTCTTGGTCCCCTTCTGGGCCCCACACCCCAACACTTGCCGAGTCCCCAGGCAAAGAAAGGCCCTGCTGGGGGTCCCATCACTACGCCCCGTCCAGGGGTCACACTGCTGCTGGACGCTCACCAGGCAGAGGGTCCACACCTGACCTGCGCGTCACCTGCTTCACCCACGACCGGGGCTGAAAGAGCTGCGAGAGGCTTAGGGCAGGTGAGGGAGGGGCCGGCCCTGCCCATCCTCGGGACGAGCCCTCCCGGGTCTCTGACAAGTGCGTCCAGACCCAGCACACGGCCACTGGGGAGCAGGTGGCGAGGATGGGATGCCGGCCATGACCCCGCTCTGGAGCCCGGTCCTGGATGCCCTGTCTGACCCCACAGGGGCCCCGAGCTCACTTTATGAGACTGGCAAGCGGACAAGAGCACCGAGGCCATGAGTGGGGCGCACGGGGTGCAGGGTGGGTGCCCTGTCCTGGGTCCCCAGGGCACCCACCCCCAAGCAATGTCGCCTCTCCCAGCTCGGCCGCCCAGCAGGCCCAGCGCACTGTGTCCCCCAGCGTGTCACCGCTCCGTCCCCCAAGGCGGGGGCCATCTTGCATCCTGGCCGAGCCCACCCCTCCATGTGGGCTTGATGTCCCCTCCTCCCACCAGGAGCCTCAGGCGCAGCCACAGCCTCGCAGCTGGACCCTCCCTGGAGATTTGCAGCTCTGCCACAGGCTCAGGCATCGCGTCTAAAAACACCGTCCGTGTGGACTGCACGCCAAGCCCCGTGGCCGCCCCCATGTCCCCCGTCACAGCCGTATTTCTCAAAGGACCAAAGCTGCTGACTCTACCCCTCCCCCACTCCCACTGGCTCCCCCAGCAGCGACCCCTCGGGGTCCCGCCACACCCACATCACACCCACGCTCCAATGCTCCCCCTCTGCACCCCCTGGAACCCCAGGCCCCTCCCATGCCTCCCGCCAGCCCCCCAAGTCCTCTCTGATTCAGGCACCCCACTCCCATCAGCCGCTTCTCACGGGACTCAGGCTTCCTGCCGGGGAGCATGGACAGGGGGGCCACTGTCACTTTCCGAATCTCAGCAGAATCTGACCATTTCTGCCTCTCCAGCTGTTTTGTTTCTTTGCAAAAACTGGCAAACCAATTCTAAAATTCCTGTGGCAGTTTAGAAAAACCTGTCTCACAGCATACACAAAAATTAATCCAAACGTAAGAGCTGAAACTCTTAGAGAGCAGGAGTGAATCTTCCTGGCTTTGATGGGTTCTTAGCTACGACACCAAAAGCACAAGCAATAAAAGAAAAAAGGAATAAACTGGGCTGCATCCAAATTTTAAACTTTTGTGTGTCAAACACTGTTAAGTTGAAAAGACAACCCATCGACGGGGAGAAAATGTTTGCGAATATCTGGCAGGGGCGGCACTGAGGCCACATGAAGACCAGCCCCCAGCTGCACGACGGCACGAAAAGACGCTCGAGTCTCACCGTCCGGAACATGCACGTGGAAACCGCGGGACACCACTTCACGCCCACTCGCGTGGCCACGATCTGCTTTTAAACAAAACCGACAATAAAAAGAGCCGTGTGGGCCCTGGACCCTCAGCACTGCCGGTGGCCGGGGAGGCACACGCGCCTGGGGCGGGCGGCAGCGCCTCGAAGCCAAGCGGCCCGCGGCTCCGCGCTCGGCACAGACCCGGGGGCCGCGCGCGTCAGAGGCGCCCGGAGCAGACCGTGCGGGGCCACGGAGCTGCGGGGACCAGGCCGAGGCGGGACCGACGTCGCCCTCGTAACCCACGGGCACACATGCCCTCGGCGGCCCCGGCCCTGCGCCGCACGCAGCCCCCACGCCCCGCTGCACCTCAGAGCTGCACAGGGAACACCTCGGCTGCAAAGCCGGGCCCTGGGGGTCAGTGTGCACACATCTCTTCGTTTGAGGGGGAAAAAATGTTCTCCTGCCATTCGCCCCATTTTCACTGCTACTCAGGTTCAAGGCAAAGCCCAGAAAGGCAGGAAGAGAGGTTAAAACAAACGTGTAGAAACAATTTGAAGCCACACGAAACCAACCACAGGTCGCAGGAGACATTTCGGGGCCCGCAGCTCAGAATCCCACACTGTGGGCCCAGGGAACCTCTGACCCCAAAGCCCCAAGGTGGGAAGACGGGCCCTTGGGGGTGACAGGGGCCCACACCTCTGCCCTCTGCCCTCTGCCCTCTGCCCTCTGCCCTCTGCCCTCTGCCCTCGCCCAGTCGAAGCACCAATGGGAAACAGAACAAAAACAGCTCCAGAGAGACAGCTGCAAACCACGCCACCCGCCGGGCGCAGGCCATTCAGGGGCAGGGCAGGGTTGGTTACCCACCAGAGGGAACCCTGTCCCTCGAACAGTCCTGGTTTGCACTGCTTGGCCCGGCAGTGAGAATGAATGCGTGACGGTGACACTCAGTGTTCGGGAGCAAAGAGACGGCTGTGACTGGCAGAGGCCGGTCCCAAGGCCGTGCCAGCAGGGTCTGACCTGCCCCACATCCTGCGAGCCCAGTTCCGGTCTGGCCTGGAGTGCCGTGGGGTGTCCCACGAAGCGTGGGTGTCAGGGGCCCTGCAGGGCGAGGAGGGGGCCGGTGTGGGTGTCGGGTGTGGGTGTCGGCCCCGGGTGGAGGAGGGGTTTGAGCCAGGAACTAAATACACGAAGGGTCACGGCCCCCAACTTCTCGCTGCTGGAGGAAAGCCGCACGCACAGAAGGGAGAAATCCGGACTGCAGCCTGCGGGGGGCTGGAGGCGGCGTCCGTGTGAGTCGGCACAGGCGCGGTGCGCGTGTGCGTGTGCGTGCACATGCGTGCAGCGAGGGGCCGGGGCACATGCAGCAGCAGGCCCCTCCCCAGAAGGCTGGCCGCGGGGGCGGGGGAGCCTCCGAGGGCAGTGGCACCGGTTCAGGCCACGGAGGCCCGCTGCGGTGGGCAGTGCCGGGAGGCAGGGCACCGTGAGCACCCGAGTGACGTTATAATCCGGCGGGTCAGCTGGACCGCGTCTGCTCAGGTGTCAGCACGGTGAGCAGACTGGCCGTTTCAGAGTGCCCGCCACCGCTCCCGGAGGGACAGCGACATGGCAGCAAGGGCTGCTGGGATGGCGCCATGTACACCAGCGACCTCACCCCTGGGTGTCCCCGACTCACCCACATCACGGGGTCCGCTGACAAACACAAACCGAAGCTCCACGAAGGGCAAAGGAGGCGCCGGCTGTCGGGACCGGGCGGGGCAGGAGCCCGGGCGAGGCCTGGGCGCTGCGGGTGCCGGTGGCTCTGCAGAGAACGCCCAGCGGGCGGCTGGGCCACAGGCCTGGACTCCGGGGGACTCTCAGGTGGCCCAGGAAAGACACTTTCATCCCGAATCCGCGCCATTTCTGTGAGTTTGACACTGTTTCGGAACCTGCTTTTAAACGTGACTCATGATTCGGTAGTGGGGGTCCGTGGGGGCGTCTGTGAGGAGTCGCCAAAGCAGCCAGCCCCACGCCCTCAGGCCCCTCAGCCATGGGGCCAGTCCCCAAAGCCCAGCATGGCCGAAACGTCCTGGCCGTGACTGGCTTCCCCAGACACCGGCAAAAGCGGGCCGACGGGGCTCTGTCACCGGCTTCGGGGTCTCGAGGTCTCGGGGCGGTGCTGACACCCCCCCCCCAGGGGCCAGCTTCGAGCGGGAAACACAAATAGGGCCGAGGGGCGAATCAGGGCAGGTTTTGCTCTTTTTCCTTCCATTTTTAAAGCCGGAATCCGGGGAGAGGCAAAGCGAAGACCTGCTGAGCAGAGCCAGACGGGAGCGAGCGAGGGTGCGGGGCAGGGCGCGGCCGAGTCCTCAGCTGCGCACGTTTCCCTCATTACTGTGCTTCCAAATCAGCCTCGCCGGCACTTTCTCTATTCAGTAAAAGCCAAACGCAAGCCATGTCCCTTAATCGCTCCAACAGCAGCTCACCGCTGAGAAAATAATACGGAAGGGACCTCCAGCCTGTACACTTTCTTTTCCATTTATATGCAAATAGTGACCTTTCACCCAGGCTGTCTCAAAGAAGCGTTTCCTTAAAAATGCAAATAGCATGTTGCAGGCAGTCTTTCACGTGTTATTATTATTATTTCTCTCAGCCTTGCCCGCACTGTGAAAAGCACAGCTAGTAATCACGACATCCCAACCGAATCACAGGACAACTCCCCAGGCGCCTGTCACGGAGCCACGCAGCGGCGGGAGGGGCCCAGCCTGCCGGAGGAGGGGGGGGAGGAGGGGGTGCTCCACCCAGGGAGGCCAAGGGTCCCGGGAGAGGACCCCTAGTGTCAGCGGCTGGTCAGTCACCTCGATGCCCGCCCAGTACATGCTGCTCCTCCCCCAGGACGTACAGGTTTCGACCCCGGGGGGTCCAGCGGTGCACCTCCAGACTGGGCTCCATGCAGGTGCTCCTCGGAGGGGGAGACGGGGAGGTGACCCCTAGGCCAGCAGGAAAAGCCAGGAAAAGGGGGGAAGGGGGCAAGGGGCTCGGACTCGGCCACCCCCTCACTCCCCTGACCAAGCCGGGCCACGGGCCAAGTGTCACCTGCATCCGCCTGCAGCACCTGGAGCTCGGGCCACCCCTAGGTACTCAAGAAAGAGGGCAGTGGACGGCCACACTCACCTCTGGCCTCCTCACCGAGCCGTTGCCAGAGCCCGTTCAGAGCAGGAGCATGAGCTGACGTCTGACCCGGGGTGCGGACGGGGTGCAGAGGGGGACAGGCGGTGGGAGGGGACGGGACAGCGCAGGCTGCGTCCCACAGACGGGGAGCTGAGACCACTAGGCCAGGGCCGTCCCTCCAGGTCCGGGGCCTTCTCTGGAATCCTGGTCCCACGCCACTGGTTCCCGAGCCCTGGGACCCCTGTGTTACTCAGCACAGTCTGCCCAGGAGGCCACTGCCCGCCCCGAGATCGCCCTCGCCTTGGGCTCCTGATGGCGCCACCCAGGACGCGCTCTCGTGCAGAGGCCGGCGATGGGCTCGGGGCTCCCGCAGGGCCTGTCTGTGCCCTGGCTCGTGTCCCGTTAAGAAAGGACAGTCCAGGCAGCTCTGGGGCAGCAAAGCCCGGGGTGGGGGACAACCGTCTCCCACCAGCTCCTCTGCCTCCAGCAAGGGAAGCACGTCTGCTTGGGGGACAGCGGCCAGGTGGCTGGTCAGTAGCTGCTCCCTGGAGAGTCTGACCGCAGCCCAGCCGCAGGCCCCGAGTGGCCGTGGGGTAAGGGCACCCGTCAGCCTCTGGCTCTGCCCAGCAACAACGCACTCTGCTGCCCTGTGGCCCAAGGCCTGGCTCTGGGCAGGGAAGGGCTGCACCAGGAGGGGCGGGCTGCGGCCAGGACACAGCGGGGCCCTCGGGAGTGCCCACCCCCAGGTTGCCACTCGCACCCAGGGGCCTCCCCAGCCTTGGAGACCTGGGGACCCAATAAAATGGGGAGAGGCGAGGACGCAGATGACTTTGGCCAGAGCCCTCAGACCGATGTGGAGCAGGGTCAAGGTGTGAAGCCCAAGGTGATGGGGTGATCTGTCAGCAGCTCAGGCCAGATGGTGTCCCTGCCACACCTCCTGACACCGAGACCACACAGTGCACGTTCACAGCCCACCCAGCACCACGGGCCATGCAGACGCCAGGGGCCACGGGCGACCCCACTGTCCCAGGGCACAGCCCCAAGCCAGCCCCCTGCACAGCCCCCAGCTCCCAGGGGCTGGCCGACCCCCACCACTGCCCACTGGGCCTGAAGGCGGGGCCTCAGTGAGGAGGCCCCAGGCCCCGCCACCACCCCGCCCCGTGTTGGACACTGCCCCGCTGGACTCCGCCCCCTGCCAACCCCGACAGAGGCCTCCACTCACACCGGATTAAGAACAGCCTCAGTTACTGTCATTCCCTCTGACTAAAGTAGCCCCGCATTTTTCAAGTGCAAATTTACAGATGAGAGTGGGGTGAAGGGTGGGTCCAGCCACCACAGTGAGGGCAGACAGGGCTCGGACCTGCCCCTTTGCCCCAGCAACAGGCACTTTCTGTTTGCAAGTGTCATTTGTCTATTCTCTCCGGAGCAAGCTCCATGCAAAAGTGTCTCAAGTCAGGTGACAAACGTCTCTCTCATTGTTTTGAGTGTTTCTTAAGCTACATTTGTTGAATGTCCGTGAAAGACAAAATATGCTGGGAACCTGGAGACAGTCCACTCCAAAGCCCCCGCGCTCCGGGCTAGGCGGCGGCTGCCCCAGAGAGGGTCTCAGACTGGGCCCCCACCCCACAGGAAGCAGCACTCCCCTCCCCGGGCCCACTAATCCCCCAGCGGTGCCAGCTCCAGAGACAGTTTTCCTGTAAACTCGCACCACAGAATTCCCGTTAAAATTACATCTGTAGACACTGAACTTCTGGTTTATTCATGAGCGAGTTCACCGTAGCAGCGCAGGGAGGGCCGGGAGTAGGTGTGGAGGGCCCCCGGGCAGGACCCCTGGCTCTGCTGCCCAGCTTTCCAGATGAAGCCAGCAGAATGGGGATCGAGGTGGGGTGGCCTTTATCTCCCCAGCCCGAGTGACAGCAAGTGTGCCTGGGCCCAGTGCCCTGTCTGCCACGATCAGGTGACTGTCTGCAGCCCCGCCCGCCAGCCGGTTCCCTGCCTCCCCGTCCACTGTCCACTGCGGCCCAGTACTGACCGGAGCATTCTGGCCAGTCCTAGCTGAAGCCTTCCCGGCAGCCCCACACCTCGCTCACTTCTCTCCAGCACGTCACCCAGGCACTCGGCCCCCAGCCTGCCAGCTATGCGCTGTCGGTCTGCAGAGCCCAACCTGCTCCTCTGCCCAGTGCTGGGCAGTGCACCCAGCTTGCACGCTGTGTGCCATCGGCCAGGCGTGGGCAGAAGCGGGGGGCTGGGGGGCCCGGCGCTGGCTGCCTGCACCATCCAGCCTCCCTGACCAGAGCTGGCGCAGATCCCACGCCCCCACACGTCCTCACAGAGTCATGATGTCCTCGTGGGCACATGAGCGCCCCAGGCCCAAGGGGACAGTAGGGCCCAGAGGCCCGGGCTCCAGGTAGCACCAGGAGAGCACCCGCACACCCGCCCGCTGGAGCGGGACGGAGCCCCGCTGTGGGTCAGCCACCAGGGGGTGCCCAGTGCGCACGCCTGCGCCAGCACCTCTGCCGGCCTCTCCCAAGGCCTCCGGGCACTGACAGGCCTCAGTGGAAGCCGCTCTGACACCCAGCGCCCGGCACCCAGAGCAGGCTCCCCGCAGGCCCCAGGGCCGTGGGCAGCTGCCGTCTTCGCCAGAACCTTCCAGCGCCTTGGCTCTGAGCACTGGGGCTGCCACCAGACCCATGGGCAACACCTAAGGGTCACACGGGCCCATGGTCACACTTTAGACAGAGGCCCCTGCTGCCCACACAAGCTCTCAACCCACGGTCTGGGCCCCGCAGCCCACAGGGTGAGCCCAGGAGGACCCACGACGGAGAGGCCTTGCCGGCACCGGCTCGGCCCCGACCAGCAGCCCCCTGATGCCCGGCGCTGCCCCGTGCGGATGGGGCCTCCTCTGTGCAAACACACTGCCCTCTAAGCCCTGGCCCCGCCCCCTCCGCACAGGACGGCTCTGGGGAGCTGGGCAGGGTCCTGCCCTGTCGGAGCCGGCACCACACACCTCCAATCCCTGCTGTCCCAGTCTTTTGTTTACCAGTAATTACAGACCGCACGGAAGGAGGTGATAACCATGGCCGAGGACCAATGGGATGGGAGCCCGGGGCGAGGACACCCCTCCCCAGGCCAGAGCAGGGCAGGCCTGCCGAACACGCCTCTGGCCCCGCCAAGGGCTTAGTTTGCCGAGCTGCCTGCCTTTGTTCATGCAGCCACCAGCCTCGGAGACCTTCTCAGGTTTCTTGGGGTTTTTTTCAACCACTGGGGCAAAATTTCTCACCCTCCTGTCCCCAAAGGGTGACGCTAACAACCGATGCCGTCATCGCCACCACAGTGACACAGTTGGTGGCCCGGGACCAGCCCACACCCTGCTGCCCAGCCCGCGTCCCCGACGCTTGGCTCAGAAATTCAGCACAACTTTAACAGCCAGTGGCGTCCACAGGGGACAAGGAATCCGTAGCAGCTCAGAAAGAGGGGCTCGGGGGAGAAGGACCCAGCGCCCCACAACACGAGAGCCACCGTGGGCTCAGCGATTTCTCAGAGTCACAAAGAAGAAAGTGAATCCAGCAGACAGAACACGCTACCTACAGGCATCAGCCCGACACGGTTCGGAGCTCACGCCAGCGGCCTGGCCGGCCCTGAGGGTGCGTGCGAAGTAGTCAGAGCCGGTCACGCCGACACGCGAACGGCCGCTCCCGTGGCCCACACACCACGGCCAGAAGCGGGCTGAGGAGCAGGGCCGTTTCCTTCTGCCCTCCCGCCTCACAGACATGGGCCCCGGAGTCATGCCTGGATCGGGGCCGGGCGACGTGCAGACAGAAGGCTCACGCGCCGTCCCACCCCGTGTCCGGCTGAGCCCCACTCGGGGGGGGTCTTTGGCTGGAAGCTCCACGCTGTCCCAGACGCAGAGCGGGGGTCCCACAGCTGCAGCTGCATCTGTGCTCCTCTTCCGGAAAGGCACTAAAGTTTCTCGGCGCAACACGAGGTCCCCCAATGTCTCTGCCAGACACACAACTAGACTCTCAGAGAGGCCCCTAGAGCCGGCCAGGGAGGCACAGCGAGGGGCGGAGGCAGCCGGGCAGACCCGGGGGAGCAGGAAGCCTCGGCCCAGCAGGCGGCTTCAGAAAGCCACCCGACCCATACCTAGCAGAGAGAGGCTTCCTCTGGGAAAGGAGCTGTCTGCGCCCTGTCCCCAGCCCCGGCCCCGGCCCCGGCCCCATCCCTGTCCCCGGTCCTGTCCCGGCCCTGTCCCCGGCCCCGGCCGTCAGATGGGAGAAGCCAGCACTGGACATCTGCCTTTGTCAGTGAAAGAAAGAACGTAACGTTGACTTACCTTTCCCCGAGCTATTGTCTGTCCTCTTTCAAAATGACATCACGGAAAGCAATCATGAAATTTACATGGGGGGTGTGGGCGGCCGGGGGCGGGGGAGGCAGCTGCCTCCTGACAGCGTCACACGCGGGGAAGCCTGTGTGCGGGTTTCAATTAAACGTCTTCTCCCCTCTGTGCGAGCTCCGAGCCAACACGGGCGACGTCTCATCTACTTAATGACCGCTCTCATTAGCGGTGGTGGCACGGGCTGGCAGAGAGGCTCCTTTGTAAATACGCTACCCATGAACCCTTGGGGCTCCAATATATCTGTTTACTCTCCGAGGTGAAATAAATTTACAGTGCAGCATCAGAGAGATGGGTCTGCTGACTTGGGGTGACGGGTGCCCAGGCCGGCAGAGCCCCTATCCCCTGCTCCGAGCCTCAGCCGGCAGAAAGCGCCTGCACTTGCCCACCCTGATTTATAATTGATATGCAGCATGATGGGGTTTTTTTTATGCAAAACACACAGAAGGGCAGAGAGCGTCACCGCCGCCATGCTCACCCCCCTCTGCCTTCTCCAGCAGTGGTTCAGTCCGGTAATTCCTAATAGCACAACCGGAATGACAGATGCCCTGGGCCAGCACGGCTGCTGCGAAAGTGCTTCACAATATTTATTGGTGGTTAGGAGTATGACCTACCGTCATAAAGAGCGACTGCAGATTCATCACTCAGAGAACGGCAGGGCGCATCTGCATGTCCAAGGGCCAGCGGCTCAGACCTGCGTGCATTTTTTTAAGTGCCTAAAATAGCACCCATGGCCACAGACCAGAAAACAGAGGCGTGGACACGGAGGACAGATCTGGAGGAGATGCCTTTCTTTTAGCAAGACATTCCCTCTTTGTTCTGGGTTTCGAAATAGTAGAACCCTCCCGAAGAGACCCTGGGAACTCCCCGAGGCACACGCACACTGCGCCTGCAAACTGCTAAGTTTGTCCCAGCCAGAGGGACGAACGCGCTCAAGTTCTCTGCTCAAGATTTTCGAGTCTTTTTTAAACTGCCTGCACGGAGCTGTCCAATGAAAACCAGGAGGAGCATGCCAGACACGCACGACGGAGGCACAGCCCTCCCGAGGCCGCTCGCTCTCGTTCTCTCGTCTGTCACTTCGGGGTCGCTCCCACACACAGGGCAAACGTACTGGCTGCCTCAGTGGGCTCCGAAGAGCCAGGGTTCTCCCACCCACTGTGAAAATCCCCTCCTCTCGCTGACAGATCGGGCTCGCACCTGTCCGTTACTCTGATCAGGTTGTTGGAAAGTGCACTGCGTAAGCTGAATTTCAGACCCCTGCAGAGGACGGCTGTCGCGGCCAGCATGCCACCGCTCAGAAGCTCGGTGCACAAATTTCAACAGACACAAATGTCATTTCTTGGTGAGTTATTCAGAGACACAGTGACGGTAATGGGCCCAGGCCCCCAAAAGCATGAGTGAGAAAGGACTGAAACATTTAGTCTTCTCTGAGAAAGTATGTTTTGAAAATCAGCTAAAACTTCCACAAGCAATTATTTTTAACGTGTGGCGCTGTTGTCCACGTAGCATGTAAGGTAATGAGCTTCACCCTGAAAGCAAGTGTGTTCAGTTCCCAGACATGCACACACAAATGCACACGTGCACATGCACGCACATGCATGCACACATGCACACACATGCACACACATGCACATGCACACGCACACACACGTTCTCGACAAGTAGAGCGCGATGTGCACCACGAGCAATCCTCTGGACTGAGAGCCGGGAAATGAAGACAAGCCTTCACTGGTCCAGCTGGGGATGAAATGTTAATGAGAACGCTGGAGGCCCCCACAAGGACAGCCCACCATTGTTTTCATTCCCCATAAGCTCCCATCCACTGGCACGGAAGGACACAGCCAGTCGTGAGCCTCCTGAAAAGCCACTTGCTGTCTCCCTGGACATGCCGTGAGCTCTGGGACACTCTGCATCCTGGACCGTTGGCATTCAGAAATCCTGCCAAACCCTTATCGGCAGGCAGCAGGCTCGGGCCTCCTGCAGACGGAGGGAGGGCCAGTGCCGAGTCAACCCAGTTCCCCACGACACTGGCCTTTCTGGAAGCACTTGATTCCGACATGTAGCGGCCAAGCTTAGGAAGCAACACAAAGGGGCGTGGGGGGCACAGGGGGCGGGGGGAGCGGCCCGCACCACAGAAGGCCTGGCGTGGCTGCTTTCCCGGCAACAGAAACTGTATTTGTGCAAACCTAAGCATCTCCGCGTCTCACGCCTCCCCAGCCACTGTGCGGCTCTGGTGGGTGGATGGGCCTGGACCCACGGGGGTCTCTGGGGTGACTGTTCCCAGCGTGCTCAGAACCTGCCTACCAGTGCCAGCTCCCAGAACCCGCAGAGACGCCCTGGGGGTCCCACTGGGAGCTGATTCAGAAGATGGTTTTCGATGAGTGTAGGTTCGAAATCCTTCGCTGAGTCGTCAAGAAAACAAAGGGGAAGTTACAAGAAACGGCGGGGAGGGGCCTTGCGCGCCAGCCCTGCGCGGTGCGCTCCCTTCAGCCCGAGCGCCCGGCGGTCTGATCAGCACTTTGGACAGCGCTGCGCTGGCCCTCGGTCTCCGGCAGGCTGGACTGCGAGCTCGGCGCCCCGGACCTGCCGGCCGCCGGCTGCCGGCTGGGACAGGCACCGCCACGCCAGCTCCCAGCCGCTCCTAAGCGACGACAGCTTTCTTACACAGCTGAAAAACAGGAGTTTTAAATCGTAAAAAATGTTCTTTTGCATAACTACGCATTGAGATTGTTCCTTTAAGCTTTATTTTATAAAAATCTGTGGGGAAGTCCCACATGACGGCGGCATGTGGGGTGTCTGACTGGAGGGTCCTAGAACTCCACACAGAGACAGAGGTTTGCCAGACGGAACTCGTGGCCGGGTCCTTGCCGAGAGGTGCTTGGTGGGGAAGCGGGCTCAGTTGGTCACCTCGCGGGGGAGGCCAGTCCAGGCTGTGCGGTCGCGTGTGCACCTCTGCACACAGACGGCCCACGTCCCAGTTCATCTGCTTCATAAAAACTCCTTCGAGTAATTTCGGGCTAAATTTCGTGTATCTGTAATTGGCGCCACCTTCTCCAGTGACCAGCTGGGGGGTGAGGGTTTTCTTGTTTTTTTTCTGAAAGGGTCCTGCAGATGGGCGCCCGCCTTAAC